>NC_057875.1:898750-1210000 GCF_019740435.1 Gambusia affinis | reverse complement strand
TTTTAGTACAACTTGAAGACAACAATAGTATTTTCCAGCGTCCAATCAGATCAGTTTAGAAGTTGAAATTAACCGAGAGCAGCGGCTTTGTTCTCCAGCGCTGTTGTTTTGCGGACGTTGCTTGTGCGTCAGATTTACGGGCGTACCAGAAACATATTCCGCTCGGAACATTTGTAAAAACTTTAGTGAAAAATGTTAAAGCAAAAATCTATGTACTCAAATAACTGAAATTAACGCGTTGAAGTCCCTGCTGCATATTAAACATGTTTGAATACAAAAGTGAGAGCATAATGATGCCACTGCCGTAAACAAACAGCATAAAATGCATAACTTTTCAACATTTTTTGCTCACTTATTGGATTGGATTCATGTTAATGTTTATTTAAAGACTTATTAACATTGAAACTAATACCGTAAAATATCAACTCTAAGGACCCCGACATCGAAAACCTCTGCAGATCACGTCATTTTACCTGTTTGTCTCTCCGATTCAGATTTAGCTGCTCGAGCATTAACTTTCAAGTTTGACCGGATATGACGCAACGTCTGCGGAAATTAATATCTCCACGTTACTAATGGCAGGAATTGACAGAAAGTCCTTTAGAGAAATCATCATAACTATTGAACGTATTTGATTTAAATTTATGTTGCCGTTTGTATCAAAATATCAATTTAGTATTTTAACCAAGGCTAGAGGGAGAGAAATGGTTTTGTCTTAACGTTTCGGTGTGATGATGAAGCAGCACAATCAGACACAACCAGCCGATGAAACAAGTGTAAATGTTTTTACTGCTGTAATTATTTTTTATTTAAAGTAATTTATAGACTATGATGGACTGTTGAATGCAGCACAAACTTGTTCCTTCAGTCAGCTGAGGAATGCAACCCACCGGTCAAATGGCCGCCAACATTGACTTTGAGGGGAAATGTGCCAATTTTTTATTTTTGCTCATCCCTGAATCGTTCCCCTCCGCACTATTCAAATAAAGCAAAAACAATAGAGCACAAACCCTGTGATGAATCTGAATGTAAATCTATACTTCTGTCTTCATCGCCTTCCCAAACGTTTGAGAATCTACGCACTTTACACCCTGAAAGAAAACTAAAGTGTACCTGCAAAGAAAATAAAAGACATCCAGTGGTCTGTGCTGATCTTGTATTGTTTAAAACCATTTCTGGCTTGTTTAGTTTGTCAGCTTGCTTCACACGGTTTTAGTTCCCCGTTTTGCTTCTGCTGTCGGGTTTTCGGTGCCTCAACCCAGACGAGTCCCAGAGTGAAGCTGCCCCCCCTCCCCATGTGGTGGGGATGGGGAATGGTTGACCTTTTGACCTTTTTCAAAGTCAAAGCAGCACCAACAAAGGTTTTGCTGCACAAACGTCGAGTTGACACCAATTTTGTGATTTCATTTTCCAGCAGAACTTAATCACTGTAAAAATGTATTTTTCTTTTCATGTTCTAGTTTTAAGTGTAATAAAAGTAACATTTTATTTACACATTTAGAAAAGATTTATTTTCAGAAAACAAAAACATTGACAAACCAGAAGAATATCAAAATTCTTAGTCAGTAGAAATATAGGTGCATTCTTCAAACAAACAATCGTCGACATTATTAGAATCGTGACAAAGCGACGCCGCATCAGAAACATCGGCTCAGTCTTTTGCGCCGGAGCGCTCAGCTCTTGGGCTGCCGCAGCAAACCGCGGATCCTGCGGACCAGCGCCTGGATGAAGGTGTATCGGGAGCGGACCTGGCTGTATTGACCTTCGACCTCCAGCAGCTTCCTCTGCAGAGCCTCGCCGAAACCTGCAGCCATGTCACCTTTCAGCTGCAGCACAGAAAAAACGGAGTCATGAACATGTTATCGTATCGTTTATCATTTATCATGATACATTTATAAGATTTTTTATACTTTGTTGTCACAATAAATTACAATAAATGATGTTCAGAAAGTGTAGTTATGGTCCCAAATGGTAGTTTTAGTATTTTCTCCAGTTTATTCAGCAATAAATACAAATTACTTTGAAAAAAACCAAAACGTTTGCATTTTACAAATGCAAATGTTCTGTAAGAGTTGTTCTTGTGTTTGTGGGGTTATAATTACTGTGACACACAGTCACCAGAAAACAGACCTAAAAACGATGCAATAAATAATTTTTATTGTCAGTTTCTTTTATTACAATCGTTCAACAATACTTCATAATAAAACTTTAAGTACATATCAGCTTCCCCAATCTTAGATTAGATCAACTTTATTGTCCTCAAGAGGAAATTTGCTTTGCAGACAGCAAGAAAAAATAAATAAAACAATAATAGTAAAATAATAACAATATGAAAGTTTGAAATGTTTCCTACCAGATCCAGATCTTGCTGGCTGACTCTGGACAGTCCGACGCCTCGGCCGGCGCCAGCCTGCAGCGCGCCCAGCGAATCTGAAAAACAGACGAGATGCAGAAATCTGAGTGCAAACGGAGCAACAAGCTTCATTAAAGCGTCTATTAAATCATAGACGGTTTAATACACAACCAAAAAACCAAAACCTGCTTCCTATGGAGTTGAAACCTTCATTTTTCTAGAACATTTCAGAATCTAAAACACAACATCAGAACAGCGATCATGTTGGCGCCTCACCGTCCGCCAGCCGGGTTCTGAACAAACTGCTTCCAGGCAACAGGGAGTCTTTTGGGTCGCTGGGGGTGCAGTGCAGCAGGTAGTACTCCAGATGGCGCCACAACACAAACAAGCAGGTCTCAATAACATCTGAGGAAGAGGTGAGTTAAGGAATTTCTACCACAAAAGATTATGACCAGTTCTGTTTCTCTGACATCACCTGATTGTGTCAGCAGTTCTCAGTGTGAAGGATTGTGATGTCATCATTCAGATGACATCACAATCCTCAATTTAAACCGCAACCAACTCACAAATGGTAAACTCTCTAAATCGGTTGTTCAGGGAACTATTTTAACAGCGTTTGCCTCGTCCTGGCCACGCCCCCAATGTATCTCGACTCCGCCCACTTTGCCGTATTTTTCTAAATTTGGTGGTGGGCGGGGCTAAACCTTCCTCTGTCAACAGAACTGCTAAAGCAGGAAGGATACAGGAGCACAAGGCCAGCAGTTTGGCTCTGTTGTTGATGAACTGGACCAGCCGGCGCCGGGCCAGGAGGCTCCTCTGGACCGACGAGATCTTCTCCACGCCGCCCGGACCCGACACCAGGCCCTGGCACAGCTACACACAGCACAAAAAAACACACAGTCAGTCACACTAGCTTCTCTGAAAAATAGGATTTTAAAAGGTACATACATTTTTATGTATCATCTTTAACGTTCTGAAACATTTCTAGAAGCAAAGACACTAAATTTTGATCTACCGTTTCAATTTTTTTTTTTTATCTACAGATCCCTGAATTTTTATCACACCAACTCATAAATGTGAGTTTATTGCAAATTTTCAGCAAAAATTAATTAATCAATTGACATCCAGTTAAAGTCCAAGATATAGTGATAAAAAATGCATAAAAAATAAATTGAGCCATTTAAATTCTCCAATGATTTTTCTGCTTGTTTGGTTTTTTTCTCATTTAGATTTTGGAAGATCAACAAATATTGCAAATATCTTTTAAGTAGCAACACAAATTGATATTTTATTTGAAAAAACAAACTAATTTCTTCCATTTTATGAACATTTTTGCCATAAATGACTTTCATTTCACCACCTTTTGTGACTGTTTTTATATTAATGCTCATATTAGAGACATTTTCCGTTTTCTGTTGTGAAAGTCCTGTCTATTAATGGCTAATATCTGAATTTATAACCTTCACTTTAAAGGATAATTAGAGAATTCCAAGTTAAATTTCTCCTCTGGAATTAAATAAGTGAATTTAAATAAGTTGACACGTTTCTGGCAGAGAACAGGCTGACGTTGCATTTCCTGTTTCCTGTTTGAAACCCGGTGATCTGATGTCAGCTGGTTGGTTCCTGACCTCCTTCAGCTCCTCTGGAGGAAGCTGCTCCAGGCTCTGCAGTTTGCCCAGGCTCTGCCTGTGGCTCTGGTGGAACTGGAAGAAATCTGCAGCGCTGTTCTTCAGCAGGTACAGAACCAGACCCAGGCTGGGGATGCGTGAGTGAGCGATGGACGGCACGGAGGACGAGAGATCTGTAAAAAAACAAAAACAATAATAATAATAATAAGAGCCTCTTTAAGCAGAATGAAGTGATTCAGGCACAGATTTCTCCAAGTCAAACTGGACGGAGTGAGTGGAGCGATGTGAGCGACCTGAGCGCGCTCCGTCTCGGCCGGCCGGCTCGCTGCCTGACGGACTGAACAGGCAGATGCTGAACTGGGCCTGGGAGGAGCTCTGCAGCAGCAGCGTCTGGCAGAACTCCATGATGTTTGCGCACACCTGCAGGACGGAGCAGACACGCGTCAGCAGCGAATGGCGTCAGACCGGACAGGAGGCGGACTCTGCTTCAGGCGGTCGGACCTGCATCATGGCCGCCTCCATTTCCTCCCGTCGTTCGGCCGAGTCTCCGGGTGAAGAAATGTTCGCCTGCTTCAGCAGCCGCTCCCGTTCGCTTCCTGCGAGGCGACCCAGCAGCGACAGGCTCAGCCGCTGAGAAACCAGACACCCGTTACTGAGACGCAGGTTTTTATACGGGCTTCACAACTCAAGACTTTTATCAAATAAATTTAAGACCTGCATCATGACAGAAATATACAAAAGATGAGACTGGAGCTGACCTCATGAAGCACCATCTGGTTGTTAGCTAACAACATGCTGCTGTTAGCTCAGTGCTAGCTGGAACAGCAGCAGCCGTTTCCTGGGGAACTTTAGCCAGTCTGACATTTCTAGGTCTGTTTGAGGCTCTTTTCCATTTTATTTATGGTTTCTTTAATGTGTGGTTTTATTTGAGTTCTGCTTATTGTTTTTAGCTGTTGTGTTTTATTTTGGCTCTTAAAAATATGTCTAGAAGATTTAATCTTAATAATTCAAAAATTATTATTAACTTAATCATTTAATTTTACAAGATTAGATTTTATAAGTCTTTGAAAGAGTTAACTTGTGATGCCAGAATCAAAGAATTACATAAAAATGATCTCAAAACAACAATAAATTCAGTGACAGGCCCAGTAAGCCCGTATTTCACCTACATTTTGTAAGATGAATTAAAAGATTTTAAAGATGCACAGACGCCAGCACAGAATCTTATGACAAAATCAAAAATAAGAATTAGTTGTAAAGCTGCCTGAACAGTTGATTCTGTTTTTCAGCAGGTTTCTGAAATCAAACTGGTTTCATGTTTTCAGATTTTGTTGGATTTTAAAATACCTAGAATGGAAACAAAAAGGTTTCCAAGCACAGATTAGAAACTTTTTAAAATGTATCTGCTTCGTTTGACATTTTTATAGCCAGTTTGTTTCAAATCAAACATTTTACCAGATTCATCCAGACCTGGAAATAATTTAATGTATGTAGAAAGGAGGTGGAACCCCAGGAAGCTTCATGACTGATTCACCTGGAATCTGGTGATGTGACCCTGGAACTCCATCAGAGCGGCGCTGTTGATGTCTCCGCCCATCTCCAGGACGCCTAGCAGAACAGAAACCTCATTTAGACGCTGAATCAAAGGGAAATGAGAACAGCGGAGTTAATAAAAAGATCCAGCAGGTCTTTTCTGCTCATGTTGAGGTTTTTCTACCTGGTAGTGCAGTTTTACTGATGATGGCTGTGAGCAGAGAGAGTTCCTTCAAAGATCCCAAACTCAGATCCTGACAGCGCAGCAAAGACTGAACCGTGTCTGCATGGACGATCAGCCACTGGAGGACCTACACACACACACACACACCCACACAGACAGACACACACACACCCACACAGACAGACACACACACACACACACACACAGGCCTTTCTGTAATATAGAGCTGTATCTTTTACATTATATTATTTGTGCTGAAACAACAGATCGGATTAATCGTAATGAATCAATTATTGAAATTGAGGTCAACTAATTTAGTAACCAATTAATTGCTAACTGGAATATAGAGACTAAAAATGTCATTTACATGCAACTGTACAAAAAAATATTTAGATGTTACATTTGAGATAAAACCTTCGTTTGTGTTTTATTGTTTTAGCCAAAACTCCTGACACGAGTTTTAACGTCGGTTCACTGAAGGAAGGCTGTGGTACTGCATGTCAGGCGACAAAATGTTTATTTTCTTAATTAAAAAAGGAATTTAATTATTTGTTATTTGCATCTTTTTCTAATATTGCATCAAACAAGTTTAAGTGGTTAAATGAAAAATCTACAGAATGCATCGTTTTTTATCCGATTAATCGTCAGAATAACAGATAGAATCGATAGTTGCAGCCCTAAAATTATTCCTCAAGTCTTATAAAGAGTTGTGTTTACCTGCGCCGCCCCCTGCTGGTGGTTCATGAACGTAGACGTCAGTATGACCTGAAGAAGCTTCAGAGTTGGTAGGAGAATCTGCCTGTAGCGGTCTATCGGACTCGGGATGAAGCCCGACGGATCCCTCATCATCCTGAGTTACCATGGCAACAAACACAGTGAGATACCAGCCTGGGCGTATCGCTGAGCCGACATCAGGGCTCATACTCTTTTTACACAATAACATTTTTAAACTTCATTAAAATATAATAAAATGTTTTGAAGTGTCTCTTATATAAACCGTACGCATCTGAGTGGTAGCTGAACAAAACACAAATATAACAAAAATATCCCCCAATTTCAATAATTTATTTAATGTATAAAATGTAAATGATCAAGAATAATAAATATTTATTACATTGAAACAATCCAAGCCAATCTTGTTCAGGTAAATGACCTTTAAAAATGTTCTTATCAGGTTTTCTAACCTTTATCACATTAAAATCATTTTCATAATTCATAACTGGCCAAAAACAAGAAAAGTTTAGTTTTGTTTAACTCCAGAAAGGAGAAAAAATAGGGCAGGTATTTTTATTAGGGGTATAAAATTATCTGATGAAATAATGTTTTACGAATTTAGTCTTACTAAACTGTGCGGTTTGAATATTAAGCACTTTGAAGGACTTTAAACAGAAATCAAGCACTTTCCAAACCTTGAAAACCTCCAACGGAAATTCAAGCATTTTAAGCACCTGAAATAAGAACTCTAAAAATAGCTTATTATAAAGATTTGCCCATTTATTGTGTTAATGTAACATAAACTCTTCCAGTATCAGCGTGCTGAGCTCCGTACCTGTGGGAGTCGGAGTCGGGAATCATGTCGAACACCTGGCACTCGATCAGCTGCGCCACCAGGCCGCAGCGCAGCAGCTCCACGGCTCCCTGCCCGCTTTTCGCCACACGAGTCAGCAGAGCCTGCAGCCACAGAGTCCGTTAGCTTCACCTGCAAACATCTGGAGCGTCTGAACGACGCCGCTCACCATCTTGCTTTCGTAGATGTAGAGCGGCTTGAGGAGGGGCGGCTGCGGCGCCAGCAGGCTCTGCAGGGCGGCGTCGTCCTGCCGCAGACTCTCCACCAGAGAGCGCAGGTAGCCGCTGTTACACACGTAGAGCAGCCACTGATTCTGACGATCGATGGACAGGATGCGGTCCAGAACGGCTAGAGCCAGCATCTGGCCCAAAGCAAAGGGAAACAGAACCAGAAATCAGTGGCACATCGCTACCGGACCATAAAACCTCACACTGCTCGTCCAAGATAAGCTAGAGCTTCACTGGTTCCTTTTCAAAATGGGTTGGTTTTCCACAAACACAACGAGTCGGTTCAAATCCTAATAAAACAAACAACTAACGATGCGTTCACACCAGTCCTGTTCAGTCCACTTTAATCCAACTCCAGTCCGTCCGCTTAGAAAGTCCGGTTCGTTTGTGAGGTGTGAATGAGTAACCAACTAGGAAATAAAAAAATCAAACTCTGGTCCTCCAAACCTCGGTCTGGGTTCAGTTGAAGTGAAGTCTGGTTTGTTTTCAACGCCAAGCGGAGCAGAGACTCTAAAAACAGGAAGTGGACTGCAGTGCAGAGCATTCTGGGTAAATACAACCAAAACAAACATGCTAGCTTAGTGCTAGCAGGAGAAATGACTCGTGGTCTTTAGCTAAAGACTAAAGAGAAATCCTCCAACACTAAAATCTGACGCCTCCATCTTGTTTCCATCCGGTGAAGCAGGAAGTTGCTCTCAGTGTCTTCAGAGGTTTTTGTTGGAGACGAACCGATCCGATGTTAATATCTGTATCGGCCCCAATAAACATTCTAGATCAGGTATCAGTGGCAAAGAGCCTGAAACATAAAGCAGATCTATTCAGTCCATTTCTATTGTTGAGCCACTTCATGTTTTATTATTTATTTTACTCTTTATCTAGAAATCCTAATTTGAGGGGAGAGGAAGAGAACCACAGCGGCTGGAGATGGAATAAAAGTGGGATGTACTGATCCACATTTTCCCTTTGGTTCTAATAGAACCCAATCTGCAGGACTATCAGGAGGAAAAATCCCTTAAATCATCTATTTCAGTGGAAAACCAGCATACTGAGGTAAAAATGACTCAAAGTGGGACTTCAGAAGCGACTTCTCTCACCCTGCTTATTTCGTGGCCGTCACAGGCGTCCCTACAGACGACCTCCATCAGCGTTTTGCCGTAGCTTTCGATGATGGCGAGGTTCTCCCTCTGCAGTTTGGAGAATCCGTCTTCGGGAGCCGTGAGTCGCTCCCACATGGCTTTTCCAGCTGCAGAAACAAAGACAAGTTCTGATCAATTTTCCTTTCCCTTAAAGATCGTCAATAACTTCAGCTGGAGTTGTACCGGTCTGCAGAGTGTCTGGTTCCTCTGGTTTCTGGGCCATTTGCAGGTAATACAGCAGAGAGCCGTACAGGTGCGCACGCAGCCGCTGGTATCCGCCTCCTTCAGAACGGAAAAATGGCGTTTTAATCACAGACTTCCTGTCCGATAGAAAACAGGGAGGAAATAACGACCCACCGGTGCAGAGGATGAAGTCCAGCAGCTTGCGGAGGATGAGGTGGAGGGCGGAGTTAGCGATGGAGGCGAAGCCAGAAGACGCCTCTGATCCCACGCCCTGCTGCTCCGAGAGCACCGATTGGCTGAGCTGGGCGGTCAGGGTGAAGACGGCGCCGGCAACAATGGACATCAACTCTCCTGCTGCGTCCTCCGATAAAACCTGGGTAACGGGAAGCAGCAGAAGGCCGGTCACCATGACTACCGTTACTGGACAATAAAATGTCCCAGAAATTATTGTGATAAACGATAATATTGTTGTTTTGAGAACATTTTAAAATAATAATGTTAAAAGACCAATAAACATTTAACATTGGAGCTGGGAAATATTTTAAATGTACAAAATAAAGTAAGTTTAATCTGATTTAACTTCAGACAGAGAAAAAAATGTTTCTGTATGTAAATATCTGGTTTCAACTGTAAATAATATTCTCCAAATTAAGGCTTTTAAACAAATGCCTGATTTCACTTCATTACAAAACTCTGCAGAACTTTCAAGAACTTCAAAATCAAACCTTGAAAATACCTAAATGACTTTCAAGCATTTTCAAGGATTTCCAGCCTTGAGCCAAACTGTGAAGCAACATAAGGGGTGCAGACGAGTCAGTGACCTTATCGAAGAGGTCGAGCAGCAGGTCTCTGATGATGAGCTGCCGGTCGTCAGCAGGAATCAGGTCAGCTGGGCAGGCGGTCAGCAGCGTCTCCACCAGGCTCCTCCAGGACTGCAGCGCGTGCCGCTTGGCGCTCAGGCTGCGGCGGACGCGGTTTCGCTCCACCACCTGCTGCAGGATGGAGTTCACCTCCTGAGGGAAAAACAAGAGACGAAGGACGGAGTCAGAAAAATTATTCTGGATATAAAGATAAAAGTTCACAACTTAAGACGGATGGACAGACGGACCGATGTTCAATCACATGGATGTAAGGGGGGTGTACTTACTTCCATGAGCAGCGGTCTCTGTCCGATGGCGGCCATGCCCTGCAGGGCGTTCACCTCGGCCACCAGCACTCTGTGCAGCAACTGGGAACAAAGTGGGAAACCAGCATGAAACTGGGAGAAATCCAGACGGAGAGGCAGGCGAACCAGCAGGCGGTCGTCCTCCACCTTCAAACTGACCTTGACGTTGCAGACGGTGTGGCCCTGTTCGTTCACGTGCTCACAGTTGGAGATCACCTGTTCGATCTGAGCGCGCTCAAAGAAGTCCAGCTGCAGCAGCTCCGGTAAGTCCTGACTGAAGTCGATGGCGTCCAGAACGCTGAGCAGCTTCCTGCGCACTGATGGAGGAAAACACCAACACACAGTCAGCATTCAGAGGTTCACACACTTCCACACACACGTCTGAAAATGGGGCTGGGCGTCAAATTGATTTCATGAATTAATCGATTTTTGGTTTTTGAAGACGTTTTGAAAATCAGGATTTATTTTCCACCAACGCCTCCCTGGGTTTCCATAGTTCAGTGACGTCAGAGAAATTTCCTAGAAAAATCTGGAAATTCCAAAAGTTGAACATTTTCGACTTTTAAAACTCCAATTTTCAAGGTTTTCCTAGAAAATCTTGGTGTAAATTTACTCCCTTTCTGTCTCCAATGGCCCTAAAACGCCGTCGTTTATCTGGCATGAAAACCATCAGAGGTTTTATTTTATATCTACCTAAAGATGACTCGGCTTCACGTTTGACACTGAATGAGAGAAATGAGGTTCAAACCTTTGGAGACCATCTCAAAATGGAGGAAACCGCTGACTGATCTGCTGTCTTCCTCCATGCCAGACTCTCCATCAGCTGGAAAAAACAAAACACAGCTCTGAGGTCAACTGTGCAGCACGGCACTGCAAACTGTAACATTTTAAAACAGATTTTTGGTTTTTAAAGCAGCAGCTGTGCTTTAATCCCCAGCGGACTGGAGCGACGGCGTACCTGCGTGCTGCAGGTGCGGCTGGTCGTCCAGCAGCAGGCTGACGAGGCGCTGGGTGTGCGAGCGCTGCCGGTTCAGTGAGGTCACCCTCAGCTCGATGGCGGCCGTCTTCATGAGCCAGGACATCTGGGACAGCGCCGCAATCTGGTTCTCTGCAGACAAACGGATGTCAATCAGGAAAATAACACCAACATTCACTGGCATGGTTATTATGGGATGGATTAGATCCAGGGTGTGCAACCGACCGCTGCGGCTCCAAATAACTTCAACCACAAATGCTAAAAAAAAAACCTGAGAAAAATTCTAAAATAAGAAATAAAAACATGCTGGCATTATCAGATGTAGATGCAGTAAATGTTTAATGTTTCCACAGAGAATGAAACTAACAGTATAAGGAATATTCTTTTTTCTGAACCATTTTTATGTCCAATTTGCACTTTTTTCTGACATTTTTTTCAATAAAAAATTAATGTGCTGTTGAAGAAAATGCATTAATTCTTTAAAAAAATTATTTTATGATATTCTCAAAGTTAAAATGTGAAAAAAATTATTGTTTTATTCAAACCTAGTTAAAGTTTAAAGAGTTTTGTTGCTGATGTGAGTCGTTTGTCCATCCAGAAGCAGAACTTTGCATCTGCTTCCTGACACCAGGGGGCGCTCCAGTCACCTCAATGAGCTTCGGGCTTCACTGTCTCAGCAGGGTTTCTGAACTCACCTGTCAGGACGAAGGGGAGGTGCTGCAGGTGGGAGAACAGGAAGTCCTGGCTGGTCCTCAGGTAGCGCATGGTGGGTCCAGATGTGTCGGGACAGGCGCACAGCTGGTAGATCACCTGAAACACCACAGAAACTGCAACTCAGACAAAACATTTCAATCTAACAGCATTTCAGTGACGAAGGTTACCTGGTAGCAGAGCTCCGCCAGGTGAGGCGCCTGCTGGGTGAGGACGGGTCCGGACCGTTTCTCTGTGCCTCGCTGCAGCAGACTCAGGATGGCGTGCAGGCAGCTACGCTGACACCCCAGCACACCTGCAGCGGTTCAGACGACGCTCACGTCACCTGGTCACCACCATCAACAGGTGAGATCGAGCCGCTGCACTCACCTGGATCCTGCAGGTTGGTGGAAGCCACCGGCTTCTTGACTTCATAACCCAGAAGGTAGAGCGCCAGGTTGGGCGCCTTCAGCTCCAAGGAGGTGATGAGCAGGTTCAGGATGTGGATCTGGGTTTCGTGTCGGATTCTCGCCACTTTCTTTGGTCGATCAACGTCTGAAGACCAACAACTCTGATTGGTCAGTTTGACTGCCTCAAGTTTATCTTTCACAGAATTTAAAATGAACTTATGACCTGTCGCAATAACCAATAAATCAATTAATCACATGATAAATTAAAACAAAATCAATCATTTCTATTTGCATGGTTTATCGTTTCCTCTTTTTACCAAAAATTTGATGATGAAAGTTTTCAGTTTGGTGCTTTTAAGAAGAAACAACGTAATTTATAGGCTTCATAATTCATTTTATTTGTTGTTTTTGTATATTTAATTTGGACATTTAAAATGTCTTCCAGTTCCATTAAATGTTCATTAGAATTAAAGATTATTGATATTTGACCAAGTGTTCTTGGATTATTATATCATTATTATATTACCTGAAAATGGTCTCAAAGTAACAATGTCAGTTTACAGCAATAACTTCTGGGAAAATTTAGTTATGATGACAGATTTAGCTGTTATGTATTAGAAAACAGAAATGAATCACCATCTTCTCCTTCTGTTCCTTCTTCTGCCTCTTCGTTGTCCAAACACTCCACAAATCCAGCCATCAGCTTTTCACTCACCGCCTGAACCACAAAGAGAAACAGATAAAACGTGAAATTCTTTACAAAGATTTCTACCTGAAACTAGAGGAGAGAGAGTCATAAGGATCCATCATTAGTTTAAACATCTGACTTTGTTTGAGAATATTTACAGTGAAAATACTGCAGGCTGTTTTGTTTTTTAAATAAAATACTGTCACATGGATGCCGCCATGTTGTTTTCACTTAAATGCATCCTGGGTAGGTTACATATGCTAGGTGCTACAGCGCTAGCTTCGTCCAGCCAGAGCAGTAATTATTTTGAACAATAATTAAAGGTATAAAAGCTACTATGATAAACAGCAGATCAGAAGCTGATCATGTTTGTTTGATTGAGCAGAAATCTTACATCTAAACAACACATGCAAACTCTGCTGCTGTTTTCTGAAATCCAGATGTTTTGTGGGCGGCCCTCATCAGCCTCCATCACTTTGATTTATTGGGTTTTGTTTATAGACATGAGTCCATTTTGACCTGCATGCTGGGTCGCTGTCCCAGCATGCATTGTGCTATACAGAAAAATGGCAACCTTTTTCAGAGGTGACAAATGTAACACAGACACTAACTTTTTGAAGTAATCATGAGTTTTTTTATGCATTACAAACAACAACTTCTAGGTTAAGAGGAAAATTACAACATATATAAGCCAACATGTTCAACTGGTCATGGATCCCTTTAAATTTAAATTACAGCTGAAAGCTTTAAAACATTTATCTAAGCAGCTGCAGCGTGCCAGAGCTGTGCAGACCTGGTCATGTGTGAAATCTCCCACCAGCCGTATCTGGATGTTGGGGTAGTTGGCGATGCGTCGCAGAATCCTGGCGCTCTGGAAAGCAGCTTCTGGGTTTGAGCTGCTGTGGTAAAGATACCTGCAACACAAACCGATCATGAGGTCAACAATCTGAACCTGCAACAAAAACCGATCATGAGGTCAACAATCTGAACCTGCAACACAAACCGATCATGAGGTCAACAATCTGAACCTGCAACAAGATAAAGCGACTGGGCAGACATCCGGGTGCATACCTGGCAATGTTTACGATGTGGTCGGCTCTCCTGGTCTGCGGACTGACCCCCTGGAAGAGCTGCTCCAGGGGGGAGACAAGCTGAGACGACTGGCTCTCCCGCAGCAGGTCCATGAACATCACCTCCTTCTGCAGCGCCAGGTCCAGCAGGCACAGACAGTGCAGCACGGCGGACTCCAGGTGCTTCTTACCTGGAAGGCACAGGTGTCAAACTTAAGGCCTGGGGACAAAATCTGGCCCCCCAGGTGCTTTTATGTGGCCTTTTAAACTCTAAATTATAAAAGTTCTAAAGAGCCAAATTTACCCTCAGTCCAGTGAAACAAAACTTCAGAGCTGAAAATGTTATGTGACCTTTAGGGAAAAACCATAAATATGTGCTATAGAAATCTGTTTGTCAGATTTAAAGAACCACAAAACGGAAAACTTTGTAAAACAATAAATACATTTTTTTCTGTGGGATGTCGACATTTGTGGAAAATTATGTAAAAGACAAAAAAAAACAAAAAAAACATCATTTTAAACCTAGACACTAAAAAACAGATCTAATAAACATCTTTATGCCATGAAAGTATTCCATAACAAACTTGTGTGTTTGTTACAGCAGCAATATGTTAAACATTAGTTATTTCTAAATCAGCTCAACAATCAGCTCCCCCGGATTCAAAGACACTGCTTACTATACAAAACATCTCCATATTTTGCACAGAATCAGTTTTAGTCTGATCAGTTCTGCCTATTTTCAGCTGATTTAAAGTTTCTGTCACTTTAAATCCAAATGAGCCGCTGCTGGCCACGCCCCCCAACTCAATATTTGCACTCGCTCATAAAAATGGCTGCAAATAGATGAGATTGTCTTTTCCAGCAGCCATTGTACAGCGCATACAGACCAAATGTGCTAGAGCTCAGCTTGGGTTGCTAGGTGACGGGCGGTGCCGGCTGATTTGTGACGTTACATTCAGGAGGTTTTGGAAATGGCTGCTGTTCAGTCGCAACAAATTTTACCTCATCTCCCAAAACCATCTGGGTGTTTTTTTTTAAGTACTTTGTTTATAAACCCATATGGAAGTACAAAAACGTGCAAAATGTGAATTTTACAAAATATGTCCTCTTTTTAAAAAAAAAAACCTTCGGCAGGCAGAGAGCGTTTCCTCACCGGGAAAGGGGGCGTAGGTGTCCAGCTGGCGGACGCCCTCCTCCAGCAGGCTGAGGCAGAGCGCCAACATGGGCGAGTCGTTGAGCAGGTGGAACATGATGCTGTGGCCGGGCGGCTTGTGAGTGGGGACCCTCTCCCCCTGCAGCTCCACCGTCTCCTGCACAAAGTCTGAAGGCTGCGGCTCGTAGTCGCGCAGCAGCTTGTGGAAAACCTCCAGGACGCCGTCAGCGACCTCCCACTGACAGAAGAAGAAACACGGGTTTGTAACCATTTAAGGCCTTAATTTTAAACCTTGAAAAACTTTTCTAAAATATTTTCTCACCACATTTTCTGGCGTTTAGTAACAATAAATAATTTTTGTGATTCTAAGTGACCTAAAACAAGAGAAGTTTAGTCTGATTTAACTTCAGATAGTGAGAAAAAAATTATTATTAGGTGTAGAAAAAAAATGAACTGTAAATAATGTTTTCCAGTTTTAGGCTTTTATCAAACATTAGATTGCACTTTATTACAGAACTATACAGTGAAAATTATCAAGCACTTTCCAAACCTTGAAAACACCTGAGTGAAATTCAAGGATTTCAAGCACCAGTCTGCACACTGGAGCTCCATCCAAACGCTCTGCGTGAGTTTACCTTCTCGGCTGGTCGGCGATACGCTCGGGTCGGGAACGGGAGGAACACGGAGTCACGCAGGAAGTTCAGGTAGGGCTGGAAGCCGGGAACGCGAAGCCCCGCCCCCAAATTACCAGGAACGCTGCTCTCCACCAGGGTGCTGATGAGACGGCAGAAGGCCCGGGTCAGAGGATACTCCTCACAGCTCGACTCGATCTCATTCAGCTCCACCTGAGAGCCAAACAACCAGAATCAGACGAATCCAGATCTGATGACGGAGTGAAAACCCAGACAAGGACTAACCTCGATCCCGGCCGCTTGCCTCTGGCCCGGCGCTCGGACAGTCTGAAGGATCTGGAAAACACAAGTCATGAAAGGAGCGCTGCAGAAATCTGTTGCTTCTCCACTGCTGCCGGAGCTTTACTTAATGTCTAGTTATAGTCTGTGTTCAATATACAAAAAAATCAGAAAGTTCAGGCGGTTAAATGGAGCAGAAAGGGGAGAAAACTGCCCTAATTTCGATGTGATGTGTACACAATGTACAATAAAGACTTTACTTACAAAAATCAATCATTGTGATCATAACAAATTTAAAATACCAAGAAACCGTGGAGGGGGTGTCTAAAGAACCTCTGGGGCCAGAACCAGAACAGCTGCAGATGAAATTAAACACAACTGGGCTCTGGTTCTGATCTGGAAACATCTGATAGGTGTCTGGACATTCCTTCAGTGTCAAAGTAAAAGTGTGCCGTCAGTATAGCCGCACCGTTTCCTGTCCTACCTGTTTCCTGTCCTACCTGTCTGTTTCCTGTCCTACCTGTTTCCTGTCCTACCTGTCTGTTTCCTGTCCTACCTGTCTGTTTCCTGTCCTACCTGTGTGTACTCCAGCGACTGCCAGAGAGACGCAGCGATCTCTGGCGACTTCCCGAAAGCCGCCAGCGACTGAAGGAGCTCCGCCTTCAGAACCGGAGGAACGCTGCACTGCAGCAATCCCAGCATCACCACCACCGGGGTCCACTGTGGGTGTTCGCATAACGCCAGTCGAGCGTTCTCACTCTGCAGAGGAAAATAATCATTTCTAACAGGATGAAGGAAGCAGAGAACCTGCTGCTTCACAGTTAAAGGGACAGGAGCATCTGTAGGGCTGCTTGTCGTGTCGTACCCAGGTAATGATAGTGTTGAGAAGCTGCAGGAAGGCGGTGAGTCCTTCCAGCTCTCGCTGGGTGATTCCCCGCAGCGGCGGGTGGCGGTAGTGGGCCGAGTCCGGATTGGGAAGGTCTCGTCTCAGGTTCTCATGGTACAGCATGAGGGAGTGGAAGAAATGCTCCCAGGACACCGGACTGCCTGAAGCTCCCTGGATGTTGTCACCTGGACAGAGGAGAAAAATCAGACACTCTTTATTTTCTGTTTATGTGAAAATATGTCTAAAAGCCAAAAAATAGCAACTTTCATGCTTTTCTAGACTCTTCAGAGAGCAGAAGGAAACTAAACAAGCCTCTAAACTGGCTGCACTGCACATTTAACATCATAGGTTTACAGTTATTTATTTTTTTAATTCACTGTCCATAAATGTAACATTGACTTGGAATGGATTATTTAACAATCAAGGAAACAAAAGAGACTCGAGTACTGAGTAACTGATCAAAACATCAATCATTTCATACTTAAAAATTACATCAAACAGATCAAAATATAAAGTTACGTGAAAATGTTGGTATTTTAAAGATCAGGATAAATAATTGCAAAATAAAAAAGCAGGCAAAAATACATTTTTCAATATAAAATTTATAAAACTTTAACAAAAGCGGCAGGTCTGTGAATGTTTGTCCTTCATTCAGTGAAGTTACTCACAGTGGATCAAGAATCCAGAAATTTCACTCAGGAAACAGCAGAAATACTTCATAAAGTAGTTCACATGAATTAACTCTATTATTTATTTCAACCTCGTTGCTCGTTTGTTTACAACATCATGAACTTCAAACTCTGATTTTACAGATTTCCGTTTTGAAAAGCAGCCGACTCAGACCTGTTATTGTTAAAGAGTAATAGTGTGTTTTCTCACTGTGTGTAGCCCCGTTGGTCTTCAGAAGACTGAAGCAGTAGTGAGCACACTGCGGGCCGTTGGCGAGGCCTTTCAGCATGCTCAGGTAGGAAATGTAGAGGGTGGAGGGCAGAAGGTCTCCCATCTGACGCACAAACTTTGACAGGACCACCTGCACCACAGAGCAACGTGAGCAGGACTCTGTTTGCTGAGCTGCAGCTCAGCGTCTGAACAAACCCTGACCTGTTTGTGAGGCGGCCGCTGCAGCGCCATGCCGAGGTACGAGCCCTGCAGCGAGGCGTGCTGCAGAGACTCGGTGGGACACCAGAACTCCAGACCCAGCTCCAGTCCAAACGGGTCTCTAGTGTAAAACTCCCCAATCTGACACACACAACACATGAGACAGGATTCAGAAAGGCTGACTGAGATTTGCATGAATATATTTGTGGCAAAGAGGCCAGTTGAAATAAGCAGTGAATGAATTAATGGCATGATAAGTTGAAATGAGCTCAATAATTTCCATTTGTGTCATCTATTGTTTTCCTTTTTTCTCTCTTTCTACCAAAAACTGGATGACAAAAGTCGGGGTGAACCGATTACAGCTTTCTGGCCGATCGCCGATCTTTAGAAACTCTGACCTGCCGATTCCAACTTTGGCTGAAACCAATTTTTTCAATGTTGGTAGATATAGCAAGAAATAGGAAGACAGTGGTTGATTTTTAGACCTTTGCTGAGAGAGATCAGATCAGCTTCACATATAAATATTGGCCGATCACCGATCTCCCAAAATTAAGGAAATCAGATGGCTGATAAATCGGTGCACCGCAGATAAAAGTCTTCATTCTAGTGCTTTGGTCTCAACTAGCCTTTTATTTAAAGGACATTTTATTTACAAAGAGTTCATAATTCATTTTATTTGTTTATTTTGGATATTTAAAATGTCTTCCAGTTACGGTGTTAAATGTTCATTAGAATTAAAAGTTTGTTGATCTTTGAGAATGTTTTCCTGCATTATTTTGCCATTATCATTATAATATTTGAAAATGGTGTCAAAACAATATATTCGTTTATTGCAATTATTTCATGGATAATTTATTGTCCAGCAAAATTTGTCATCAGGAAAAGCTGCAACGACTCACCAGAACCATGAGGTGATCCAAATCTTTCCGCAGTGATGATGGAAGTTCGCTGTCCATCTGCAGAGACATGTGGACCAGACGGGCGTCTTCATCAGCGCGGTTACGAAGCTGCTTCACCTGCAGACGCACAAAAAGGCATAAATAAAGAAAATAAAATGTGTCATTTAGTGGATAAACTGAATTACAGCTGTCTGGAGAGGAACATCTGACCTTCATCGGCATGAGAGCAAGGAAATCTGTGATGAGTGAATGGAGGCGACGGACGTAAAACTCCTCCTGGGCAAAAGCGTTGCATCCCAGAATCCCCTCCTTCATGAAGAGGAAGACGTCTCCCAGCAGAGCCTGGTCGGCCAGCGCCTCGTCCGCTTCAGTGAATTCAACCAGGGCTGAAAACACACACACACACACACACACACACACACACACACACACACACACACACATCAGGTCAATCTGGAGCCTCACGGAAATAATCCCAGCATCCACCCAGCAGTCAGAGACACTGAGGGTGGAGAACGTTTTGGATAAAATCAATGATCTGCAGGTGAGTCAGGTTTTTTAGCTAATTTTTAAACAGAAATACAAAAAGTTCTGCAAGAATTTGTAGCAAAAGTTTTTATAGTTGTCAGAAAATTAAAGATGGAAAAATTCACAATAACGAGCTGAGAGAAGAAAAGACAGACGGACGGATAACAAGGTCTATAGACACGAGAAATAAGGGCGACGTCACGCTGAACATGTCTATAAACCAGACCTGAAACCTCTTAACCTCCACGTCTTTCCAGGAACCAGAGGCCATTTCGAACCCAGATCTTAAAGCCTCACCTGACCCCTGACCCCCATGGCAGCCTCACCTGACCCCTGACCCCCACGGCAGTCTCACCTGACCCCAGACCCCCACGGCAGTCTCACCTGACCCCCACGGCAGCCTCACCTGACCCCTGACCCCCACAGCAGTCTCACCTGAGCCCTGCGGCAGCTGGGAGAGCACCCTGAGAGCCAGAGCCCAGGCCAGCCGACACACGGCCTGCAGCCCTGGGAGTTTCCACGGCTGGCCGTCCATCAGGCGGCTGTGCACCGCCGAGACGTACTGCCTCTCTGTCAGCAGCGGCAGAGCCTGGAGCAGATCTGAGGGACAAACCGTCACACGGTCAGACCAGCAGCGCCACAGCAGGTCGCATTCAAGCCACGCATGCATCACCTTCTCTGTCTTCTGTTCCTTGCTCTATGAAGCTGACGTCCAAACAGTAGAGCAGAGCCATGACCAGAGCCAGGCTTACGCTGTCCAATGAGCCGTCGGCCTGAGCCGTCACCGTCTCCAGGTGACCAATCAGAGCCAAGGTGTCGTCTCTATTCAGCGGCGACTGACAAGTCCACAAAAACAAGCTGTCTGCCAACGCCTGGCGACACTCTCTGATGAGGTCAGAAACCTGAAGCACAAACAAAACTTTCAGCTCCAATCTGGATAAAGAAGCTGGATAATTGTTGATGCTGCTGGTTGATCCAGGATGTTTGTTCCCACCTCCTTCCTGTGCTTTTCGTTTCCCAAGCCGCGCTCTTTCTGCAGCCGCTCAAACTCCCGCGTCACACTTATATCTGACATCAAAGTCAGGATGCGTTTGGTCAGTCCCTGGCTCATCAGCTCGTCTGTGAAACGGGTCGTCAAGGCAACCAGCTCTTCACTGTGATGCAACGAATGGCAGGTCATAAAAAAACAACCAAGTGAAAGATGAGTGAATCAGTTATTTAAATAATCAATAATCCTGACTAATCAGATAACAAAATTGCCACTTTCTACAGATTTTTCATTTAATCACTTTTTTATACAATATTAAAAATACAGTAAATTATGCAAATGAAAAACAATTCCTCCATTAATTAAGAATATAAACATTTTATTGTCTAAAATGCAGTAACTTAGCCTTCCTGTAGTTTGGGGCTGAAACGGTTAATCGTAATCAATAGATTACTAAAATAATTATCAATTAATTTAGTGATCAATTAATTGTTAACTGGAGCATACAGGAGTCATTTGCAGAGTTGTAATTTAGCCAAAAACTTCTTTAGTGACAGTTTTAGCTTCACCTCGATCACATTCTGTAGAGAAATCTCCTATTAAGCCACTTTTTCTATCCAACAATAAATAAAAATAATCAGCAGATCAGTACGACACTGAACTGATGATCAGTCCAGTAAAAATGCCTGACGTTTTCATATTCTGATGATTGTATTTTTATAGCTGCAGATTCATCCTTTACTCACTAAGGGAATGCTGCTGTCGCATTTTAGGGAATACTATGTTCATTTTCTTATTTAAGAAAGGAATAATTTTGCATTCCTTTAGTGCGAAGTGGAGTCTGTGTACTCCAATCAATAAGTTAACTGATTACTAAATTAATTGACAATTATTTGTAGAATAATTCTATTAATGGTTTCAGCCCTGAGGATGAACATCACAATCAGCGCTCACCTCAAATCCAGGGTGAACGTCTTGCCATGTCGTGACTGGATGAGCGTACGCAGCGAGTTGGCGACGCACAGCTTCCCGTCCCAGTAGAGCAGAACGGCCACCAGGCCTCGCGTCAGGCCTGGAAAATGAGGCTGCTGTTGCTCACCTGGTGAAGATGGAGGGATGCTTCAGTGACGTTCAACAATTAAGTCAACGTCGTCACATAACTTTCACATTACCAGCCAAGAGAAGCTCCAAAGCAGCCAACTCTCCGATGTCAAACAGATCGCTGAGGATGAAGGCCTCGGTCAGAAGCTGCTCTGGAAGGAGCCGGGAGCCCTGCTGACCCTGGATGGCGATGCCTTCTGTGCTGGCTTTACGCACTTTTTCTCTCTGTTCCGCACTTTTTGGCTAAAAAAAAAAAAACAAACAAATTTATTTTATCACTTTCTGTTGGGTTAGAAACTGATTAGGTTAATTAAAGTTGCTGCGCTTGGACATTTCCTCACCGGATTCTTGAAAAGGGAGAGAAAGTGAGGTTTGTGTTTCTTCAGCTGCAGATCCAGAAGGTGGACGGTCTCTGACTGTCTTCTCAGTATGGCTCCGTCTACCGTCTCCCACAGCTCTTTAAAAGGCCCCCACAGACTGGCCCCTGAGTGAGCACAAAGGTTCATCACTGAGTTTACATGCTGGTTCTCTTAATGATGCCAAACACTGTTTTTGTTCATCCTCTATAGCTATGTTCACACAGACAGCAAAGCATATCTGACTTTTTTCACAACTGTCAGAACAGCCTGATCTTTACACCCCAACCTAATAATATGTTAGTATTTTAAAGCATCTTCTATCAAACATTCACTGATGTGATGTCTAACCAGAGCCACTGCTTCATGTAAGGTGTAAGCAGTGAAAGTTACAGCTACGCATTAATCCTCCAAACACATAATTTTCAAACACTTTGACACCAATTGTTAAAATGTTTCTGCTCTAAAGTTTTGTTCTTCAGAATTTAACAATCTTGTTTCTTTAAGATGTTTCAATAAAAAAAAACATTTTTGCTCAATGTTCTCTAGTGTCGTTTATAATGGGGAAAATGTTATTTTTAATAATAACAACCAATTTGCTGAATAAAGAAATATAAAAAATCGATTTGACAATGTTTATATTGCAATTTCTCAAAAACAAAAGCAAACGTTTCATTGCAGCATTAAAAAACGGAAAAATTTTCTCGTTTTTATAAACAATATTTTGGCTTTAAATATTTGGCTTTAGATTGCAAGTTTCTATGGGTTTTAATGTAAACTGACAGCCATAAATTACCCCAGAATTTCGTATCTGAACATGATATAAATAAATAGCTTTACGCTCGATCTACGTGCGTGATTTCGGTTCTATTCAAAAGGTCTTCCTAATTTGCTAAAGATTAGCAATACATGTGAATTTCAGAATTACTGTAAACCACAGTATTATAAGTTAGTTTCAGTTTTACTCCCAAGTGGACAAACGCAATAACCAACACTGCTGAGAAAAAACGTTTAATTTAGAAAGACAATGATTTTCTACAATATTTATTTTTTGAAAAAGCAACAGAATTGGTGTCTATCCTCCAAGACACGGTTATCTGGCTTTCTATTGCATTAGCTAGGCTAAGCTAGGCTAGCAGTCAGAACCATCCAGGCGGATCATGTTCGGACAAACAGACAGTGAGCTGAACCTTGGATTTATGAGCCTAACTGCACGATATAAAAATCTAGGCTTAGATAAACAGACATAACTCAATAATTTCTTGAAATAAACATCATTACCTGAATTTACCGCCATTGGCACCGCCATGATGCAGTAAGAAGGGTTCGGAAAGCAGGTTTTTTGTTTGTGCCGGTCCGAAATATAACATGAAAATATGCGACGCTTTCTCCTAATTATTTGGGGAAAAAATACTTGCGGCAGATGACAGAAAATATTTATTCAGTTACTGCATTATTTGAGTGTCTCAGAAGTGTCTTTTTTACTGTCTAAAAGTTTCAGGCGGGGTCTTCATACTTTGAAAGCACTCCCAGAGGCTTTCTCTGAAGGGAATTGTATTTTAAAGGATTTAAACGCCGGAAAATTGTTCAAATTGGTATACTGTTTTGCGCAATTATATTTTAATAATTATTTATTGTAAAATGTATTTCATTATTAACGAAACGTGAGTTAGAAAATAGAAATCAAGTGACAAGATTCATTAATTCCGCTTGGTTTTGGTCCGTACTCTTTTGGTGTTACACCATCATGTCCATGCAGCGGTGAATGTGTGACCGCTGAGTTAAAACAGTCAATCATGCCTTTAAGTAATCCCATGTAGCACCTCATTGATACAGCTTGGATGGGAGTGTGAGAATCATCATGGCTCGAGTTGTTAAAGTGTTTCGGACTTTGAGGAACCACTGGAAGAAATCCACGTTAGCTGTGTGTGTCCTGTCCTACGGAGGGTACTGGCTGTATGGTAAACACTGGTGGGTTTCACACCCGTTCATATGTTCTGCTAGAGTTTAGTTTAATTAAATACATAAAGGTTGCCACTTGTGTGTTACTAGTGACAGCGTGGTGCGCAGAGAGGCCTGCCAACTGGCCAGAGTAAGTTTTCTTCATA
This sequence comes from Gambusia affinis, assembly GCF_019740435.1. Taxonomy (NCBI): domain Eukaryota; kingdom Metazoa; phylum Chordata; class Actinopteri; order Cyprinodontiformes; family Poeciliidae; genus Gambusia; species Gambusia affinis. Next base: position 1,186,162 of record NC_057875.1, on the reverse strand, counting down.
ATAATATTTCGAAATTCTCAACTAAAACCAACTGCATTAACCCTTAACTATCGTTGCTCCATCAGGAGTTTGGACGCCAACAGATCGCACCTCAGGAGAGACTGAAGAAAGCAACCGTGATTCTGAATCCTGCAGCTTCCAACGGGTATGACTGTCAGAGTTCCTGCGCAATTTTTATTGCATAAATCAAATCTGTTCTCTGTATTTAAAACATCCTTAATTCCATTTCTTCAGGAAAGCCAACAACTTATTTGAAAAGAATGCAGCTCCTATTTTACACCTGGCTGGCGTGGAAATCACAGTAGTGAAGGTGTCATTCCCAGCTTTAATTAGTAGCCTTTACATGTTGGTGTCACCAGATGTTTAACTCTCCGGTTACAAACTCCAGACAGACTATGAAGGTCAGGCTAAGAAGCTGATGGAGTTGATGGAGCAGACAGACATGTTGATTGTGGCTGGAGGTGACGGCACGTTGCAGGAGGTCATCACAGGTTTACTGCGGAGGCCGGACCAAGTGGGTTTAATAAAATAATAATAATAATAAATCTGTTCTCACTAAGTAAAAAACTGAAATGATTCATCTGACTCCAGGAGGCCTTCAGTAGCACACCGATAGGATTCATTCCTCTGGGTTCCCATAATTCCCTGAGTCCATCTCTTCATTTCCTCAGTGACAACAAAGTCAAGTAAGTGTCACCATTATCCTGCTGCACTGCAGAGGCCAGGTTGTTGTCTTCATGCTAGAAATAGATGCTCAGCTCCTTACACACTTATCAGCATCCATGCAGCTCTATGATCTCATTCTGAGGAATGTTGAAAACCTTTCATTTTAGTGGAGAAGAAGAAGAAGTTGCATGTTAGGAAAAAGATAAACTTTGATTTCTGTCCAGCCTTGTGGAGCATTTTGCTTTGTCTACATGTTTTTCAACTTCCTGCCTCTTGTGAAACGTTCAGGGACATCACGGCCGCCACGCTGTCCATCCTGAAAGGAGAGACGGTCCCTGTGGACGTGCTTCAAATCAAAGTGAGGAAGTCTTTCAGCTTAACGTCTTCCATCACTTTATCTGAATTTATTCTGAGTCAAAAACCTCAACAGAGTATTTAGGGTGACTCTAAGAAATAAACTGATTATGAACATATAGTCGTTATAACACCAGAATAAAGTCGGAATAATGCAAAAATAAAGTCGTAACATAATGGAAGTAGTTGTAATATTACAAAAAAATTATAATTATTTCATAAAACAAACAAAGTTGTAATAATAGGAGAATTGTCAAAATATGAGAATTAAGTAGAATTACAACAAAAAAGTCATAATCCAACAATTAAGTTATGCTGTAAGAATTTATTTTTATTAAAATATTTTCTTGGCTTTGCCCTAATACTCTGTTGTAAAAACAACCAGTTGAATCTTTATTAAAGAGATCTTATTTTTTTAACATTACAGTGACAATTCTTTTTGTAGATAAATTTTTTTCTGTTTGTTTGCAGGGGGAGAAGGAACAGCCGGTGTTTGCTCTGATTGGTTTGCGTTGGGGCGCCTTCAGAGACGTCGCCACAAAGATCAGCAAGTAAAATGATGCAGACATTTAATTAAACTAAAAGATTCTGCGTCTGGGTAATAAGGAACGGTTTCCTGACAGCTTTTCTCTCCGGGTAGATACTGGTACCTCGGACCCCTGAAGACGAACGCGGCTCATTGGTTCCACACCCTGAAGGTGAGCCTCCACCACTGCTGGAGAAAACTAGGCATTACTCACTGGGTTGTGTTTTTATTTCAGGTCCATATGTATTCGAATAACTTGAACTGTTTCCCATGTTGTCATTTTACAACCACAAACCTTAAAGGTGACCTATTCTGCTTTTATGGGCTATAAAACGTTTTTTTGTTTGTTTTTTGTTTTTTGCACAAAATCATTCTTAGATAACAAGATTTTAGTCTTTTTTTAGATCCTTTCATAATGAGCTGTTTTAAGGCCTCTGTCACTTTAAATCCAAATTAGCTGCGGCTGGCCACGCCCCCCAACTCAACACAAGAAAATGACTGCAACTATTATGCAACTGTACATCTTTGATAAGCAGAAGTGGATCCTCCTGCACAACCAACAAGAATGCAGCAAGTGGCTTCCGGATAATAAGTCAATAACAAAACACTTGTCTTTTCCAGCAGCCATTGTAATTTGCATGCAGTGATAAAACCAGTTGACTAAATGGGCTGGAGTTCAGCTTGGGTTGCTAGGTAACAGTACAGTGACAGTTGGTTTTGTCCTAACAAAAAACACTAATTTATTACCAGAACAACCCAGACTGGATGTTTCTTTCAACCACTTAGTTTCCAGATGCAGTTGAGACCCAAATGGAAGAATAAAAATGTCCAGAAAGTGAATTTTGCACAATAGGTCCCCTTTAATGGACTTTACTGGGATTTAATGTCTACCAAACACAAAGGAGCTCATCATTTTCAACTCTTACCACAGATTTAAAATTGGATTTAAGTTGGGACTTTGACTAGGCCGTTCTAAAACATTAACCACTTTGGACTTCCGGAAGCAAATGGAGTAGACGGGTGCGTCAGAGCCTCTCTCCCACCTTAATCTCAAAATACTCCGTTCAAAACTCGTTAATCTGCTCACTATTTAGATAAAATAATTTATGAACGGAAGGAGAAACATGTCGAGCCATAAAAAATCGACAAAAATGCCCAAAGCTCAGGATAAAAGTGCCCAAGTAGCTCAGGCTAACACGTGTCTGAAGCAAGCTAACGACAAAGTGGCTAGTTCGGAAGCTGAGAGCCCTGGAACGAACATGGACTCGGAGGGAATAATTAAGGCTATCGATGATTTGAAGACTGCTTTAAAGGGTGATAATGCAAAGCTGCAACAAAATATTGACCATCTGGGACATGAGATCAACGGTAAGCTGGACAATATTGCTACTGAGGTCCAGGGCCTGGCAGAGCGGGTTGACGAGGCGGAGGCCCGCGTTCATCAAGTGGAGACCTGGGCAAAGGAGGCAACCGAGGCGCTGTGCTTTTGCATCGAACAACAGAGGAAAACACAGCTTAAGGTGCTTGATTTAGAGTCTCGCTCCAGAAGAAACAATGTCCGTGTATTTGGGGTACCAGAGGGAAAGGAGGGGAACTCAACTACACAGTATATCGAGACGTTTCTGAGAAGCCAGCTACAACTACCGGAGGACCTGGACTTGAACATACAGCGCGCACATCGCACTCTGGCAACTAAACCCCCACCCGACTCACCACCGAGGGCGATTATTGTCAATTTTCTGGAATTTTCCACAAAGGAAAAGATCTTAAGAGAAGTGTGGAAAAAAGGCAAGATCCAGGTGGGCTCTTCTATTATTCACTTCGATCACGATTATGCACCTGAGATAGTGAAGAAGCGCAGAGAATATAACGTTATCAAGAAAGCGCTCAAAGCGAAAGGCATCCGCTTCCAAACACCGTTTACCAACATGAGGATCCACTGGGAATCAGGAACCCGCACATATTCCAGCGCTCGGGAAGCCTACAACGAGCTGAAGAGACGCGGAATCCAGTCGGAGGAACCGGTAACAGCCGACGGTGGATCCAGAGCGGAGTGGAGTCTCCGGGAGCTGCTGGGCTGGCAGCCGGCGGATAGCAGCGGCGCTGCGGTTGCGCTGAGAGCCAAGAACAAACTGCAGGATTTCCAGCGGAGCATAGCCGAGTGAAAACAGGCAGAATAACATAACATAACGCAGCATTATTTTGATTGGGCTCTGATTTACTATTTGGTGGGAGAGGACACTGTTTTTTTTTTCTACGTTGGACTAATAGGATGGACGTGTTTTTTCCTAAAGGCGCTTCTACTGTCCTTTTTGGGCCCTCTCAGTTCGAGAGGTTTAACCCTCGACTTGCCAACGGGGTCACGAGTGAGAAGAGGGAGCTTCTCCTCACCTTGGAAGTCAGTTTGTTACCGTTTTGTTTTGTTATTGTTCGTGTTCTGCATTTAGGGGCCAAATCAGTCAAGGTATTCCTAAACATTACTGTTATATAATTTAAAAATTGCTTCCTTGAATGTAAACGGTTTGAATAGTCCAGTGAAAAGAAAAAGGGTCTTAGCTAAATTGAAGAAAGATGGGATACAAATCGCTCTTTTACAAGAGACACACATGTCTAAACAAGAACATGACAAGTTTAAGTCATTTGGTTACCTGAACACGTTTTATAGCTCCTGTAGAAATAGTAGAAAGAGGGGGGTAGTCACCCTAATTTCTAATTCATTGAACTTTGAATTGATATCTGAGAAGGGAGATAAAGAGGGCAGATTTGTTATAATAAAGGGGAGAATTGATGATGTTGTGGTCACAATTGCTAATATATATGTACCGCCAGAGAGCGACAGGACTTTCTTGAAAACGTTCTTTGATACCATTATCTCATTTAGTGAAGGAGTTCTTATTTGTGCTGGAGACTGGAACACAATCCCTAATTATGTCCTAGATACAACTAGCCATAAGAAACAAAAAACTGGTCGGTCAAAAGATCTAAATATCCTGATCAGGGAGATGGGCCTGTTTGATGTTTGGAGGGACCTTCATATTAAAGAAAGAGAATTTACTCATTACTCTTCTACCCACAAAGTCCACTCCAGGATTGACCTGTTTCTGATGAACACCATTGATAAATCTAAAGTGAAGGAATGCTTAATTGGAACATCGGATATTTCAGACCACAACATTATCTATCTGACCATCTGTTTGTATAATAGGCCTAAAACAACATTATGGCGCCTAAATATAGGCATTCTTAATAATGAAACCACAACAAAGGAGATTAGAAAAGAAATAACGGAGTGTGTAAAAGACAATAATAATGGGCAGGTAAATCCCACCTTAGTTTGGGACACTGTCAAGGCAGTAATGAGAGGAAGACTAATTTCTAGAACTGCTTATCTGAAAAAAATAAAAAGGTTAAAATACGATGAATTGGAAAAAACATTGAGGAAATTAGAATTAAAACAGCAAATGAATAATAATGGAGGATTTTCAGAACAAATAACAAAAACTAAAAACAAAATAAATGATATGATACTCCAGGAACTTGAGGAAAAATTACGATTCTGCAAACAAACATTTTATGAATCAGGCCCAAAAGCTACACGGATCTTAGCTAGACAACTTCGTAAACACCATTTGAAGCATTCGATTACCAAAATTAGAGAATCCTCAACTGGTAACTTAACCTATGACATGGATAAAATACACAAGACCTTTGAAAATTACTTTAAAACACTATATTCTGCTCCAGGACCAGTTAACGTAACTACTATTGAGGATTATTTGGCAGCTTTGGATCTACCTTCACTTGGTCTAATCCAAAACAAAACTCTATCTGCTCCCATTACGCAGAAAGAATTAGATACAGTTATTGGACAATTAAAATGTAATAAGAGCCCAGGCAGCGATGGATTTCCAAATGAATGGTACAAGACATTCAGGAAGGAGCTTTCTCCTGTCCTGCTCGATTCTTTGAACTGGACATTGAGCAGAGCTGAGATCCCACCATCTTGGAGAGAGGCTGTAATATCTGTCCTCCCTAAAGAAGGAAAAAATGTTGAATACTGCGAATCATATCGCCCAATCTCAATTCTGAATGTCGATTATAAAATTTTTACATCAATAATTTCTCGGAGAATGGAGTATTACTTGTTAGACCTAATACACGAAGACCAGACGGGATTCATCAAAGGCCGACAAACTCATGACAGCATAAGACGAACATTACATATCTTAGACCAAGCCAAAAAGCAGGGCCTCAACGCCGCATTAATTAGTCTAGACGCAGAGAAGGCCTTTGATCGGGTCAACTGGACCTTTCTATATAAGGTACTAGAACGCCTGGGCTTTAATAACCAGTTTATTAGGTGCTTGAGGTCACTTTATGATGAACCACGGGCCAGGGTCAAAATCAATGGGCACCTAACAAACAGCTTCCAACTATACAGAGGAACCCGTCAGGGATGTTGTCTAAGCCCATCGCTTTTTGCAATATTCATTGAACCCTTGGCACAGGCCATTAGAGAGGATAATGGAATAAAGGGAATTAGTTTTGCAAATACTGAACACAAAATTGCCCTTTTTGCAGATGATGTAATCACATACCTCCTAAACCCAGATATAACGCTCCCTAAGGTTATGTCATCTCTAACTGAGTTTGGTCAACTGTCGGGCTACAGTCTAAACATCACAAAAACACAGGTCCTGGCAATTAACTACTCCCCTAGTAAATTTATAAGAAAGAATTATGGACTTAAGTGGGATGCCAAAAAGCTAAAATACCTGGGAGTATTTATTTCTCAAGATTTGGATGAGTTATTTGGTTTGAACTTTGATAACCTTACTGAAAACATACAAAGAGACTTGTCAGCCTGGTCAAGGTTATTGTTGGACTTCACAGCTAGAATGGAAATAGTGAGGATGAATCTGCTTCCTAGATTTTTATATCTTTTCATGTCATTGCCTATTAGAATATCTAGCACACAGTTCCATGCTTGGGACAGGTTGATCTCCAGATTTATTTGGTCCGGGACCAGACCAAGAATAAAATTTAAAATACTCCAAATTAATAGGGACCAGGGGGGGCTGGGCCTTCCAAATTTGAGGGAATACTATTATGCATCTCAGATGAGATTCATGGTCTGCTGGTGCTCCCCTGAAATGGAGACCGGATGGAAACAGATAGAACTAAGACAGGGCGGGGCCCAACCCCAAACACGTCTGGGAGGTAAAATAGTTACAGACAAAAATGGGAATGGTATAGTTGAAGGCACATTGTTAATCTGGAAGGAAGTGGTTGATAGATACAGATTGGCGGATGTCACTGGACTCCTGATGTGGCCCTCTTGTAATTCAAACTTTCGGCCAGGAGAATTAGATTCTTCTTTTTTAGGCTGGAAAGATAGAGGACTTGTGGCTTTGTGCCAGTTTGTAGAAGGTAACACCTTTAAAACATTTGAGCAACTGAAAAGGGATTATAAACTTGAGAACAGAGATTTATTTAAATATTTCCAGGTAAGACATTTTTACAATACGAAAATAAAAAAAGGTGTTCCTCCAGAAGGTAATACTATTGTGAACATTTTTACAAAAGCTTATACTCACCTCCCTTGTAAAACTGTTTCCAAACTATATAAAGGGTTGCAGAAACATAATGGAAATAACACCTTGAACATTAAGTCTAAATGGGAAAGAGAATTGGGAGTAATAATTACAGAGGATGATTGGCTTTCAATGTGTGTGACACAACAGACATCTACTAGCTCCAAAAGATGGAAGGAATTCGGATGGAAGTGCTTAATCAGATACTTTATTACACCTCAAATTACTAGTAGACATAGAGGAGAAGAACAGCAATGTTGGAGACAGTGTGGCCATCAGAACGCCAATCACTCTCATGTATTTTGGTCCTGCCCAGAGTTGGCAACTTATTGGGATGAAATCTGTCAGACTACTGGGATAATTTTGGGGTATGTCATCCCCAAGGACCCTAGAATTTTTCTGCTGGGGTTGATGTCTGGAAAAGTGTTTCAAAAAGAAGATCAGTACCTTTTTAAAGTTCTGTCAATTGCAAGCAAAAAAGCAATTACACGGTCCTGGCTAAAGAAACTCCCACCCCAGCTGGACCACTGGCGAGATGTCGTGGAGGAAATTCGCTCTATGGAAAAACTGACATATCTTTTACGTATGAAAGGACATTCTTACAACAAACGCTGGTCTAGATGGCTGACGTACAAGAGCGAGGAAGCATAACTAGGTGAATCATCTTGTAATGTATTATTTTGTTTCTGTTTTTCTACTTATCTAAGTATCAGTGCCCCAAGTTCTGCGTGTGTTGTATGTTTTATTATAATGAAAAAATGTTAAATAAAGAGTATAAAAAAAATAAAAAAAAACATTAACCACTTTGATCTGAACAAACCCATAATGCCTCTGGCTTCGTGTTTAGGGTGATTTTCCTGGTGGAAGGTGATTGTTCTGGATTTGGCTCCACCCATCTTCCCGTCAGCTGAGCTGCATGATGCTGCCACCACCATGTTTAGTTGTGTCCATGTTTTGTAGGAGTGGCCTCTGGTCCACGACGTCTCCGTGTCCCTTTTGGCTCCCACACCTCGGCCTCCTGATCTGGACCCTCAGAGGCCCCCCAGGCCTAATCTGCTGCGCCGCATCATCCGCAGACTGAAAAACTACTGGAGCCCCCCGGCTGAAGGCACGTGTTCATGTGTTCATGTGTTCATGTGTTCATGTTTAAATCAGGGGTTCACAAACATTCCCACGCCATGGACCCCAAAAGAACATTAATCCCATTTCCAAACCCACAGATAATGTCTCAAAATAAACATCAAGTTTTAGAATAGATAACTGGATAATTATCACATTCAGTTTGTATAAATGCTAACTTTGTACCTTCTGGTTTTAACAGCGATGAGTTCTGTGGTGGAAACTTTTATTACCAGATAATAAATGTTTTCCATTACAATCCCCTTAGAAAATAAAAAATATCTTTTATTAATCAGATCAAATTCTATTTTAATCCCACAGTTCTTCTGGTTTTTTGTGTTTCGTTCTTTTGTTTTTTTCTTGTCAGAAACTTTTCCGTTTCTTGTTAGCTGGAGGAGCTTCATGAATTTAACTGGCAGCCAATCAGAAAATGGGCATCAGAAATAACATATAATCAATTATTTTAACTTGTATTTCATTTAAAAATAATAGAAAAACAAAGTGAAAAATTTGATTTTTCTCACCTTTCCACCAACTTCCTGAGTTCAACTACAGCGCCCCCGGTGGCGGCAGGGGGTGCTGTTTGAAAACCACTGGCTTAAATAACAGGTTTAGTGTTATTAACAGAGAAGGTTTTGGTTTATTCCTCAGAACCTCTGAAACCAGAAGAACCAGAGAAGTGGGAGGAGCAGCAGCTGTCGACACCAGAGCTCTACATCCAGACCCTCAACAAGAACCCAGCGGAGCGGGTCAGAAGGAAATTACTTCAATAATTTCCATTTCTTCTGCTCTTATAAATATAATAAAATCTTATTTTTGTGTGTGTGTTTGTAGCGGATAAATGACTCTCTGATGATTTGCGCTGAGCCAGCAAACAAAACTGTGGGCGAGTTCATCTCTGTCGGGTCGGTGTCTTTCCTCATCGAAAGCAGATTAAATGAACTTCCACATTTATTACTCTACATTGTTTCTCTTAGGAATAAAAAAGTGAAGGAGCCGACACTTTTCACTGAAAACTCGACCAAGCTGGAGGCCAGTGTTTGCCGGCTGACGCTGCCGGAGGTGAGGAAGTCTCAGCAGACGTGTGTTAGTTGATCTGCTCTGTGAAATCTGTTGGTAACCGCGCGCCTCGCTTCCTGCAGGGCGCCGCCGGCTTCTATAACATCGACAACGAGGAGTACGAGGCGATGCCTGTAGAGGTTCGGCTGTTGCCTAGGAAACTACGTTTCTTCATCAGCGAAGAGAGGAGCTCGTCTCACAGCCGCAGTGACGATAAACAAACCCAGAAGAAAGACTAAAAAAGGACAGAATATCAAACAGCTCCTTATTTCAGAGGTTTCCTTCACTAACTGTAACCATGGCAACATGAAAATCTGTTGCATCTAAAAGGACCAAGGCTTTTCAGTGTTTGTACCCCAGATTCACGTCTTACAGAATAGTTTACAACTGTTATTCTACGGTAATAAAAAATCTCCCTGTCCAGTTCAGTGTGAGGATCTTTGTTCCATCTGATGGATCTGAAAGCTTCCAGATCTGAAAGCTTCCAGATCTAAAAGCTTCCAGATCTAAAAGCTTTCAGATCTAAAAGCTTTCAGATCTAAAAGCTTCCAGATCTGGTTTAAATGAAAACACAGGGAGAGGTTTGGTTCAGCAGCAGGAGGGAGGGAGTTGGGCTGAAATGAGAGAGAAAAGGAGGAATGCGACTCTTGGATGAGAAGGAGCCGCTTGGCAGGACCGGATCCGACCTGACAGATGGTGCCGGATCAGGCTGCGCTGCAGGCGTCCGTTTGTCCGTCTCTGTAGGGAAACACAAAGTGATTTAATGATGGAAAATCTCACAGATTTATTTACCTGTCAGATATGGTTCATATTTACTGTGTTTATTTTTTGTCCATGTAATATTTAGCTTGTTGTGAATCTAAATATTCAGCTTCACAATATTTGAAGCTAAATAGAAACTTTGCTTCTTTGTCAGTGTTGGGTAAATATTTACCTCACAAACAAAATATATAAGCTCAATACTTTCCTTCAAAGTAAATATTTACTTAGTTTACTATTAATGTCAAAGTAAATATTTAGCTAAATAACGATAATAAAAAGTTATTGCTCTCTTCTTTAAGCTGCTGTTGGTCTTTATAGATCCATTATAAATGTCTGTATTTCCTTTTAAATCAAAATATTTTGTTTGCTAACCAAATATTCAGTTTGAAACTGACGTTTATAAATGAATAACTAACATGGCAGAAATATGACTAATTTAAAAGATTCTCTGATAACAAGATGAACGTTATTGTAGTTAATGTTTGACTGTAACCTTTTACAAATGAACACTTTGTATCATTTTGACACCAGCTTACTGTTTCTCCTGTGTGAGTTTATTGTGCTAAATGTATCATCAGCTGCTTTATGGAAAGAAATACCACAAACTGTTGAAAGGGAGACTTGTGGGATTTAATAACATTGAACCAGAATCAGTATTTTGTTGTGTTACAGTGAAACTAACAGGTAGTCATGCTGCAGGGCTTTGTGTGTTTCACACTGGTGGAGGCTTCACTGCTACTTGGTGAACAATACAGTCAAGAAAAACTCTGCGTGGATGCAGGAGCAACGTCTCTGCTGACATTCAGAGGAGTGACACGGTTCGCTTTGTTGACCACAGTCCACAGCTGTGGAGGTTTCCACACAGAGAAAGGCGGTGTGTTCAGTGGCATGGTGTGTGTGCGTACATTCCCTTTTACATTAAAGCTGTAGAGCAAAAGCAGTCATAGGAAATCTGCTGATGGCTAACGTGAAGCACGGTGTTGAGACATTCAGCAATTAAATATTAAAACTACAAACAAGCATTTCTGTGAAAAAAAGCATATTTTAAGGCCCCAAATTTGAAATAAAGCTTAACTGCCGCGAGCAATTAGTGCATTTCCTTTTATCCAACTCGAAACCACACATAAAGGTTAAAAAAATGAAACAGTATATTTGAAATACAGAAGCGATGCTTGTGACAGTTTATAGAGAGACTGTTAGAAGTTTGAAATCCCACTGGAATACAGTTTCTGGAAGCAGATTTTGAGCCTCCTGTGTTCCAACATGGAACAAATCACTGAAATTATCAAAATGAAGAACTGAAAGCTCCTCCAGCCCGTCTCCGAAGTCCAGTCCAAGTCACCGAGCCGGAGGCGAGGCGGCCGAAGTTCCTGCATCAGCCCCAAAACAACGAAGAGCGAACAAGGTTCTGATGTTAGATTATCTGGTTAACGCCTGAAACCAGCTAATTCAAGATTTCAATCATAAACCCAACAAATAAAAGGTTACAGTTAAGCACAACAGTGTGTGTGTGTGTGTGTGTGTGTGTGTGTGTGTGTGTGTGTGTGTGTGAGGAAGTGTTTGACAGAGTGCAGCATTCAAATTAAGTGGTGCATGTTCACTGAAAACCTCCTACAAACATCACAAATGTGAAGCGTTAACAAACCCCCCCCCCCCCAAAAAAAAAAAACAAAACAACTACATTTCCCAGAATGCACCCATCCTTTTGGTCTGATAATCAGAGGGAGGCCAGCAGATTGTGGTGAAAGTGCATAAAGTTTAAAGTATTTATTAACAGCCTTTCTCTTTCTTACACAGAAGTTTACATACAGTCATGAAGGTCATATTAATTTAGGGCTTTTAATAATAGAATTGAATTTATTGTAAATTTCTCATTTTTAAACAGGATGAAAAATTAATATTTCCTTTGAAATCCTTTTGCAAATTGTTGTTTTTAGAGCCTTTAGTAAACCAACTGAGGCAACAAGAGAAAATGAAAAGTTCAAACCAAATATTTCCTTCATCAGAATCCCCAACTCCAACATTAGATATTTAAATAGGGCGGCAAAAGCAAATGAGGAGGATTAGCAGAGCAGCAGAATGGATATTGAGACTATCGTATCCCAGACTTCAGTCAGAGACAACGATTAGCTTTCCTTAAAAATGTTTTCAAATATTACTGAATTTGAATTACTCCGTCCCGATATAGTAGAAATTATTTAAGTTGATTGATTACCAGATTTTAAGTATTTCACAGATTTTCAGCCATTGATCAGGAACATCATCATCAATCAATTCATCACATTTTCTGTTTATGACAATGTCATTTTTGGAAAATCTATTTTCCAAAGTCGATGATTTTACTTTGAATCTTAGTTCTGCTCCAAAATCTGCAACTTTAAGTTTGACTGGAAAGATGGTGGAATAAAAGAGGAGTTCATCTCAAACAGATGGACGAGTTATGATGGAAAACTCAATTAATCTTTACATTCAGAGACAATAGAAATGATATTTTGTATTTTCAAACAGGTCAAAACATCATTAAAAGCCCAGAAACAATAATATTCATCTCTTCGTGACTGAATGCTAACTGCTCATCAGTTCTTGCATTCGTTTCCCTCCCCAACTCTCGCTTACATAAAAGCTTTTTAACTCTCATACTGCTTCCTTTCTGAAATGCAGAATAAAGTCGATTTACCAGAACCAGAAGCTCACAGCAGGTTGAGGGGGTTTGAGTCGGTTTAATTTCCCATGAAATGAATCCAAGTGGACAAATTAACTCCAAAGGGGGGAGAAACTTTTTCCCCAAATGCGACTGAGACTTTCAGAACCGTCAAACCAGGATCCTACAGTCATCTCCCCACACCGAGTGTCCAGATCACCCACAGTGGGCCGGGTCCATAAACCCAGAGGTGAACGGATTAAAACCCCCAGAGGGGGCAGAGTTTCCATCTCCAGTGTGCTGCTGTGTGTGGGGGGGCTGCTGTCCTGGAGGGGTTTAGGAGCAGCACAGGGTGTCTATGAGCAGCGTGACGTCGATGCCGTAAACCTCCAGCAGGTCCTCCAGGAAGGAGCGGTCCCCCTGGGGGTCCAGCCCCATGGCCCTCATGTGGTCAGCGGTGATGGTGGGGTCAGAGCTGCCCGCCACCTCACACAGGGTCTGGAAGATCCGGTTGTTCAGCTCCATGAAGAACCTGGCAGACATTTTAGACAACATCAGGATTAAAATATCCAAGATTTGTTGTCAAAATACGTACGTTTTCCAGGAACATAGAGCCGTTTCATAGCGCATGGATTACAGCGGGGAGCGGGTTAGACACGCTGCTGGGGCCGGATCATGGTTCCCTTTAACAGGAAGCACAGACTGCAAACCTCACAGCTGAGAAATACGGAGAATGGAGAGAGTCCTCAGAGCGCCAAATATGTTTCCATCTGCCCGTTAACGCATCAACTCTTTTTCAGAAAAGCCAAAAAACCAACACAAGTGAGCATTAAAACTTTTTTTTTAAAATGAGGAAGTTGTTTTGAAATTGGCCATTTCTATCAAACTTTTCTACTGATAATTTAAATTGAGCATGAAAAGTAAAACATTCCTTGGACTCACAGAATGAACAGATCCTCTTCGTTCGCTGTGCAGTTTTCATCCACCTCCTGAGAGTACAGCAGCATCTGTCTGGAAAATGGCAAAAACAAGTGAAATGTCTGAGAAACAGGAAATTAAACCAATAAAAATGGCAACTAATAGGAGAAATTCACTAAAATCATCCGTCCATTCAATGTTTTCCAAACATAGAATTCAAGTACTGTAAAAACTGGACAAAACTGACATTTTCTGTTAAATGAAAAGAAAGCCATTTCTGGTGAAAAATAAATGTATTTTTTTCACATGCCAGCTGTGTAATAAGTACTTTAGTACCTTTGTTCACTCAGTTTCCTGTACTTCTCCTTATCCGCGGCGTTCAGCCTGAGCAGCGGCTGCAGATGGCTTCTGTGCGTCTTCACATTCTGGTTATCAATGTAGACATCATACAGATCCTTCTTGTCCTCAAAAATCTTCTCTGTGGTGCCTTGAAAAACAGAAAAACCTGCTAATTTCTACACAACAGAAGAACCACGGAGGATTTTTTAAATGTATTGTGCTGAAACTCACAAGCGACGTATGAAAACTCTGTTTCCAGGGTGCTGATGTCAGCAATGTTGATGTAGAAAAACGGCCGTAATTCAGGCACAGAAACCCCGATTCCAGGGATCGAAACATTAGCCAGGCAGCAACAGCAGTACACTGGAGGAGCAGAAGGGAACAGTCAAATCCAAGGACACGGAGAGCAGAAGCACTGGAAAGTTACAGACTCAAAAATAGTAGCAATAATTTGGCTTGTTTAGTCCGTCATACGAGAAGAAAAGAGGCGGTTCGTTTTTAAAAGTCAGATTTCACCATCATTAAATAAAACTGATAAAACTAAATGTTCTGCTTCAAACTAAATAGTTTGCTAACTCAGTATTTAGCTAGCAAGCTTAATAATATTTAGTTTAGTTCTAAACTAAATATTTTGCTTGCCAACTAAATATTTTATTAGCAAGCTAAATATTTATTTTGAAGCCATTTAGCTAAATATTTAGTTAATAAAATCACACTAATTAAATATTTAGTTGGAAGCTAAATAATTAGCTTGCTCCTAAAATATTTTTAAATATTTAGTTCAGCTTTCAAGCTAAATATTTAGTTTGGAGCCAGCTAAATTTTGAACAAAATATTTAGCTTACAAACTATTATTTATCGTAACTTGCTAACTAAACATTTTGCTACAGAACATACAGAACGTACAGAACATCTATATTTTTACATTCATAAACCATTTCTTCAGTGATGAACAGAGACTGTTTTCAGGCTCTAGCTGCTCACCCCGGTAGCAGACCACGCCTATGGGTGGAGGAGAGAAGATGAGGAGCCGCTTCCGGAGCAGAACAAACTTCCACAGCACCATGATCTGCTCGCCGAAAAACTGGATGAACTGGGACATGCAGCCAGCCGGGTGGGTGATCTGCAGGGGAAGAGGTTCTGTTACCATGCATCTAGCAGCAGCTTCTCTGGTGAAATGAGTGAGTTTGGATGTTTTCAGACCTTCATCTCTGGGTGCATGCAGCGGTTTATAGCGGAGACGCTCCAGGTCGGGCACGACGAAACCAAACCGTTTCCTGTCGGCGGCAGAACCGCCTTCTTATCCTCGTAAAAGGCCTCCAGCGGTGAGTACTGGCCTGGACAGTGCAGCTGGTGTCTACAAGGCAAACAGTAGGAAACAAATGATGTAATCAGGTCAAAGTTCATCCAGATTTAAATAATGAGCCACAGCAATAATTAAATAATTCCTTTCCATCTTTTCACAGGTGGAGCATCCGGTCACAACGAACAGCCGAAAATGATTCACTGAAGTGTTTGTTGTGTGATTTTATTAAACAAATTTGTGCTGGAAGAGAAAATAAAATCTAACAAAATCTCCTGAGAACAACTGAGAAAAGATAACTGATGGTTATAATTGCACAATTTAAAGTATTTTGCACATCTTTTTATGTGTATTTCTCCAGATTTAATCTGAAGTGTTTGTGTTGTTTTACTTCCTGTGGCAGCTATACGTCCTTTCTATTAGATTTTACAAATACGAGACATTTCTGTTTGCTTCTTTCCTTTTTTCAGTTTTAGTTGTCCACACTTAAAAATTGCATCAGTTATGAGTTGTTTTTATCTCAAATGTTTCATGATTTTCGTTTTCAAAGTTTTTTTACATCTATGCATCT
This sequence comes from Gambusia affinis, assembly GCF_019740435.1. Lineage (NCBI taxonomy): Eukaryota > Metazoa > Chordata > Actinopteri > Cyprinodontiformes > Poeciliidae > Gambusia > Gambusia affinis. The sequence goes on along the minus strand of NC_057875.1, from coordinate 1,170,310 downwards.
TAACTTTATGTCCCACTCTGATGGTGCAACACTGCCCGGAAAACTACTGAAATGTTTCTCATTTTTTTAACAAATGTCTACGGATATATTGGATGGTTTGTTTTCCAGATCCAGTAATGCTGAATCAATAAATCTTTATAGTTAAAGATAATAGAAATGCTGAATGATAAAGGCTGATTCCACTCAGTGCAGCTGAAAACTAATGAAAATCACAGATTTTATTTGGAAAAAAGCTTGAAAACCGTTTTTTGTTCCACTTCAGTCAGATTTTACTTTGAGTTTGTGAAAATTCATTGTGATCTAAAAAGGTTCAGGCTATAAATAGTTTTTCTGCAGCCATTTCTGAATATTTTAGTCATTATTGTAAGCCTGAATGTTTCCATGCTGTTTGCATCTTTAAACGTTTCCTCATTGATCTTGAAAACCTCATAAAGTCCAGAGTTCACTGCATTTATGACTGAATTTGTTTCACTCTGACCTGAGAATAATTCTGCACAACAAAATTAAAGTTGTCTTGATTTGTTTTGGTTAAAATCATAAAACATTCCACAGTTACAAAACTAAGCTAATGCACTATTGTTTACTGCGATAAACAATAATATTATCATTTTGAGACCATTTTCAACTGATATAACGATAATCAAAGATCAATAAACTTTAAATTCCTAACTAAATTTAACACTGGAACTGGAAGACATTTTAAATACCCAAAATAAAAGAACAAAACAACTAAAATAATAAATAAGCTGAATTATGAAGTCTCAATAAAACAAAATATATCTCCACCTCAGACAGGCCAAACTCACAGATAGGACTTTTAAAAACAAAACAAAGTGCAAACAATGTTTGCAGCATTTCTCAAAATGGCTGCTTTTCAATAACATTAAATGGCAGCATCTCTAAAGATTATGTGAACTACATGATGCAATTGGAAATAATTGCTCCCATTTTAATTTATCAAGCGATTAATTGATTTATAGCTGACTGTGACGGTTTATTTAGGTCTCTGCCTGATGCCTAAACACAACAGTGGATCAGTGCAGCAGAAAACTAAAGCTGAATAACCACTGAGGGGCAGGAAGCTGGATCCCTGCAGCTGTTTTTATTTCTACACAGCGAGAGTCAAGTTATTGTAGAAGAAGAGAGAGTTAAAGAAGAGAGGAGAAAAGATGCTGTCAAGGTTTGTAGATGCTTTTTGTTGAGACTCTGGAGAAACAGACACTGACTGAGGCGCTGGATCCATGTTTAATGGATGAGAACATTTCACACAAAGAGAAGAAAAAGTTAAATAAAGCAAGAAGGCAGACAAGCTGGGGCCCAGGCACACACACACACACACACACACACACACACACAGCCTGACCTGACTTGGTTCTCCAGGAAGTGCATGTATCGGTACAGCAGAGTGTAGGACGGAGACAGGATTCCCACGGACTTCATCCTCGCTCCGCGCTCCAGCTCACTCTCCACCGGCATGTTGGCAAAGCAGGCCAGCCCGAAGTATTTCCCTTTACGAAAATATCTGAGCAGAAGAGAAACAATCATCCGGGGTGGAAACGGGGGGTGAGGGGGTTCTGACGGACGGGATCGGATCTGGACCTACATGAAGTCACTAGTGATCCGGTGGGAGCCGCTGGCCATGGACTTGAACTCCACTCCATCCAGGTTGACGTCATGAGGCAGACACCACTCCACCATGTTCCCTGTCATCCACACACACAGACAGTGATGTCACTTCCCTTCCTGCCTCCACTTTCATCTGGGACACTTCCTCTAATTCTGGACGTTCCTCTTAAATTCAAGAGTTCGTGACCTCTGACGAAAAGGCCGAGTCAGATTCTGACTTTGAGTAAACATTAACCAGAAGCAAAGTCTTGATGATTTTATAGCTGCTGTTTTTCAAACTTTATCTCTGTTGAATTTTAATTTACGTTATAAGACGTTTTAGAGAAATGGCTTGTTTTTTTTATTAAAACTACTAACCAGAGGTGATTCAAACAGAAGTGTCAACCGACACTAAAAGCACAAATGAGTAACAAGGTTCAAATTTCTGCTGCAGTTTTTCACAAAACCGTTTTTTAAAAATAGCACAGACACAGGGCCGGTTAACCAGGGGGCCGGGGTGGGGCCACAGCACAAAAACACCACCACAAAAAAATAGGCCAATATTTCATCATGTAACATATTAAATGAGCCAAAGAGCCAGTTGTGGATCCAAAACTGCAAGGTGTAGATCTATGGAGCTAAATTGGGGCCATAAATTGATCTCAAAACACAAAATTTTTATACTTAAGAGCATTTTTTGAAACTAAAGGGAAAAAAAGTGATATTCTATGTTTGTGTGATTAGTTTTGAAAAATAACAGCTATGCAGAGTTTTGAATAGATTTTTTTTTGTCTGTTAACATAAACAGATTAAATCGGTGAAGAATGTTATTTTTCAAAACCAATCAAATATTGACAATGTATTTTTCCACCTGCTGTGTTGAGCTGTGAGTTATGATTTCACACCTCCAGTCATATGAGGCCACGCCCCCTAGTGATTCAGGCCCCGCCCCACGCCAAACATGGCAAGAAGTTTTAAACTGAAAAAAATCTGCAACTGAAAAAACTAATTTTAATCTGAAAAGTAGTTTTGAAAACTTTGTATTATTATTTCTACAACTAATTTTATGGCCCCTGTTTAACTCCATAGCTTTCTGTTGACACCACTGGCCCTGGGGCCCACTTCCCTCTAGATCCGGCCTTGCATGTGTGACCAGCAGAGGGGGTTGATCTTTTTACACAAGACGCACCAGAGCACGGAGTAGTCTACAATGATTTATTAACAAATTCCATTAAAACATTTTTCCTTTAAAACATGGCCTCAGGCCCACTACTCAGCCCCTAGAAGGAAAAGGCATCAAAAATAAGGACAATTTAAGTTATTCCCAACAAAATGAATGAACAAACAAAACATGCAATGCAAAAGAAAACAAATTAGTAAATCAAACAAAGGAAAGCAAACAAATTAGTAATTTAAATAATAAAACAAACGGCAAAGAAAAGAACACAACCACTGCAAACGATGGGACAAATTGTCATTGTCCGACTTCTAATGTCTTTTCACGCGGGGCCAGAGGAGTCGTGCCCCGCTCGTTCCGCCAGCCCAAGCGTCAGCAGGCTCAGTCGAGAGCGGCCCAAACAAAACCGGCAAGACAAGACAGCAGGAGCGTCCAAGCGCTGTAACTCTGGAAGAATCCTAAATTAGAAAACTCGTTAACCCCGGATTCAGGTAAAATAAATTAAATTCTAAACCGGTAGCTTACCCAGATGTGGTGACACAGCCGACCAGGGAGGGAGCGGATCAGCAGGCGAGGGCTGGATGGAAGCCGCTCGCCGCACCAACCTCCAACTGCAGCCGCCAACGCCAACTGCGCAACGCTGCAGAAACGCACGGCAGGTATTGCACCAGAACCCGACAACAATCCCAGCCCAGATGGCAAAAATGGCACTTACTATTTTGGATGAGTGGATCGAGCACACCAGCCACTTGGGCAGCCAACATACAGCAAGGAAACAAGGCACATGCACCTCGCAGCGGACTGCTCAGCTTTAAAGCTATCTGCCCCGCCCACCAATCAGTCGCTACACCTGGTGTGTGTAGTTGGGAGGGTGGAACACCATCCCACCACATTCTACCCCCCGGTGTTGCATCGTCGCCCCGACGATGAATCTACAAACCTCAGCACCAAGGACGAAAAACTGCTAACTGGGAGTTGGAGACTGGCTGACTAGATCCTGCAGTATGACCCACAGGTCGAGGAAGATGATGGACATTCGTATGCTGACCAGCCCTGGAACGAACAGTGCGACGCAAGGGTAGAGGAGCTGTCCCAGAAGTTTGAGCAGGGTGACCATGTCCTGAAGCAACCTGTGGAGCTGCAGAGGTGGATGGTACTGAAGTATCGGGAACCAATAAGCACAAATCATCCTCCATAGAGTCATCCAGCCCCCCTGAAGGAAAGGTAGGTTTTAACTGCAGGGTACTGGCATAGGCTCTGGCCCAACCCGAGCTTTCAGCATGTCACGATGCACCTTTCGAGTTCTCTGCAAATCACCTACAGGAGCCACAGTATAAACCGGCCCTCCAGCTGTTGGGGCCCTCACGACCTGATGGATAACCGGGCTAAAGAGGTCCTGGATTTTATGGCGACCTCTAGCACTATGATCGCGCAGGTAAACCAACTGTCCCTCCTGCAATGGAACCTCCCGGATGCCCTGATCATGATGTTCTTTTCTACGCCCTGCAGCTGCCAACAAGTGATCCTGAGCATGACGGAACGCCATAGTTAATCTGGTCTGATGCTCAGCCAGCCAGTCCACCACTTCACCTGGTGCAGGGTCCCGAATGCGACCCAACAAGAAATCCACAGGCAGGTGAGGTTCACGGCCAAACATAAGAAAAAAAGGAGACTCGCCAGTGCTCTGATGAGGGGTAGTGTTATAACAGAAGAGTACTTGTGGAAGACAGGAAGCCCAATCCCGCTTCCTAGATGTTGGTAAAGTGCGCAGCAGGTTATGAAGTGTTCTATTAAAGCGCTCACACTGCCCGTTTCCAGCTGGGTGGTAAGGGTAGTCTTGCGACTTTTTAACCCCATACAGGTTACAGAGCTGCTGAATTAACGCACTCTCAAAACTCCTACCCTGATCTGAATGAATACGACTTGGAATCCCAAATCTAAAGAACCATTCAGTGAGCAAAATCTGGGCAACAGTGGCTGCCTTCTGATCCCGAGTTGGAACAGCAATGGTGTACTTACTAAATACATCAGTAATTACAAGAACATTTTCCAGGCCATTTTGTGAAGGCTCCAACATGGTAAAATCCATGGCAACAATCTCGTTTGGCCGAGAAGCCAACAGATGACTCATGAAAGTGCCAGAGCTAGATGGTACATTTTTAGCAACCTGGCACCGTTGACACTCTTGTACCCACTGTTTGATGTCATTAGACATCCCAGGCCAGTAACAGCGCTGCCGTACCAACTCTGTGGTGCGCTCCACACCCTGGTGTCCATGCTCTTGATGTAATTGAGTCAGAACATCCGGTTTAAGAACTGACGGCAAAACCAGCTGTAAGACCTCCTCACCACCATCTGACCGATGGACCTGACGGTACACCACACCATCTCTCTCACAGGGCGACCCCACTGTCTCAAAAGAACCAAGGATAATTTGGGAAAGCGCTGCCTCTCCTCAGGAGTAGGATAAACCTGCCTCCTCCAAAAACCCAAAATGTCCTTCAGGAGAGGATCAGCTTCCTGCAAAGCACAAAGATCAGACACAGAATGAGACGGCAAAACAGTCACCATAGATTGGGTTACTGACAATGGAGCAGGAATTGGGGCACACTGAAGAGCCTCTGGGACAGAGGTACATGACAAGAGTTCTGCCAGGCTGGCACCTGATGTTGGCTGGCGGGAGAGCGCATCAGCATTATTATTGCTGCGTCCAGAACGATACTTAATATCGAAATCAAAAGCAGCAAGTTGAGCAACCCAACGGTGCTCCATGGCACCAAGCTTGGCCGACTGAAGATAACTCAACGGGTTGTTATCTGTGTAAACTATACACCGGTGGCCCAAGAGATACTCCCGGAACTTCTCAGTCATGGCCCATTTTAATGCCAGAAACTCCAACTTCATAGAGCTATAATTAGCCATGTTACGCTCTGAAGGTTTAAGACCTCGACTGGCATATGCAATGGGCCTCACTCCATCCTCTGTTTCCTGTGACAGTACTGCCCCAAGTCCACTGTGACTGGCATCAGTCTCTAGAATGAAGGGACGTGAAAAATCAGCATATGCCAACACTGGTGCAGATGTTAATTTAACTTTTAAGGCCTCAAAGCTCTCCTCACACTCCGAGGTCCAAGCAGATTGAAAAGCCTGGCCAGACCCCTTCCTGGGCTTTGTGCCCACTTGTTGTGCCACCAGCCTATGAAGAGGACCCGCTAGCCTAGCAAAACCCTCCACAAAACGCCTGTAATAACAAAGCCCAAAAAGGAAGCTCTGAAACATGTGTGGGGCGTGGCCATTTAGCCACTGCTTCAGTCTTGGCTGGGTCTGTAGCTACACCTTTATCTGAGATAAGATGCCCCAAGTATTTAACCTGTCGCTTGAAAAATGAACACTTTTCAAGCTTTACCTTCAGACCTTCTCTCTGGAGCCGAGCAAGAACCGTTTCCAGGCGCTCAATGTGCTGGGAGACTGAACCTGAAAACACAATGATGTCATCCAAATACAAAAGAAGAGACTGGCACTGCTGGTCCCCAAACATCCTCTGCATAAGGCGCTGAAAGGTACTAGGTGCATTACAAAGCCCGAAGGGCATACGGTTCCACTCAAAGAGTCCAAATGGCGTACAAAAAGCAGTTTTTGACTTGTCCTGTTCTGACACAGGCACCTGATTGTACCCACTGGCTAGATCTAGGGTGGAAAACCACTGGGCCCCAGAAAGATGGTCCAGGCTTTCCTCAATGCGAGGCAATGGGAAAGCATCTTTTCTCGTCTTACTGTTAAGCTGACGGTAATCCACACACATCGCAGGCTGCCATCTTTCTTCCTAACAAGAACGATGGGAGAGGCATAAGGACTGCTGCTTTCCCTTATTACCTGGTTCTGTAGGAGCTGGTTGATGTGTGACTTGGCAGCCTCGTACTCTGAGGGAGGGATACGTCGGTACCTCTGCCTGACCGGGACCTCATCCAACAGGGGAATGTCATGGGACACCAGATTAGTGCACCCCAAGTCACCTTCATGAGCTGAAAAGACAGAGCTGTACTTCTGTAGAAGCGACTGGACCTGCCTTTGTTCAGTTTCTGTCAGTGCAGACAAATCAACAGAATCAAGCAAACTCTGTTCTGGACCAAGGGCAACCTGGGAAGAAACTGTAGCACAGGGCCTTATTTCTGTCACATCACGGGGCAGGCTAACCACTTCAGTTCGACTCAACAAACCAAGGTGAGTTCGGGGATAGAGTACAACATCCGTAGTTCCAAAATTTAGGACAGGCACATAAGCAGTGCCGTGCACAGCCTGAATGAGGCATGGAGAGGCTAATAAGCCAGCTGGTAAGCCAGACTCTGGAGGCTCAAACAATAAAACCTGACCAGCAAGTTGTTCAGGGCAGGTTGCAGCTACAAATTTCATAACCCCACCAGTTATCCTCACTGGTCGAGGGCCCCGGACCCTAACAGCACCAGTCAACTGTGCTGGGGACTTAGCTGCTGCTTGATGACACTGCTGCAGGGCCTCCACAACTGGACCAGGAGACTGTGTTACTGAAGGTAAATCAAAGAAAGAGCCTCCATGTGCCCCAAAAAGTTCTTGGTAGACACGATTAATTATGTTCATTCCCAAAATGCCAGGAACAGAAGAACCAACATTAGTGGGGTCCTTCACAACCAGAATTCCACAATGAGGAAGCAATTTGTCACAGAGAGTGACATCCAACTCTAAGTAGCCAATGTATGGGATGGAAAGACCATTGGCTGCCCGAAGCTGCAGCCAGTGACATGACTGAAGGCTATCATGCCCCAATAATGCAAAATGTTCCTGAAAACAGCTCTCGGTGATTGTCGACACCATGGAACCTGTATCTACTAAACAAGTAACAGAGACACCACTCATGACGACATCAATGACTGGGCAGGATGCCAACAATTTTGACGCGGCTGCTGTTTGCGAGCCTGCTATTCCCCCACCTGAGTTGTGGCTCAACAGCTCAGTGGGTGCTAGTTTTCCGCCTGGTTAACATTAGCTGGCCTTGCCACAGAGTTAACCCTAGCATGAACCCGCTCACCATCACACTCTCTGGCAAAGTGACCTGGCTGTTGGCACCTGTGGCAGACAACAGAACCTGGACGAGGATGCCGCACCTGTGGTAAAGAAGTCTGGAGAGAAGCAATACACTGGGTGAGTTGATTAATCTGTTCTTGTTGCTGTTTAAGAAGTTCCCTTAACTCACTAAATTCAGAGCGGGCAGCAGTAGGTGGAGTTAGCCGAGAGCTGCCATACACCACTGCAGCCCATATGTAGAAGGAGAGAGTGACTCGCTCCCTAAGCGCCACCTGGAAACCCTGCCTCTCCCACCGAATTGCCTCCCACGCACATCCAACAAGGTGGCAGTGGGATGACCCCGAACATACTGCTTAAGTTCCCGGCGGAGAGCACTATCCAACACATGTTCTACAAACTGGTCACGCAGCAGAATATCAGCATTCAACAACCCATCAGGAGCATTCTGCTTAACTGGTTCCATGAGGGCCATCAATGCTAGGGAAAACTGCAACAGTGTTTCCTCCTCCTGCTGCTTCCTAGAAAAGAATGCATGCTGAAGAGTTACATAGGACTCGGTGCAACCATACAACTCCCTCAAAATAGCCAAGATCTTAGCTGGATCATTCCTCTCTGCACTGGTGCGGTACTTTATTTCCTCCCTTGCCTCCCCCTCTAGATGATCAAAAAGGAAGAAAGCCTGGTCTGCCGTTGACAAATGGCGGGCCCGAATACATGATTGGGCCTCCTCGATCCACTCACCAATCCCAATGCCAGTCCTACCACCGAACATGGGACATCGCCGGTCCCTGGGCACAACCACCAACCGCTCAGCAACTACAGCGCCAGCAGGCATGACACCACCAGCCACAGCTGGGGAAGGAGCGGCGCCCAGCGAACCTCCAACCGTCACATTCTGCTGACCAACTCCATCCACCGGGCGGCCTGCCACCTCCTCCATACCTGCAGGGGAAGACTACCAAAAGGAAACACGAGAAAAAAAACAAAACAATGAAAATAAATCCTGAACCCACAGTTAAGTCTTCCTTGGATAGCTACTGCTGTCTTGTCTTACAACACCATGAATAAAAACACAGCTAAGACCCTAAACACACACAAAAAAACAAAGACAAGTCTGTGTTCAATGGTGCATCCTGCTCACAGCGCCAAATGTGACCAGCAGAGGGGGTTGATCTTTTTACACAAGACGCACCAGAGCACGGAGTAGTCTACAATGATTTATTAACAAATTCCATTAAAACATTTTTCCTTTAAAACATGGCCTCAGGCCCACTACTCAGCCCCTAGAAGGAAAAGGCATCAAAATAAGGACAATTTAAGTTATTCCCAACAAAATGAATGAACAAACAAAACATGCAATGCAAAAGAAAACAAATTAGTAAATCAAACAAAGGAAAGCAAACAAATTAGTAATTTAAATAATAAACAAACAAACGGCAAAGAAAAGAACACAACCACTGCAACCGATGGGACAAATTGTCATTGTCCGACTTCTAATGTCTTTTCACGCTGGGCCAGAGGTCGTCGTTCGCCTGCTCCGCCAGCCCAAGCGCCAGCAGGCTCAGTCGAGAGCGACAAAACCGGCAAGACAAGACAGCAGGAGCGTCCAAGCGCTGTAACTCTGGAAGAATCCTAAATTAGAAAACTCGTTAACCCCGGATTCAGGTAAAATAAATTAAATTCTAAACCGGTAGCTTACCCAGATGTGGTGACACAGCCGACCAGGGAGGGAGCGGATCAGCAGGCGAGGGCTGGATGGAAGCCGCTCGCCGCACCAACCTCCAACTGCAGCCGCCAACGCCAACCGCGCAACGCTGCAGAAACGCACGGCAGGTATTGCACCAGAACCCGACAACAATCCCAGCCCAGATGGCAAAAATGGCACTTACTATTTTGGATGAGTGGATCGAGCACACCAGCCACTTGGGCAGCCAACATACAGCAAGGAAACAAGGCACATGCACCTCGCAGCGGACTGCTCAGCTTTAAAGCTATCTGCCCCGCCCACCAATCAGTCGCTACACCTGGTGTGTGTAGTTGGGAGGGTGGAACACCATCCCACCACACATGCAGAACATTTCCAGTAAGAATAAATACAGTAGTTGAAGAAATAGCCTTCTTGTTACATAATCCTCTTTTTGAAGATTGGATGATTCTGTAAATTTTGCCTAATTTTCTATTAAATATAACAATCCATGCCCCTTTGGAGAAAATGGTATTAAAATGAACTGATATCATTCTATCTAAGATAATTTCCTATAAGAATGATAAAAACAAGCTGCTTTATTTTAGTCATGTTGTTCCTGTGGCTCTGTAAATGTGTAGCTGAACTGAAGGTGAAACTGATTTTTGGGTTGAAAGGTCGCTGACCCCTGACCTTCTCCTGAATAAATATTAATCAATATGTTTTTGTTTTAACACATAAAATCCGATAAATGACTAAATGGCTAAACGCGCAGAGATCAGATGACGGTCGTTTCGTGGTTCACCCGCTCACCTGATCTCGTATCAAAAGTCACCACAAAAACAGCCACGATCTGGTCCTTCTCCTCCCACTGACCCCGCGCCGTGACCCCGGGGAACGGGAGGTTCGAACCGGGGGGCTGCGGACGAGCGAAGCCGCACCCGGTCGGCTTGTCCCTGCTCACAACCACAGCTGTGATGTTCCGTGTGGGGCTGTAGGTAACGGCGGTGGGGACGGCGTGGACGGCGCCGCTCCACCCCGACCCGGACATCGGTGTCCGTTTGTCCGCCGCGGCGGTGTCGTCCTCCCGCTGCGGCTCAGGCGGCGGCTGGGCCGCTTGGTTCGGTTCGGGCGGTGGGATCTCCTCCCAGTCCAGCAGCGGGGCTCGGTCCGACTGCTCCACCATGGCGCCGCAGCCTCCGCGGACTCGGTGCGGGGAGAGGAACGGCGAAGGATCCGGCGGTGTTGGAGCGGGGAGCGGGGAGCGGGTTAGACACTCTGCTGGGGCCGGATCATGGTTCCCTGCTGATATCGGTTGTTTTCCACGGATTTGTAAGCGTGTCACATCCACGGACTGGCTGCTTTTACTGTTGTGATGACGTAGCTGACTTCCGCCCACGTGTCTTCATTACTATTTCATAGCATGACCTAATTCTTGTTTATTTAGCGTCTCTGAGCATACATCAGTGTTTTATTACAGCTTTGGTGGTTTATCTTCTAAATCATTTTATACAGTTTTATAAAAATATATTTTTCTTTTTAGTCTGCGTTCCAATTTGACTTCTTTGTCAGATTAAAGATAGAAATTAGCATTACAATTATTACAAATACTTCTCATTTTCTTTTGTCCCACATTTAAGTTTTCTTATTAGCATATTGTAATTGATCTTATTTGCTCTGAAGATATTTTCAAATTAGTGTTTTTTTTGCACTTTTTTGCACTGGTTAATACTTTTATTGTCATTCTGTAGCACTTTGAGATTTACTTGTAAAGTCAAAAATGTTCAAAATAATAAAGGTTTGACTGCTATAATGCCAATAGAGATTCATTCTATTGATTATGTGAAATCATCTTTGTATCAATAAGTTAAGAACTAAATCAAAGACTCAAAATATTGGTAATATTTTCTGTTTAATTTTTTATCACGCTTTGTTTTTATGTAATATTCTCATAGTCTATTATTTTCTTAAATTGATTTATTTCTTTTTTGCTCAGTTTTTCGTGTCAAATTATATTCTGTGTTTTTATGTATGATTGTCATATTGTAAAAATCTTCAATAGAGAAAAAGAAAAAGAAAAAAAAACGGTTAAACGATCAGCCAATCAGATCGCTCGCTGCGTTCACCCGGTGCGCTAATTGATTTAAACAGGAAGTACTTTACATACCTGGCGCTAAATGTGAGCGTGTTTGTGGTGGAGCGCTGGGCGTGTTATTTGTAAGTAAACATTACTTTTTCTAGGGGGTCTTATACATAAATATGAGTTTTTTATTGTTATTTCTCGAAAACGTCACATTTTATATGGATAAAACCGAAACGTTTGTATTAATCAACGATATTGAGCATCACTTGGATGGGGAATAGGAGAAGGCCTATATTTAAGGCTGCGTGTTTGATTTTCAGGTCAGAGTTGATGAACATGAAGGAAACCTTCCCAAAGCCTCATTCTTCAGGCATGGCGGCTCTGTTTGGTGAGATCAGCCAGCAGCTGGACTTCTCCAGCTGCGGCGAGGAGGGAAACAGCAGCGACAACACCTCGGATGACTGCGCTGGCCGCCGGGTGTGCAGTCCCGGCCTGGTCGGCAGGACGCCCCGGGTGCAGCGCCACAGCAGCAGGAGCAACTCCTCGTCCCCCCTGCAGAGCGCCAGCCCCATACCTTACGCCTCCTGGAGGAAACTGAGACTCTGCGACACGCCCAACACTCCCAAGGTAAGAACCACTTGGAGAACATCTCGATCATTAAAGGAAGATCTGCAGCAGTGGTGTCCAAAGTGGGTCCTGGAGGGCCGGCATCCTGCATGTGTTGGTTCTCTCCCTGGTTTAATGGACCTGGATCCAATGATGGCTCGTTAGAGGCTTAAGAAGAACATTGACCTGCTGGAAAAGTTGTTTCTACCACCAGTGAGAGAATAAAACCTGCAGGATGCCGGCCCTCCAGGACCCACTTTGAGCACCACTGGTCTAGACAAACTCACCCATGAATCCTCTTTAGTTGCCTTGATTAGTGCAACAGTGTCCTCACTGATCCACATCGCTGCTGCTGCTGTTCTCACTAAAACCAGGAAGATGGAGCACATCACCCGGTTCTACAGTCCTTGACTGGCTCCCTGGAGCTCAGAGACTTTAAAACATTGTTGGTAGTTTATAAATCACTGAATGAATTTGAATTTGAACCATAATAATTAAAACATTGACCAACATGTTTGATGTCTTGATGATTTTGATGTAATGTTTATCGGTTTCGTTTGTGACTGTTTGATGTTTTTATGATTTAAAGCACGTTGATCTGCCTTGTTGCTGAAATGTGCTACACAAGTGAACTTGATTAATTGATTGAGGTGAATTTCCTCCTTCTGATCAACCTGAATCATTTTATTTCATTCTTGTAGAGTTTGCTCTCCAAATCCTCCCAGCCGTTCTCCAACGTTAAGGTCAGTCACCGCCAGAGGAGTCTGCGTTTCGCCTCCGCTGCCGCCTGCCTGGTCCGGGCTCCTTCGGTCAACGTGAATCCCTTCACCCCGGAAACGGTCCGCAGAAAGAGCGAGGTGCTCTGGAGGAGCTGCGAAGAGAAGGCCCACGATTACAGCAACAGGTGTTTTACCAGGACGTCTCTCATCAATTAGACATTTTAAAGTGCAGACATATTTCCACAGCGGGAAAAATTCAGGTGCAACAGTAACATCAAGATATAAGCTCATAAAAAAATTAAAAAGCAAAATTGTAACATACTGTGCAGTTATCAGAAACACCATATAATCCAAAGGATGTGCAATTATTTTCTCTTTTTATGTGTTCTAAAAGACAACACATTAATTATATAAAAAATAAAAATCAATGTGCAATAATGGCATAAATGTTATTTAGAATGAGTCAAACTGTACAAATACCAGCAGGATTAACTGACAGCTTTTACTGCGCATGTATGTGGCGACAGTAGAGAAGCAAAAGTCCAAGTTTAACAAAAACTTCCACCAGAACCAGAACCTGGATCAGTACCAGCAGCCATCTGCCTCGGCCGACTGGAGGTTTGAGACGACGGAGCACAAACAAACCAGGAGAACTTTCTGTGTTCATGAGAAGTAAAAGTATAGCAATGTTTTGTTGTTGGCAGCGATATCTGAGCTGATTCTCAGCCAATCAAACACCAGACCAGGTGTAGCTCCAGGTGTAGCTCCAGGTGTAGCTCCAGGTGTAGCTCCAGGTGTAGCTCCAGGTGTAGCTCCAGGTGTAGCTCCAGGTGTAGCTCCAGGTGTAGCTCCAGGTGTAGCTCCAGGTGTAGCTGCTATGGAGAGAAAAAAACTTTGAACGGCCTTGTTGCTGAAAATGTTATTTATCAATAAAATGACCTTTCCTTACCTTAACAGTTGAAATATCAGAAACTAATGCAACAACGGAGGAAGAAGAAAGTAAATATAACACTCAAATATAATATTCAAGATAACAGTTGTGTTCTTAAATATTTTATCAATCAAATCAAAACCATTTTTATCTCTTTACTGACTAATTGCATCAATGAGTCTGTCCAGTTTTTGGCAGTTGTGGATCAGTAGATCCACACATATTTTGCACTAATGCATAATTCTGAGTTTATTGCAAATTTTCTTCAAAAAATTGTCAAAAACTTTGTTTTTAAATGATGCTAACCTCCACCTGTAGGTGGCAGTATTTCTTACTTTTAGTTCTCTGTAGCCTTAACTAATGTCAAGTTATATTCTGTGATTAATACAGCAAATAACAAAAACTTATCTTATGGTTTAAAACATGTGATATTTAACAAAGTCAAAATTTCTCGCATATATTTTTAATTTAGCATCACAAACAAAATTTTTACTGCAAAAAAAATCACAAAAGCAATTATGAAATCCCAGAGGGATTGATCAGTGTGGAAAGATGTCAAATATTATTTAGTGATAGCTATTTATTTTTTCAACAGTTTAATGTTTTAACACTTTTGAAACATTCATGATCTTGATGTGGGACAAAATGATTATTTTTTTCTTCATTTAAGATTTTTACCATCAAAGCTGGAAAAGTTTTCAAGCTTCACATTCTGAAAAAATTAAAGTAACTATAAAGGCTTGGAAATCATTCTCCTTAGTTTTCTTTATTAATTCACCAGTTAGTTCTCTAGACTAACAAACAGGTATTTATATTCAAAATAGATCCAGTTTGACAAGAAAATGAAGAATTAAAAAATAAGCAAAAAAAAAAGAGATGTACTTTAAAATGAACACATTTAACACAGAACAAAGTAGTGTCACAGCAAAGTTTGAATTGTTTATAACACGTGGGATGGGAGATGTGTTTTTCTTTAATTCTTTGCAGTTATTTTCAGATTTTTATTATCATTTAATAAAAATGAGTATTCAGTTAAGAATATCTGGATCATTCGGATCTCTGATGGATGATGCAGCTGATTATTTATGGCTTTTGTGTGTGACAAGGAGAATTGGAATTATATTCTGGATTTAAAGGGACTGATGAGGGACGGATAAAAGGGCACAAATGGGATATCTTTTTTTAATTTTCATTTGGTAATGTTGAGGGCTTCTGTTAAAAATCTTTCAGGTTGGGGGGGCGCTAGTGCGCAGCTGCAGGATGTAGACGTGTTGGTTTGCGCTCTCCACCACAACTTTAAACAAATATCTAAAAACCACGATAAAAACATCCAGGACCCAGCGCTGTTGGTTCTGCACCTCTGACTAGTAACCGGGTATCATGCCGCCGCCGAAAAAAGCCACAAACTCCGGTAAAAATAAGACTATGGACGGATACATCGGTGGTGCTAACGCTAACGAAGCTAATGCTAGCAGTGGCCTCGCCAGTGGGACTGTGAACGAAGCTGGGGACTGCGCTTCGGGAGACAAAACCCAGATGCTGGTAATGTGCCAGGAAATATGTAAAAATATGTCGGCCTCAATTCTGGAGAGGCTTGATGAGCGTTTCGACGCCCTTGAAGTCAGGCTCCAGTCTATTCTAGCTGCACAGACTGACTTACAGAACCGCATGGCCGGCCAAGAATCAGCAATCAACGCACACGAGGAGCGACTAGGGGAACTTGATGCGAAGTGTGCGGAGCTCGCTAAGCTTGTTACTCAGCAGCAAACTAAGTTGCTGGACTTGGAGGCTCGTTCCCGAAGGCACAACATCAAAATCGTTGGTGTAAAAGAAAACTCAGAAGAAGGGAGACCAACTGAGTTTGTCTCTAAACTTATTCCCGAATTACTGGGGAAACAACATTTCCCGCATCCACTGAAGGTCGACCGCGCACACCGCTCTCTGTGGCCCAAGCCGGCGGCGGGCGAGAAACCACGTACCATCATCGCCCGAATACATCACTTTCAGATGAAAGAGCAAATTCTACGCCTGGCCAGGACGCAGCCGTTGGAATACAAGGGGAACAAAGTGCTGATTTTTCCTGACTACACCAGCGAAGTGATGAGCCAGCGCCGCATTTCAAAACGTGATGCAAGCCTTGAGAGGGGGGAATCAAGTTCCAGCTACGGTACCCGGCCCGGCTGCAGGTGCAGTGGCTGGACGGCAACCCCCCTGAGGTATTCAACGACCCGGATCAGGCGGAGGCGGCTCGCCTGCGGAGGAAGGGCGGCACGACTGAAAGGGAATAGTGAGCCAAGTGGCATTCTTTCTCTCTTTTTCATCTCTTCTCTTCTAAGGGTGCGGACTCCCTGTTGTTAGCCACCTGCATCACGCAGTGGTTTATCCTACGAACAATATCTTTAAAAATGTACAGACGCCCTGAACGCAAGCTGAATAGCCTGGGTCTGTTCTTTTAGAAAATACACTTTAAGATTATCTGGTTGAGTTGTTTAGTTCATCTGCCAGTCTAATGTTTGTTGTGGAGGAGGATGTCGCGACCTGATCGTTCGGTCCGCTATCTGTCCGGCAGCTCCTGTTTTGCTTAGGGGGAGATGTGCGTCGTATTCCGTAGACGCCGGGATGTGGGAGGGGGGGAGTTTGGGGTGTGTGTTATGTGTCTCTTTCGTTTTACCCAGATGTGCATATGTTATTTGTTTGTATCACACAACATCAAAACTGCCAGCTCTGACAATATATGTGTTCAATGACTGATGTTTGTGGTGGGGGGCGGACGGAGGGGAGAAACCTGCAACTGATCTCATGGAATGTAAAAGGTCTTGGTAGTGCAAGGAAGAGGGGGAAAGTTTTTAAACACCTGAAGTCCTTAGCTGCGGACATTGTTTTCTTACAAGAGACCCATATTAGAAAAGATGCACAAGATAGATTAAAGTGTAGCTGGGTGTCCCAGATATACCAGTCACCATTCACTTCACATGCTCGTGGTGTAGCCATATTATTGAGAAAGAATATCCCATTTCAGGCATCATCTGTGGTCAATGACCCTATGGGCAGGTACGTGATGGTAACTGGCACCATAGACTCGAAACCTTTAATTCTCCTTAATGTTTACGGCCCAAATTCAGATGATCCTAATTTTTTTAGAAAGGTTTTTGACCTGCTTCCTGATGATAGCCATTCAAATGTAATAATAGCAGGGGATTTGAACTGTTATCTTGACCCCTTTCTTGACAGATCATCTAAACGACCAACATCCGATACAGCGTCTACCAAACTTCTAAATAATCTTCTCAAAGCAAGAAATATGGTTGATATTTGGAGGGCTCAACATCCTACAAGTAGAGAGTACTCATTTTACTCGCATGTGCATAAATCCTACAGCAGGATTGATTATTTTCTAATAAGTAACAATCTTATTTCTCAAATTGCTGACTCTAAATACCATAATATACTTATTTCTGATCATTGCCCCCTAGCTTTATCACTAAATCTGTCCCTCCCCAGACAGGCTTACTCCTGGCGACTTAATGCAAACCTTCTTAATGATGATAACTTTGTTAAAAACATAACCTCCAAATTAAAGGACTTTATAAAAATAAATGATAATGGTGAAGTCTCTGATCCCATCTTGTGGGAAGCATTGAAGACCGTTATTCGGGGCGAAATAATTTCCTACACTTCAGCCCTTAAAAAAGAAAGAGATAAACGTCTATTTGAAATCAACTGTGCCCTCCCCAATCTGGAAAGAAAATACCAAATTTCTGAATCACCTGACGACTATAAGGAAATACTTAAACTTAGATATGAATATAACGAAATTATGAGCAGCCAGGTTAGTAACTTGCTCTGGAAACTACGACAAAAGAATTTTGAGCTTGGTGATAAACCTGGGAAACTGTTAGCACTACAGCTCAAGGGTGCCCAAGCCACAAGGTCAATCTATAGCATCAAGTCAAAGTCCGGCGTGCTCTTAACCAACCCTGCTGACATAAATCGTAGATTCAGAGAGTTCTACACCAACCTGTATTCCTCCGAGAATAATGCAACACAATCCGATTTTAATGATTTTTTTGATTCCCTCCCGTTGCCTAAACTGAATAAATCTGACAGGGACTATCTGGAATCCGACTTGACGCTTCAAGAGGTCACAGAAGCTATAAAATCCCTCCCATCTGGCAAAGTGGCCGGGCCTGACGGCTTTGGCTCGGATTTCTATAAAAAATTTTGCGACCTTCTTGCACCACTCTTGTTTAGAATGATGTCTGCTTCAAAAAAGGATGGAAAACTGCCCAGAACTCTCTATGAGGCCAACATTTCTCTTTTTCCTAAAAAGGGGAGGGACAAAACCGACCCGGCCAGCTTTAGGCCAATTGCACTGCAAAATGTTGATCGCAAGATAATCACAAAAATTTTGGCCACTAGACTGAATAAATGTTTAACATCTATCATTCATCCGGATCAAACAGGGTTTATTCCTGGTAGATTATCTTTTTTTAATGTAAGACGACTACTTAACACTATATACTTCGACCATAAAAATGCTAATGCCTCTATTTTGGCCCTTGGCCTTTTACAAAGCCTTTGACCAGGTAGAATGGCCATTTATGTTTGAATCATTGCGTAGGTTTGGGTTCGGCGAGACTTTTATTTCATGGGTGAAACTGATATATCAAGAACCCATGTGCTCCATCCTGACAAACAATGATCGGTCAGCGCCATTTCAGCTACAGCGCTCAGTTCAGCAGGGCTGCCCGCTGTCACCAGCACTTTTTGCTATTGCCTTGGAGCCACTTGCTGTGGCAATAAGGACGCACCCGTCCATTGAAGGTCTTCGAGTCGGTGGTGTTGAAACACTCATTAGTTTATATGCTGATGATGTGATATTATACTTGCACGACACTGTGAAGTCTTTCCCCTTCCTGCTCAGCCTGATTACATCTTTCAGTAAAATTTCCGGATATACAATAAATTGGTCAAAGAGTGAGTTGATGCCTCTTTCAAATACATTCCCATCTGGGTTCTTGCAGAAAGTTCCATTCAAAGTGGTTGAGAGCCATCTCACCTATCTTGGTCTTACTATACCCAAAGACCCCAAACTTATTTTCAAACTAAACTTTGCGGAGTTTTTATCAGGATTAAAGCAAAATATTGAGTACTGGAAGACTTTGCCTCTGTCAATGATTGGACGCATTAATTCAATCAAAATGATCACCCTACCTAGGTTCTTGTACTTATGTCAAAATCTTCCTATTTATCTCACAGCAACTTTTTACAAGGACTTGGATTCGATCATTCAATCCTACATATGGAATGGGAAAAATGCTAGGATTTCTAAAGTGCATTTACAGAGGCCGAGGGAGGAGGGAGGTCTGGGCCTGCCTATATTTAAACACTATTATTGGGCTGCCAACATCAGAGCATTAATGTATTGGCAACAGGACTCCCCAGGTAACCCAATGACTAACATTCCTTTGTGGCTCAAGATGGAGTCCAATCTGGTGAATAATTCCTCCCTACCAGCTCTGCTATTTGCCCGGCTTGAAAAACCTGAAGCCTATCGAAATTTGAGCTTTGTGTTGAGACATGAAGTAAGAATTCTAAATCAGATCAGGACTTTCCTTGCACTGCCAAATACATCAGTACAGACGCCGTTTTGCTTTAATCACAGTTTTTTGCCTCCTTGGCAGGACAAAGCTTATCATGAATGGAGGGAAAGAGGATTGGTGTCGATTAAGGACATGTATATTGGCAATAAGTTTGCATCATTCGGCCTATTGAAAGAAAAATACAATCTGCCCCATTCTCACTTCTTTCGATATCTACAGGTCAGGCATTACATTAAGTCAAAAATTGAGAACTTTGACACTCTTCCAAGAGAGAATGACATTTTTGACATCCTTGAGAGTCCCCCTGACTCTAAACATCTCGTTACAAGAATTGTACATCTACTTGGTGACCGCACTGCTGCATCCACCACAAAAATCAGGGAGGCCTGGGGAAAAGAGCTAGGGATAACAATCCCTGAACCTTTATGGAACAGATGCCTCTCCAAAATTCGCTCGTGTTCAATAAACAGTAGACATCAGCTAATTCAGTTTAAAATCACACATCGGTTACACTATTCAAAGGTCAAATTACATAAGATTTATCCTTCTATCTCCCCAATGTGTGACAGGTGTAACATTTCCGAAGGCTCACTGTCTCATGCTTTTTGGTCCTGTCCTTCATTATCAGGCCTTTGGTCTAAAGTGTTTGATTGGTACTCCAAGGCATACAAGACTCCAATGCAACCTGAACCAGGACTTATAATTTTCGGATGCCCTCGGGTACCAGGGACTATACCCGCTGCAATGCGGCAACCGTTAGAACTGGGACTGATTGTAGCCAAGAGACTAATCCTGAGGGACTGGAGGTCCTCTGTTCCCCCCTCATTCCGCCTTTGGGTGACGGACATGATGTCCATTATACAGATGGAAAGACTTCGTAAAGGCTCTAAAGACACTTTTTCATGCTACTGGAATCCCTTCCTGGAACACTTTTCACAGACTAGACTAAGTTGAACACCAAGTTAGACTCCCCCCTCTGTCTCACCTTAATGGCCGTATGCATTCCTATGTATAGGACTTTGTATACATTTGTTGTGTGTGTTTACACCATTTGTCAACTGGAATGTTTTATGTATGACCTGTGTGTCTGGGTTTTATCTGTTTGTTTATCTGTATGTTTTAAACCTTGAAAACTTAAAATAAAATTTAAAAAAAAAAAAAAAAAATCTTTCAGGTTGAAGCACAACCTGACGTCATCTGAAGAGGATGATGAAGCCTTCCTCCCACCAAAGGTACGACTATTTTTATCGATGCCCACGGCTGAAAATAATCCAGCCTATCAGATTTCTCCGCTGAGCCTTCATCATCGGCTCTGTCATCGTCAGCTGGCGCCTCGTTTTGTCCAAAATGACTCTGCCAGTTCTGTTTCCGGGATTCCTCTGAGGGAAATGAAAACTGAATGCTGTCAGACACCTTTCTGTTTTTTGTTGTTGTTTTAGGGAGGAAGTAGCACCATATTTGGTGAGATCAAAGAGAATCCGGGACTTCCTCTGCATGATGCTCTGTATGGAGCTAAATTCAGACCATAACGTTTGTTCAAAAGAAAAACTAATTGAAACTGGGGGAAAAAAAGTTCTGAAATTTAAATTAATTTGAAGAAAATTTGAAAGTGGGAGAAAAAAATTAAGAAAAAAAAACTTGAATCTGGAAAGTAGTTTCTTTTTTTCAGTCTCAAATATTTTAAACTGAAAAAGTATTAAAATATAAAATAAGAGCCTAATTTTATTTTCAGTTTCAAAATGTTTTTTTCCAGTTTCAAAGCATTTTTTTCAATTTCATTTTGAGATTTAAATTTTATCTTTAGATTCAAATCTGTCTTTTTTTCAGTTTCAAACAAATTTTTCAGTTTGTATTTTTTTGTACTTGGAACAAACTTTATGGCTCCATTTTCCCTCCATACTCTGCTGCTTTTAAAAGTGTTTGCTCTTTCTGGTCCCACCAGCGCCGAGCGGTCCAGGCCTTCATGCTGTCGCGCTACGAGAGCGAGTTCCTGCAGCTGGAGTGCGTCGGCGTCGGCGAGTTTGGCACCGTCTATAAATGCGTGAACCGGCTGGACGGCTGCCTGTACGCCGTGAAGCGCTCCAGGCGACCCCTGGCCGGCTCCGCCAACGAGTGAGTTTGGCTCGGCGCCGGATCGGGTCGGGTCAGTTCGGTGCGTTACTTGTTTGGTTTTCCTCCCAGGCAGCTGGCGTTGAAGGAAGTGTACGCTCACGCCGTGCTGGGCCACCACCCTCATGTTGTCCGATATTATTCAGCCTGGGCAGAAGACGACCACATGCTGATCCAGAACGAATACTGTGACGGTGAGGGCCTGAAGGAAATACAGGAATGATGGAGGTCAGAGGTCGGAGATGTGGAGCGGGGGGTGATGAATGTTTTGTTAGTGACAACATTCAGCTCCTTAGATAACTACAGTTTGACATTAATCCATCCATCCATCCACCCACCAGTCCTTGTCAGAGCGGAGGAGATCAGAATATCTAAAGTTTGCATTTCAGAGTGAAGTTTCCAAACTCGGTGAGGCTTTAAGAGATAAAATAAAACATACTTATTTTTGTCTCTCAAAGTCAGATTTTTGTGACGCTGTTTTAGAAATATTTGCAAGGAATTTTGCAATATTTTTCCTGATTAAACGCCTGTCCAAAATCCATATATAGATTTAAAAAATAAGTAGACGGAGTGGATAAAAACATTTTTATTCTTTAAAGAACTTAAATAGCTTGATTTGTCACTTGCCTCATTGATCACAAACTAACTGGACATCAAGTCAGGCTGAGGCATCAGTGTAGTAGCAGAGGATATACTGCCACCTGCCGGTTGGTGTCAGTATCGCACCATGTTTTTCATTTTTGAAGAACATATACAGTAGTCTCTCAGTTATGCATTATTGTGAAAAACAGAATCAGTGTTTTGTATGAAATTAATTCCATGGCTCCATGCAAAAGAAGCGCAGATAAAGTTCAGTTCGGTCTGTACTGATAATCCTGTTATTGGTCTGATGTGATATAGAAACTGAATTTTGGGTTTTTATTGCCTGAATCCTCAAAATAAACAGAAATAAACCACTTTGTGTGGGGAGAAGCTACAGAAAACAAGATTTGCTTTCATTGGAGTTATTGTGATAAACATTTAATTGATTTTTCTAATTTAAGGTGGAAGTCTGAGTGACGCCGTCATGAAGAAGTCGGCGCAAGGGGAGCTGCTGATGGAGGCGGAGCTAAAGGATCTACTGCTGCAGGTGGCGATGGGTCTGAAGTTCATCCACAGCTACAGTCTGGTCCACCTGGACATCAAACCAAGTTTGTTCCGTTTGCTTCTGTCTTCATACTGGGCTCTGCAGCCTTCCTGTTCTCCAACCCTGCAGTTCTCTCTTTACATACAGCCTTCCTGTTTGCTAAAGCTGTTGCTCTCTCCTCTAGGTAATATATTCATCTGCCAGCAGGCCAGCGCCGCTACAGGGAGAGACAGTGAGGGGGAAGATGAGGAATACTCTTCAGCCAGAGTCCTCTATAAAATTGGTATTTAATGTGGCGCTTTAAGTGGGCCAATTTTTAAAAAACTCTTGACTACTATAGAGTTTTAAAACATGGATGATATAAAAACATGGATGATAAAGATATCATCCATGTTTTTGCCCCATATCTTTGACATTAAGGTGAGGACTATCAGTTATTTTTTGACTAGAAGCTCTGATTTAATGATTTTGTTTTCCGTTTCGTCCTCGTTTCCTGCAGGTGACCTGGGTCATGTGACCTCAGTGAGCCGGCCTCGGGTCGAGGAGGGGGACAGCCGCTTTCTGGCCAAAGAGGTTCTGCACGAGGTGAAGAACTTCTTGGCGCTTTGCTAGCTGCATGATTTTGAATTCTAAAATAAATTTGCTTTATGGAAACAAGTCTATAAAATTTTTTTTTGAACTCTGGCTTGTGGTTTTTCGTACCACAAGCAAAAATTGCGAAATGGTATGATCATAAAAATCTTTTAATTTTTTATCAGCTGCATAGAAAATTGTTTATTTTGCAAAACTGCAATGGAAAAACTTTATTCACATCACCATAGTCATGTGATCAACAGGATGTTGCTACTTTCTGAAATGACAGACGACAGGAAGTAGTAGGAGGATGATGATGATGATGATGATGGCATGTCTGGGTTATTATTTTTTTTTTACGATTTATCTGAATAAACTTTTTCACGTATGATTTTAATCAGCCATCTTATTTAATGAAAACACAATTGCAAAAGTTTTTTTTTTTTTTTTTTTTTTTTGCAGAGCCAGTTTGTGAATGTTTGTAATGGAAACCTGGTGGCTGTGGAGCCAATAAACCAGAAGTGCTTTCTCCCATTGACCTCCTGTTTCATTTTATCCTCAGAACTACGCCCACCTGCCGAAGGCGGACATGTTTGCTTTGGGTCTGACGGTGCTGCTGGCGGCCGGCGCCGCTCCGCTGCCCTCTAATGGAGAGGAGTGGCACCGGCTCAGAGAGGGGCAGCTGCCCCTGCTGCCGCAGCAGCTTTCTCCCGCTTTCAGAGGCTTACTTCAGGTATTAGTAATCTATTATTCTATTGATTGAGCTTATTTTTTTACAGCAGAGAGCAGGTAATGTAGTCTCCCAGGACTCAACAGCAATTAATGGAAATTTACTCCCCTGCACATTCATATAAGATGTAACAAACTTATTCAGGAACCAACTGACAGATGAGATGCATTTTATTTTGTAGTTCTTGGGTGTCCATCCCATCTGTGGTGCTGCCCTGGGCAACTGTCCATATCAAAAACCACCAATTTATGCATATTTTCTCAAGCCAAACATGTTTTAAGATTCTCAGTTTTCCAGGTTTTTATATTGTATTATTCAAAGTTTTAAAGGAATTCATTTCATTTTAAATGTTAATTTAGAAATCTCTCTCTGTTCATTTCCTGTTGAACTTGATTGACGAGGCGACAGTCAGTTGTCCTCATCCGGTCGAGCTTTTTAGCAAAATCAAATTTTTTTAGACTGTGTACTCCAGTTAATGATTAAATAAGTTGAATATTATTTGAATAATCGATTAACCATGATGAATCAGATTAACCGTTTTAGCGCTGGCTGAATTTGGAGCCTCCACCTGTCTAAATCCCTGGTCCGTCTCTTTATTTCTTCCCCTCAGTCGCTGCTGGACCCGGACCCGGTGAATCGTCCGTCTGCCAAAGAGCTCTGCAGACACCCGGTGCTGAGGGAGAAGCAGACCGAGCGGCTGAACGCGCAGCTGCAGCGGGAACTCAACGTGGAGAAGTTCAGGACCGCCATGCTGGAGAAGTAAGGAGGAAAGGTGGCTGCCACCTTCTGGTCAGACATGGCATTACCATACAATACGTGGGATGGCTGCCACCTTCTGGTCAGATTTGGCATTACTACAGAGGAGAAATGTGGTTCTATAAAAGCCCATTTCTGCTCTTCATTTTTTTTTTAAATCATAATTTTTAAAATGTCAAAAATATTGTCAGTAGCATCAATATTTTTGACATCAGTAATGTATGTCCTAAGCTTTAGTCAAAACTACAAGTCTTGGTCATAATTTCAAAAGTTGTAAGTATTAAAAGTTGTCATTTCAAACTGAACAGGTGCTAATAAATGTTATAATTTAGTTTTCAAGTTATAATTATGAAAATTGGTCCTATTTAAATGAATAAGGTGTAATTTTGAGTTTTAAAGTTGGTTACAAAATTAAGTTGTAAACATACATAACAGCTATTATAAACTGTGCAAGTTCCACATAAAACTTAAAATTATGGCTTCAAAACTCATAATTACAACTTCCTGTTTGCCTTTTTTTCTGCCATGGTGCAAATGGGCTTCCATAGTTTGCATCAGGTAGAAGTGATGCAGACTGTAGCCAGGGGGCGCCAGAGATCGACAGCCATAAATCTGAATATTTTTTATGCATGAATTTAGGATGAAATTAACTTTTATTTTATGCTTCTCATTAATTGTATTTATTTTTACACAGGGAGCTCCAGGAGGCGCGGCAGGCGGCGTTGTCCCCGAAGCAGAACCTCTCCGCTGCATTGAAACCTCCCAGCAAGGTGGGCTCTGTACCAAGAACAGGGAGAAAACTCGTTGGCAGGAAAACTGCTCGATCTGTCAGCTTCGGTTGTCCAGGGTACGGAGTCTGACGTTCGTGATGATCTGGAGAAATGTATCCATTGAAAGTGGTGGCTCTAAATACAAAGTGAAGCAATGTAACAGGAATGTGAGCAGACATGGCTATGTGTTCAGTCTTGTGGAACTGAAACTCTACAGAGGTTCATTTGTTTCCTGCACCTCCTGTAACTGCATTAATCCAACATACTTGGCTGGTCTTTGACTTTTATCCCTTTTTTATTATTGTAAATAAACATTTTAATTTCTTTCAAATTCATGGAATTTTTATTCTAATTTCACTTTTTGTTTGTTGCTAAGTTGTGCTTGTTATTATTTTAAAGGGACTTTCCAGTGGGAGGGATTTTTCCCTTTCTTATCAGAGGTAGTTCTAATACTTAGGAAGTATGAGCCATCCAGCTGTAAAGTCACGAGTTAGGCAGTTCACTGACATCAGTTATTTCAATAACTCTTACTAACAGACCTCATTTTAAATAGTAATGACTTATGCAAAAATATATTTTGACATTTTCTTGTCTTTGTTTTTCTAGCTTAATTTATTTATTTTATTTTTTTGTTTCCCTACAACGTTTTCATATTGGTCCATTTTTACAATTTGTCTTAAACCACCCCAGCTCAAACTACAACCTCGTTTATCTTAGCCATTCAAATGCTAGCGATTACCCAACTGGCGATTAAAACTACTGTGAATAAACAAGCCTCTCTCTTTGGTTGGAAGAATTCCTATGTCCATTGAATGCGTCCCTCCAACTTCAACCTTTTTTTTTCTTTTTTTTTTTTGTTTTGTTTTTATCGCGCAGGATACTAATCATTACGGTATCCAGATCAAAACAAAATCTTTAGAGGTGACGTATTGCTGCTTGTATTTTTTTCTTATTAAAATAAGTCAAAATGGAAAAAAATCTAAACTTTTCTTAATTGGATGGGTGAAATATGTGTAAAGATGTTTTTACGCCTGAAACTTGACTACCGTAATACTTGGTCCTCGTGCACCCTTAGAAGATTGTTGACTGAAGGAAGTCGCCCACAGTTCAACACTGGAGGCTGATGCGGTAACAAGGTAGCGGGTTAACAGCTCCACGGTTAATGTCACTATCTCAACTTTTAACTTAAATGTTTTCAAGACAACAGGGAGTCGCGAGTGAGTCTGTTTTTCTCTTATGAAACTTGGTGTTTTGTTGTTGGCAGTTAGCAGCTTAGGTTAAAGTTAACTTTTTGACGCTAATCAAAGTTAGCATGAAGCTACTTGTTTTTCCTCATTTAACATCAAGGTTTTAATTGTTTTAACTGGATTTTCCTTAACGCCTATCATCAGTTTAATCTCACTTGTGTTCAGAATTTGTTGGTTTATCCACTCAATTCAAAACTCACTGGTTTTTCTTGTTATTAAAAGCGCTGATGCTGACCGATTATAAATGGGCGACCTGGGGTTTCTCGCGGACCAGCAAAGCGCCGCTCTGGTGGTTTATTTCTTTCTCCAACCTGACTCCAAAGACCTGAATTACAACAAGGAGCTGTGCTCCAAAGGAAACGAACTGATTGCATCCCGGGAGATCAACGATAATGGAAACCAGGTAGAAGCTGAGGATCACGGGGAGCTACAGACAGATGGACATCTGCCTGGAAACATCACCGGGTGTTTGGAGGATATCCTGCCGCTGGTGGGGCTCCCTCGGCCGGGTCAGTAGCTCTGTCTCCCGTTGGGAGGCCTGGATGTCAAATTGTACACAGTAGCGACAAAAAACTGGAGGATGAGTTTAATTTTCACAGCCAAAGCTGGTTTTCATTCTTATGATCAATAGACAGTAGCGCAGAGGCGGATCTAGTCCAGATTTACCAGGGTTGCCAGGTTGGGGCCTGCTACTTTTTTATGGCGAAGGGGGAATAGAAAAAAAAACAAGATAAGTGAATAACAAGATAATATTTCCTCCAGAGGATATACTATCTTCCAGATCATAATGTTTCCTCTGGAGCTGTAGATCAATAATTTAGGAAATGGAAAGTTATCTTGTCTCAACAAAGATGAAACTAAAACTGCAGAACCTCAGTTTTTATTTAATTAACATAAATCTGTGAAGGGAAAAAATAAATTAGTAAAGAGGAGCAATTAGCTATTGTTTCTGTGCCACTTAATATCATCATAATACATTTATTTAGTATTATCTCATGAGAAAAGGGCACTGGCCCCCATGTAGAACCGCCCATGGTTGAAATCGTTCCACTGAATCACAGCTGATCAGTTATTTTCAACAACAACAAACCAGGAAACTGAAAGTAAAATCAGACAACACTGATACTGTTGGGAGTTTTAGACTTCCCCTTCAGTTTAACCTTTTGTTCATGTGATATAAACACATCCACTGATCAGGCACAACATTATGACCACTAACAATTTTGTTAACATAATTGGCATGTGGAAGGAATTACAAATGACAGAACATTTTCCAAAGAGGTCATTTAAGGAGAAAAATCTACCAGAATCTGACTTTGAAGTATTAGAGTAAAGCTACAAGTTTTGGTATTTATTTATTCTTATTAGAGAATAAAATAATAATATTAGCTGGATAGAGATGCATTTTTTTCAGAAAACCTCTTAAAATTATAAGACAAAAGTTTTTTTCTTGAGAAAAAATCTTTAATGGATTTATACAGATCTGATGTGACCAGCCTGGGTCATGTAGATTATTATCGGTATAAGTTTTATCTTCATAAGATTCTCAACATTCCACATTTTAGTTTTTTGTTTTTCATGTCGGAGTTCTCATAAAATGACTACTTCATTCTCCTAATGCTATGACTACATTCTGGTAGTTAAAAACTAAACAAAAATGTACTTTGTCATAGAGTTGACCTGCTTTCAAAGTCTTAATAAACCCACTTGGCAAACAAGATGGCCGCCCTGGGCGATGACATCACTCTGAGTTATAGAAACCCGAGGAGTGCATTTGTGAAAGAAAATATCCAGATTTTCCAAAAATATGCTGTACTGTTTCTTCTTTTGCCTCAGTTGCTCCATAATTTTATTATATTAGTTAAACAGATTGCTCAAGTGTTAACAAGTAAGGAAATAAAAATTCCAGATAGTTTGAGGAGCACAAAGACCAGTTTGACTTCATCCAAATTCCCCATGTTATAGAAATCCAGAGTCTGGGAGACGTTCTGAATGCCTCTCAGCTTTGCTTTTATCAACATGGTGTCAAAAATCACAGAAACCATGAGAGTTTAGTGGAGATCCTGCAGGAAAACGGCGTTGCAGACGGCCGTCCTGTCAGCCCTGACGGGTGTTTGAGCTCCATTAGAGTCCAGGCTGTTCAGCAGTTTGTGGAGGGAAGTGATGGCGCCGATGCTCTGACTCTTATCTGTTTCTGCAGGAGGCCAGCAGGAAGTCATCAACATCCAGGCCGTTGCTCAGGAGCTGAGAGAGATCGCAGCCCAGTTTGAGCTGCAGGTGGTGGCGCGGGCGGCGCAGAACCTGACCAGGAACATCTCTGAGTCGCCTTCTGAAGTGAGCTCCGCTCCGCACCGCACCGCACCGCACCGCTCCGCACCGCACCGCACCACATAAATAAATAAAACGGCACTATGTGGCTGGAAAACACGTTACTGTCCCTTTAAATGCAAAATGTCTATTTTTGTAGTTTTCTCTGAAGATCTGCCCAGTGTGTTGTTCTTGTAGGAAATTTCTTTTTTCCAGTCAGTATGTCTCCTGTTAACGATTAATCAATTACCAAAGTAGCTGCTGATTACTTCACTAATTGATTAATCGTGATCAATTGCTTGTTGTCACTGATTTGCTGTTCTGACCGGTTCTGTTGGTCTGCTGCCCATCAGTTGGGGAACCATCTTGTGAACGAGGTGGAGCGGCTGCTCAGGGAGGTTTCTCTGAAGGATCTGCCCCAGGAGCAGGTCGTCGTGGCCCTGACCTTGACCCTGGTGAAGGGCGTTTGCATCCAAGCTCCGCGGCTGCTGAAGGGCCTCTTCGACACGGCCGTCCGCTTCATCTGCCATCGGTGGACCAGATGAGTTTCCTGCAGCACAGGAAGTGACTGAAGCGTGTGGCCCCGCCCCCGCTGTGTTCGTAGAAACATTACTGATGGAAGGAAACTATTCATAAGAAAAGGGAACTGAAAGTTAACACTTGAATTTGTTTCATAGTTTACATATTTCTGTTCACTAAAGCATGCATCAAATATGCATGCAAATGTATATTCTATACTTGAATTAAATGATCAAACTGTTTTTGTCTGTGCATTAGGGCTGGTTTACCCAGAACTGAGCATTAATTTCATCTCTCACCTGCATTGAGCTCATATTTTATAATTCATGTAAATAATAAACAGCCACAGATCAAATTCTGACTGGATGGTTTCTTTGTTTTTGTTCCAGTTTCAGATTTTTAGCAGAAGATAGAAGTTTGCAGCTCAGACTTTTGGTTTTACTTTGAAGGCTCTGCATGGGAGATGGTTATGTAACAAAATGTTGCAACTCTGGGATTTTTACAAATTAATCACATCTTTAAAAAAAAAAGATTTCTTAAGAAGTGAAGTAGCCAAGCGAAGTAAAATTATGAGTTCTAATCAACTAGAGTAAAAATACCCAAAATTTAGGAAATTTCTAAGTTTTTAAAACTAATTTGTTTCAGTAATTAAACAAAAAAGGTTCACTGCTGAAGAAGCTGGCAGTTCAGATCGCTATGTGCAAATACATCCATGGAAAGTTTAGTGGAAGGAAAAAACGATGGAAACTGCAGCTTGCAGAAGATTGTGAAGTAAATCCTATTCAAGAATATGGTTGAGATCCCCAAGGAGGGTTGATTTCATTTGCCAGCAGGATCACCATGGTAACAACATATCCCATAATTTAGACGCCACGCTGGCAGCGTTTCGTGAGTCTGAACTTATAACTTAAAACACGTAATTACAACTTACTTTAAAATTCAGAATTACAATAACTTATTCTTGTAACTGTATTCACAAGTTTTATCAATAAAACAAAAAATTACGACATGAAAACTCAAATTCGACAAATTCTTGTAAATGTGACTTATCCTTTAAAATTAAAAATTGTACCTTATTTTTGTAAATATTACTTTAAATTTGTTCATTTTATCAATAACACTCAAAGTTGTAATAATGACTTCCTGCTCTTTTTTTTTTCTTTTACGGCAGGAATTGTCTTCCATATTTCTGCCTTCAGCTCCTGTTTTGCAGCAGCATCATAAAGAGGCGCATTAAACCTTCATATTCAAATATTTCCACTCGTCTCTAGGGAGGAAAAAACTTTAATATTTTATTCACAAAAAACAAAAAGCATGTTGCATGTGCAGTAAAACATGAACTTCCTGCCTGGATTCAGAAAATAAAATATTTAATCAATATTCATTTTTCAAAAATTTTAAATCTCAATTTGCTGCTGAAAAAGTTAGAAAAATCATGAAAGGTGAGACAGAAACGGACAGACGTCGGAGTGAGGAGGAGATGATCCTGCTTCAGGGCCCGGTGCTTTTGGACCGGGCCGACCAGAGAAACCCGGCACTAAGGAGCTTTTACATCAAGAATAGAACATTTATTTAAAACTGGACATATTTCTACCTCCTCCTCCTGAACAGAACCAGGGAAAAGGACACAGCGGCAACCAGAACCAGAACCGCTCCGCCATACAGCAGAATCGGGGACTCCTCCTCCGGTTCCGGTTCTGGTTTTGCCAGGGCCTCGATGGGGACCTCGAGAACCGGGGCCTCTTCTGCCAGGTCTTCTGGCTCAGGGGTCACAGAGAAATCCGATTCTGGTTCTGGTTCCAAGTCAGGCTCAGTGTTCTGCTTTGGGATGGACGCTGGTTCTGGTGGAGTTTCAGGTTCTGCTGGTTCTGGTGGGACTTCCTCAGCTTGAGTGGTGGCTTTGGGTTCTGGGTCCGGGTCGGGTTCTACTGCAGGAACAGGAGGCGGGGCTTCTGGTTCTGGGACCAAACTCTTAGGCGTCTCCATGACGACGGGCTCCTCCGGCAGCACCAGGGACGGTGACGGCTGTGCGTGCAGAACCGGGTCTCCGTACTCGCCGTGCAGCGCCGCCAGGTCGCTCTCGGTCATCAGGAGGCTCATCATGCTCTCCTCGATGCCGTCGCCGTCGCCGGCCTCCTCGCACTCCTCCATGAGTTCCGCTTCCTCCCGCTCCACATGCACGATGTCGGAGTTGGAGGAGTTGTTCTCGCTGCGCTCCTCGACCAGCGCCACGCCCTCGCCGCCGTGAAGGTCCTTCACGTCTTCGGGGTCCATCGGGCCGACCTGCGCCCACGAGTCGTGGCCGCCCAGGGACGCCGGCAGGCTGTCCGTCTGCCAGGCGCTCGGCTCGCCGCTGATGAGCGCGTCGGGCTGCTGCTCCTCTGATAGGATGCAGATGTCGTTGCTGTCGTCGGCGACGGCTGCCGCGGGATCCTCGTCCTCGTTCTGCACCAGGCTCAGAACTTTACCCTGCGGACAGAACCAGGCAGACAAGATGGCGGACACATATCAGAACCAGAAAAATCATGGCTGCGTTCACACTGCAGGTTCTGATTCCCTATTCCAGTTTGATTCGGTTAGAAATACAATTTTTTTCTGCTTGGTTGTTCCTGTCACTAATTAATCAATGCTTTAGCATTAGCACAGCTAATGATTATAATTAGTTCTTTAGCTTTAGCACAGCTAATATTTATAATTAGAGGTTTAGCACAGCTAACTTTTTAGTTAGCGATGCCCAGATGAGGAGAAGGTTCAGTTCAGCCTGTGAAGGATCCAGAGGAGCTTCAGTCTGGCTCAAAGTTAAATTCATTGTTGTCGTAACTCATATCTAGTCTTTGATTAGATGTGGGGTTGTGAATATTTTCCTGATTTTCTGCTCCATAATTCAGATGATAAAAACGGTGTGGATGGTCAGCAGGATTTAACCGGTGGGGTCAGCCGTTTGACTGACAGGAAGGGCGAACGGTTTGACGACACAGCAGACAGAAAGCGTCTGACAGAAGAGCGACTCTCATTTTCAAGATCCAGAACTTGCAAAAAGAAAATAACTGAAGGTTATTCTCTGTACATGTCAGCTGGAAAGAGCAGAGAGATTAAATCTGGGAGCACTCCAGCGTTATCCAACATCTGTATTCTCCCTAAGCTGCTTTACATGTGGAACAGCAGGAGCACTTCCCAAAATCCTCCAGAACGGACTTCCCAACGCCAATCAGCTGCTTTTCACCACATTAACAAACATTTAAAGGCAGTTTAACAACAGAAAGTCACAATGAGCCACAGATGAGACATTTCAAACACGAAGCTTTACCGTTTTATCCCCGCTAACCTTCAGCTCGGTCGTGCAGATTTGCGTTTTGCTGTCCTTGACCTGCGCTGCAGCTGCCAAACATTAACCTACGTTGGGTTTTGTTGGCAGGTTCAGATCTCCGCCCTCGCCTGAAGACAAACCCAGATGGCAGATTCCTGGGTCGGAGCCAGAACCGCCTCAGTTTTTCACTCTCACTGAACAGTCATTTAAAAATTCAAATATGACCTGAGATCAGCACAGGCAGGGCAACAAAACCCCCACAGCCCCCATTTGGCTCACGATGGTTGAAATGACCAGATGAAATCCAGAAACTCATCAAAGCGAAACATGTTAGCATCGTTTTGGTAACTGCAGTTTTCAGAGACGTCCCCACATAATCAACATTTATTGGACCAATTCGGCTCCAGGCGATCAGGTCGCATCAATAAGTTCACCATGTTGGCACCGGGAGCAAATAAGTTCTGAAAATCCAACTGAAAAGTAAAGTCACAAATTCTCTTAAAAAATATAATTCAGAATAACAAACTCAAATTATTTCAGAACCAAACTACCGGATCCTTAAAAGCAATCTGGTTTAATTTTGTGGAGCTAAATAGAGGCAAAATAAACGTCAGGATTCACAAATGTTGTGGCTCGAACTTCCAGAAGTTCACCGATTTTCTGGCCGATATTTAGAAAGCCTGACCTTCTGATTCAGATTTATTTTGTTGGAAAAGTTGCTAAACACAGTGACAAAGTTGCTAAGTTGGCCACAGACTAGTGCTCAAACGATTGATTATTGAAATAATTGGCAACTAATTTAGTAATTAATTAATTGTTATCTGGAGTACAGACTTTAAGAACAACATTTCCACTGCAGTAATTTAGACAAAACTGTACAAAAAAAATGCATTTAAGATTTAAAAATCTTCTTAAATCTGTTGACCCAGATCTCCTGCAGTGGCAGTTTTAGCTCCACCTGGGAAAAAATCACATTTTTTAAAAATCTGATTAATCATCAATAATTGATTAATAAATTAATCATTAACTGGATGCTCATGAACAGGTTTGATGTTTGTCCAGACTGAGATTATCGGCTCATTTTTCTGGACGGATGCTAACATTTTTAATGAGTGGATTCAAATGTTTTCAGGTCACAGTGGAAACATCGGGCCGGTTCTGGTTCTGTTCTGGTTCTGCTTCACTCAGCAGACTGTTAGTGCGCCGCTGTGAAGGGCCAGTGAAGCCTCTGCTGAGCGTTTCATTAAAACTGTTGTTCCCGTCCTGCGCCGGTTCTGTCCCTCGGTTCTGCTGCTGATCCAGAACCAGGGCGACGGGTCGTGATGAACATGTTCCCCCCTGCAGCCGGTGAGCGAATCGCTTACGTAAGTCAGGGAGGTGGATGCAGCGTGAGGCGGCTGCAGCAGGACGAACGGAGCTTCAGAAATGTTTTGCATGTTCCCAGATATCCTGCTTTGACTATCAGCTGTCGGTTTACAGCGTTTCACCTTCACCCTCCAGGATTCAAACGACTCAAACCGCAGGAGAAAATGGCTGACGTCAACTTTGAGCTCAGCCGTTTCCAGAGGGAGAAGGACGGCCGGCTGATACTTTGCGCTGTCGGACCTGCAGAACCCGACCCGGGCTTTGTTCCTGCCAAACCGACTGTGACCCACATTAGGCTCATAATGAACCTCATTGTTTTCCGCTCCAAAACCCAGGATTCTGCTCGGGTTTCATCTCAGAGACGTTAAACACGGCCTGGCAGAGAAAATACGTGACCTGGAGTGCGAAAAAATAAATGCGACGCAGAGACAAAGTCGGGCTTAAACGATTAATCGTGATTAATTGATTATTGAAATAATTGTCTTCTAATTTAGTAACTGATTAATTTTAATTCAGACTAAGACAAAAGGCCATTTGCTGTAAAAAACCCAGTCAGAGCCGATATTGAGTCAAAACTGTGCAGCAATAAGATAGATTTGGCATTTAAGATAAAACGTTTGTCTGAAATATATTTTAGCCAAAACTCCTAAATTATGACTTGCTTATACATTTCTAACATTGTACTAAAAAGGCTTAAATAGTTCAATGAAAATCCTGTAGAATGCAACTATTTTTATCCGATTAATTGATTAATTGTCAGATTAATCGATTACAAAAACAATCGTTAGTTTCATCCCTAAAAAGAAGCCTCAACAACCACAGGAGGCGGCGGCCATGTTGCCAGGAAGAGGAGACCTTCTCATCATCTGGAAATGAGTTTGGGTTTTTGTCGCTCCGCAGGAAAACGTCTCACCTCGGCGTCACGTCCTGCGGTGCCGGATCGCACCTCAGCGCCCAAATCTCCAGAGATCCAGCAGGACAGGAGCCACAAGACGGAGCGCAGGTCGCAGTTAGTGAGCCGGGCGCAAGCATGCAGCCGTCAAAGTGGAAGAGATGCAACTTTACTCCCACTGGCTGCTGCCGGTCGCTCGGCCCTCCCCTCCCCGCCTTCCTCTCCCTCCTCTTCATCCCTTCATCAGCCATCCCGTCATCTGTTCAGCTGTGACGCAGCGCTGTGGGAGAATGCAGCTTTGTCTGCGGTAATGGAGCGGCGTTAACGTGCCGAGTCACATGACTCCTCATCAGTGACCTCATTTACAGCCAGCAGCGCTCCCCTCACTTCTCTAAAGTAAAAGCTGAAACGACGGCGTCGATACGAGACCTGCAGCGTTCGCCATCGATGACGACCAGTCAGTCCGATTTTTAAAAAACTGCAGCCTCAAAAACAAATAAAACATCTTCCAAATCTTACTTCTTACTTCCAACAAGGAACCGTCTTCTGTGGGTGTATCTATCGCATCGTTTATAATTTATTGTAGTTTCTCATCATAAGAATTTTGATTTATTATTATCACAATTAATGATGTTTAAAAAAAACAGTCCATATTGCTGGGATTGTTAGTTTTACTTTTTTTAATGAATAGCTGTCCCATTTGATTAAATGCAGTGAATCAAATCACACTGGTGACCTAAAGATGCATATCACCAGTAGGACTGTTTTCCAGGAGCAGGATTTGTTTGAGCCATGATGTCACAGCAATAAGTTACCTATAAACCTACAGATCAACAGTTTTTGCCATCAGTTTTCTTGTTCTCACAATAGTCCCATAAAACATGGTGACAACTCTTCAGGTTCTTCATCTGGCCCTGCGCTGCTCGGACTGGGAATGACAGGAGAAACGGATCCTATTTGGATATTTGCTCTAAAATTTAGCATCAATAATGTTTTTGAATTGAAACTGTTGCTTATCTTGTTGATATTTAGTCTTCAATTAAAATGTGACTGATTAATTACAGACCTTGTAATTAACTCCATTAAAAAGTGAAATAAATACTTTGGGGAATTTAATCATTTGAATCCAATGTGTGATTTAAAAAATTCACTAAACTTCCCTTAGTGATAAGTACATTAAGTTAAACTGTTTTATGTCTCCTGATTGATTGATTGATTGATTGATTTCCTATAGCACCATTGATTACACTCAGACAGAGTGATTGTTACCGACTGAGTTAATAAACTGAACCTGACATTATTTTAAGACTCAAAGCAATAATTCGAGCTGCAGCTCATTTTATTAATCAATTTTGATGGAGGAAATGGTTTGTAGAAGTTCTCAATAGTTTTTAAATCACAAATTCAGGTTGGACTTCTCTCTCTTTTTAAGAGAATATGTAGAAAACATAACTTGCTTTAGCATCTTAAACAAACAGCTCTTTCTCTGCGGCGCCTCCACCTGCAGCACGTGACTCACTGCTGCTCTCATGTGGCTGATTTAGCAACTGCATGTAAACGGTTTGAATTCATGTTTCCTCTCTCAGATGACTGAGGTTAAAGGTTACAGTCCTTCTCTTACTTTGGACTGAAGTTGTTTTTGGAGAACACATTTACGTTTTTTGACTTTAAAATCAGTCGCACATCAGGAATCAACCATTTTTCTGGATTTTATTTCCGGTAATATTATAGGAGGAGACGTCCTCAAAGTTTTACGCTTTACGAAAACGACTCGCCGCCATTTCTTCTTAGTTCATTTCCTCTTAGTTCATTTCCTCTACCGCATCCCATAATGCAACACAGGCTACAGGAATCCCTTTGGGTCAGTCTGCAGAAGTTTTCCCCTCTGCGATCGAACACTCACCCATCCTCCCTGCTGGATGATGAACTGCGCCTCGACCTCTTGCAGGCAGCGCAGCCCCAGCTGCAGCAGCGCGCTCAGAGGCTTCCCCTTGAACCGCAGGGCCTGCAGCAGCAGCAGCGGCACCAACACCTGTCAGAGACAACCAACAAGGTGAGGATCTGCGTCACACGACGACAGGAAGGTAAAGAAGCAGCGCTGACCAAAGGCTCACCTTGTTCCAGCCCGGTTCTGTGTGTCTGGCCAGATCCAGAGCCGTGCTCTGAAATCTCTGGTAGTCCAGAGGCCTGAAACACGCAGATGTTCGGCTTTACAAACACCAAACAACACGTTCACTTAAAAAGAAGTAGGGCTGAAACGATTAAAAAGATTAATTGTGTTTAATCGATTACTGAAATAATCATCAACTGATTTCGATTAATCATTAGCTGGAGAATACACACTCAAAAAATGGCAATTTGCTGAAAAAACACAACATTCTGAGTGCAGTAATTAAGGCAAAACTGTGCAATACAAATCGATTTCTATTTAGACTAAAACTCTTTGTCAGTAGGAAGTGGATTAAATGAGTGTTCACTGCTTCCTCCTCCATTTGAAACAGAAAAGCAGAGGAAAGCTAATTATTTTGTTCTTGGTCATTTTCTTGATTTTGTAAACCTGTTTGAAACAAATAAAATAAAATAAAAACAATATGTTTTACCAAAACTCTTTCGTTGGCAGTTTTAGCTTCACTCAGTTCAAATTCACTACATGAATGCTATTTAGGCAACAAAATGTTTATTTTCTTCTTTGAAACAGAAACTGAATTTTCATTTGGACCATTAATGGACTTCTAAAAATGTTTATGTGGTTAAATGAAAAATCTGTACAATATTTTTTTATCCAATTAATTGTCAGATCCATCCGTCCATCCACAGCCTCGCAGTGCTGGGGGCGGTGCTGGGGGCGGTGCTGGGGGCGGTGCTGGGGGCGGTGCTGGGGGGGGTGCTGGGGGCGGTGCTGGGGGCGGTGCTGGGGGGGGGTGCTGGGGGCGGTGCTGGGGGCGGTGCTGGGGGCGGTGCTGGGGGCGGTGGTGGGGGGCGGTGCTGGGGGCGGTGCTGGGGGCGGTGCTGGGGGCGGTGCTGGGGGGGGGTGCTGGGGGGGGGTGCTGGGGGCGGTGGTGGGGGGGGTGCTGGGGGCGGTGCTGGGGGCGGTGCTGGGGGGGGGTGCTGGGGGCGGTGCT
Source organism: Gambusia affinis (assembly GCF_019740435.1). NCBI lineage: Eukaryota > Metazoa > Chordata > Actinopteri > Cyprinodontiformes > Poeciliidae > Gambusia > Gambusia affinis. The sequence continues at coordinate 1,132,021 of NC_057875.1, read as the reverse complement.
GGGGGCGGTGCTGGGGACGGTGCTGGGGGCGGTGCTAGTGCCCGTCTCCAGCGAACGTTTTGGGTGAGAGGCGGGTCGCCAGGACAGTACGCCAATAGAATACTCGATTGATAAAATAATTGTTAGCTGCTGCTACATTCTTGTCCAACATCAGCGTCTGACCTCATAAATGCTTACATAAAGAATACTGAAAAATGTCAACAAGCCGAGCTAAAGCCTTTGTGCTGATCACGTCTGGCTGTGAGCTGAGCGATTATCTGCAGCAGCACAGAGCGATAAGGAAAGCTCACTGTGTGAAACTCTTTGGTAAATATTTCCACATCTCTGCTCACCCTGACAGAAGTTTCTCCACGGCGGCGGTGAGGTGCGGGCCGAGATCCCGGGACACGCTGTGCCCCATGGCGGCAAGGCACTCCTCTACGGAGTTGTCCGGGTTCGGCGGGCAGAACACCACCGAATGGCGCAGGTCGAATTCCGACTCAGAAAACGCTGAAAACAGGAGGAAGACGCTATGAAAACGAGAAGAAAAAGCCGCAGAACTGGAAACTTTGACAGGAAATCAGGAGGTTGATTAAGGAAAAATAAAAACTTGAAATGATGTTCAACACCTCAGACATTTTTTCAGATTGAAAACACCTGAGAAGTTTCCTAACCACTAAATTGGTGCAAAAAGTTTCGATATTAATAAATGTTTTCAGATGTCTTTAGATGTCAAAGGTCAACCAGTCACCCACACCCCCAAATTACAAAAAACAAGTTTGGTGTCATAAAACTGTGCTGCTAAAATTTTAGTTGCAAACATAACAATTAATTTTCTTAATGTGAAGAGGCAAGTTGATTTCTTAAAACTTTTATCGTTAAAAAAACTTACAAATTATAACTACACAAACAAAAATTTGTCGTTGCACAAACCAGAACAAATGTAGCACAGCTAGGCCTGTCCCGATAAACGATAAATCAATAAATACCATAAATCAAAACTATCAACGTCATTCTAATTATCGTCTCTTCCAGCCTTTTTCTCTTTCTGTTGATGACACTGAATGAAAAAAGGTTCAACTCCGCTGCTCTCCACTGACCCTCCCTGCCTCATTTCCTCAGTGTAATGTCCAGTTCACACTACACCATCTTAGAGCTGTCGGCCGATTGTCGGCCCATTTTCAAAACCTGAGAGATCACACATTAGCAGGCAGAAATCCTAGGTAGAACGGTTCCATCGGGTTCCATCGGGTTCCATCGGGCCGTGTGGTGTCCAACAATGGGCACAAAATAATGGCTACAAGTCCAGTGAAGTCATTTTAAAACCAGGCATTAATCAATGCTTTACTACAATCTACCTGCAGTGCATGTGTCTCTAGTGTCAGCGTAACGTCCTGACTGAATGAAAATCATTAGAACCTTTTTATGTCACGTTAACAAAGAACAGCTGAAAAGTTACCGGGTTCATCAACTGGTACCAATTTGGCTCCAACTCCTCCCCTCATCATTTCTATATTCTTTACACCAAATGTTTTATAAACATTAATGTTGTTTCCACATATCATCTCCAATGTCCGCTGGACTTCGGGTTGCTCCGTGTCAGCTGTTTGGGATTCCCCTCTGTAATTTCCCCTCAGAAAGCAGGAGGAGAATCCGGCTTTCTGATTGGCTACCTGTCACATTCAACAGGCTGCGTTAAGCTCCCAGTGGGGAAAACCCCTGATTTAGATCGGAGCGCCACAACGATCTACCGTAACACACCACACACTACAGGATGATCGGTTATGAAACCACAAGAGACAATCTGAGAACATCAACGTTCTCAGATTGTCTTAAGGGGAAAATGTAGGAGTGAACTAACGTGTAGTGTGAACTATTGCATCAGGTAGTCGATGTTCCATCTTCTCTATTTAAATCTAATGATTACTGAAGGGCAATATGGTTTACAGACTTCATAATCTGAACTCTTTTGGTTGAATCCAGTATTTATTTCCATTTGGCTTTATGTTGTATAGTTTTTATTCAAGTACATTTTTACTAATGGAGACTGAGAATCCATTTTATTTTAGTTTTTGGTTGTTTTGTTTATTTTATCAGCTCCAGTGTTAAATGTTCTTTTGAAAATAAAGTGTATCTATCTTTGGCAGGAAATCGCATTATTACATTATTTCCGTTAAATCAGTGTACAAAGGTCTTCAAACAATATTATCGTTTATCGCAATAATTTTTGAGACAATTAATCGCTCAGCAACATTTGTTATCTTGACAGGTCTAAGCACAGCTGACTGACACCATATTCAATCTGACTTTGTAAATCTGGACTGGCTGGCTGACCTTTGATGACCTCTGAAAACGTTTGTTCACATCTTCAAAATGAGCAGAAAGCTAAAATTTTTGCTGCACAAACGTTTAACACCAACTTCCTGTAATCTGTAGGAGGCGTGGCGGGGGCGGGGCCTAAAGCAGTAGAAACTTACAGTCATTGACTTCCTGCTGCAGCAGCTTCAGCTCGTCGTCGATTTGCTGCTTCATTCGTCTGCTTCTCTCCCACTCATCCTGGGCGTCTCCTAAAACATCATAGCTGGACCAGCTTTAAATCTGTTTTTACCAACTACAATATTATCCTACATTTTTCTGAATATTAAAGGGCGGGTTAGGTCAGTGTTAATAATAATCTGCTCCATTATTTTGTCTGATAAACTGGTTTATCTTCACATTTCCTCATATTATAATAAATAATTTTACTGAGATTCATGCCTGTTTAAAATTTAAACAGGGACCAATCATTTGGCAAAGCTCTGTAGGATGGAAAAGCCCCTGATGGCTGCACCCTTATTTTACACTTTACACTCAGTTTTTATAAACAAATATTGTGAGTTTTTCTGTAGGCAGGAGAACCTGGACAGGGAGCTGCTGACTCCTAACAAAACAGAGGAAACCCATCAGTTTAGAGTGCAGCTCATGTGGGAGTAAATTATTCTAGGCGAATAGCAGAGGTGTAACCAACCATGCGAGGCGTGGAGGTTTAATATCCTTCCAATAATAATTGTCCAAACAGCAAAAGTTGAACCAGAAAATGAACAAAACTTTAAAAACTGACCCAATCAGAACCACTAACAATAGCAACCAATTGAAATTAAAACTAAAGGTAAATAAAATCTCTTTTTTAAAGTCTTTTTTTGTTTTTCAGAAGCGGCCTCCCTTGTTTCCCCTTTGTCCCGTTCAGCCTGGAGGCTCAGGGCCGGGCTGCTCTGCTGCCTCAGCAGGCAGCCGGTCAGACCGCTCTGTCCGCCCGTCTGCTGGTGTGAGAGTAATCCTACGATGATTACTCATGACAGGCTGTCAGAAACTGGACCAGGTCGAGCGGAAAGCAGGGATCAGTCGGTCATTTGGAGTTTTTCAAACATGCTGCAACTCAAACCCGCCTCTCTTCTACTCAATTCATGAACCTAAAGCAAAATAAAAGCAGCTGTTTGTGTTTCTTTCACTCCAGTTTAACGTGGAAAAGCGCCGCAACCAGAACATCAGCGGGAAATTAAGGATTTGGGTTCAAATATGCAGGAATGGGGGGAAATAACTCCTGCAATCCCAAAGTAAGATTTCAATAAATAAAGCAGACTTTTCTGTCAGTCTGGACATTGAGAGAGAATACAGATGAGTTGAAAGTGTCTCGGATGTCTACTGAATGCAGTTTCTTGCCAAAGCCAGAGAGAACTAAACTGGGCTGGAGGACAGGTGGCTACACGCCCAACAACTCAGAATACTTGGAGTTGCTGCTACATGCTACATGAGCATGCACCAGGGCTGCAATGATTCAGCAAATCATTCTGCAATTAAAATTACTTGCTGTTAACGAATGCTAAGCACCATTAGCCCGACCCGGCCCAAATATCGGTTTGGGTCGGCATATAGACACGTTGCAGTGTGACGTCACACACACAAGATCCTGCCCCCGTGCTTCCTGCTGGAGGGCAAAAAGTCTGCTCTGCTAGGATGACTAGCATTGGTTTTAGCGGTGAAGTTGCCAACATAACGAGCTAGATCTTAAAGGTATGCATGGTATCTAGGAGAAAAAGGGACTCAAAGCTTTGCTACCAATAGTCAACGGTACAAAAACTAGAAGATAACAAGGTCAGGACAAAGTTTTAATTAAGAAATAAACAGTGAGAGAGAAAGAGAGAAGTAGGTTAGTTATGCTAGCTTGACTATGAGAACCTTAACAAGTAGATGTGCTGCAGAATTTAGTGTGTTTCAGTTCAGTTAAGAAATATTTATAATAAGGGAACCTACACACCAACTCTGGCAGATCATCAGTAGGGCATGTGCTTAAATTAGCCAATCAACCACCGCTGTGTTAGCCTAGCTAACAGCAGCGGAAGCTAATCTACCACAGTAAAATCTTAATGACTGCAGAATAAACATCAAGCCTGAAAACATGAAACTGTAACGGACTGTATGTCCGTGGGAAATCTTTGAGTGTTTTTTGGTGCCAAATCTCTAAACATTAACGGTGTTGTTGTCAGTTGCTATGGCAACCCGTCTGTGTGTAGCGTAGCCAACACAGACCGAGAGAGAACAGAAGAGTACGAGTAGTTTTGAGTTATCCTCAGGCAGTTTTTCTGTCATTTTCGCTTTGCTGTGGCGCCGAACACTGACTGAAGAACATCTCCGGTTTCATTTCACAGATCTGCTCTACAGCGGCAGAAATGGTATTTTTACCCTCCAGCGTTGATATTTCCGGATGTAAACAATAACATGCAACATGTCTAGAGACCTAAAGTCTGGGAAACATCCACTCATACGTTGAGTTCATTTGTATCATAGCACAAAGAAATACACTTTGGCTAACATTGCATGTACTTCCTGATCAATAAGAGTAGTGATGAAAAACAGTGAAAAATAGATTAGAAATATCTTTAATAAAAACACGTTTTCACATTTCAAATTTGAGACTGAAAGTGAAATGTAATATAAAAGGCAGTGTTGTTTATACTACCTACATTTAAGTTTGTTTTTAACTTTTAAAGGTTAATGTAAAAGTTTTTTTCATCTGTTTGTAAACTTTAAAAAGTTTTTTCCTACTTCAAACTTGAGAATTAAAGTAACATTTGAATCATTTTACACAACAGAATTATTTTTTATTTAAAAACAAAACAATAAGGAGCTGATTTGGTTTTTTGACAACATTTTGTTTTAAATATTTCTTCTGCTAGCTTAAGTCATAACTACAGAACAGATTTTTCATTTGATTCATCAGAATAGTCAGTAAATTACTCGTTTACAAAGATAAACATCACAAGCAAGTGTTTCTCTCACCTAGTTCTGTGGTTAAAGTCCGTGACCTGTGGACAGGCAGCTTTCTCATGAAGTTCAGCAGAATGTATTTGGCTTCGTAGTGGAAACATGGAGGCACAACGGCCGAGGCACCGGACGACGTCATGATCACAACGCTTCAGATTCACAGGAACATCAAGTTTTACTGTCCAAGCTGGACGACTGGCCTGGGGAAGATTAAACCGTTTTTAAGTTGTCATGGAGACCAAGTCATACAACCTTCTGAATAATCATGTTTTCTTTTAAATAACAATAACAAAAAGGTAGAAAATTTGAAAAGAATCCACAGAAGATGTTTGTTTTTAAATGTGTGTTTACTTGAGCTCCATGTGGTTATTAAATTATTTAAATGTTTTATTAGAAACCTACATAAAAACCTAAATAGGATATTTATAATTCATTCAAAATTGTATTCTTTATATGGTAAAATCATTTAACATTATTCAAGAATTAGTCATTAAATTCAATGAGAGGAGCCACAGGATGTCCAATCAGGCTAAAGGTTTAAATTAAATTCTTAAATCATTAAGTTACATTTTCAGACATATTAGTTTGCAAGTTTTTAAAAAAGTATTATTATTATGGACATTTTGTATTAAGCAAATGATTTACATATAAATCTAATTGTTGCTCAAATTCACGTATTTATTACTACTTTATTTAAATGAGTGCCTGAATATCACAAGAATCCCTGGAGATTGATGTAATTTACCAAAGGACTCTGAAACAAAACAAACACACGTTGAAACGCTTTTAATTATGCTTAATAATAAGTGAATTTTAAAAAAGTTAAATAAAACTAATAATACTACTAATAAAAATACATGATAATCTGAAAGATCCAAAATTATATGAATGATTTTCACTTATTGTTAAATTTGCTAATATCTGAAACATAAAAAAAATACACACATGGTATTTATTGTATTTCCAAATTCATTTACGTTATTAAACGTCAAAATTTCAACATATTTATTCTATCATTTTGCCCCTGTTGATAGTTTATCATTTCAGCTAAATAATCAGAAATACAACACTGAGTTATGAACTAAGTTCTTTTTTAAAATAACATTTAATGAGTTTAAATATTAAAGCATGATTTATTTCACAATTATTTATTTTTGAAAAGCACTGGGACATTTAACAAGCTATAAATTATGTAACTAATTTATTTTATGCATACGTTTATATGTTTATTTCCAAAGTCATTTAATGAATTGCTTATTTAACTAAATTTTTTCCCCGTTTTTTTAGATAGTTTCAAATGAGGTGGCACCACGCGGACTGGTAAAATATGCCAAGTCAACTAAACTATGAAAACACTTCCGGTGTAACTGTCAAAATAAACGTCATGCTGCTTTATGCTGCCCAAATTCATTTAGACTAAAAAAAAAAAAAACATGATTTATTCAGATTACACACAGCTTTTATAGCAACATCAAACCAGGTTACGTTGTCATTAAATAGCAGGATCAGGGTGGTGTAAAATATTTTCAACTGCCAACTGCCAGATCAATATTATCTGGGGAACAACATGCAAACAGCTCAGGTCTAATATTTAAAGGAAAAAAACGTTTTTAGTACACAAACGTTGCTGGACCCCCGGGGTCTCTTTGGAAGCTACATTAGCTAGCTTAACGTTACACCTTTAAACTGCCAAGAAATTACAAAACTTCAATGCAACTTTCTAACGGTCCCGCGGGAGCCATTTTCTCACCGTCCTTGTCCTGAAGGAAACCAAATGCTGACAACCGCCAGGCTGGACGCTGCTGTACGCCACAACCCAGCAGCGGTATCTGGAGTGAGCGGCGGACCACCGCTGGTTGGCAGCAGCAGCAACAAAGTCCAGGACACAATGTGCTCCGAATGGATCACAAGCGCGCGAAAATAAAACACCGGGCTTCCTGTGAAATCCTTCAAGATAAAACTTCCGTTTGCCACAAAAAAGCGTGTATGGCTTGTGTTTATATGTGGAAATAGAGCGGATCCTTCGGACCGTTTGGTCCCGGTGAATGTCAGTTGTGTAGATGTCCCACAGTTTCCCACCTGTTGTGTCCGTCTGATGTCATCGCCCTTCTACAGAGTGTTTTACGGCCTTCCGATGCATTCAGGTATATCTCTTACACTAAACTATTGACGTTTAAAGCTTTTAAAATACGTGAATCAACTTTTCCTCCCATTATCAACCATTTTAAGTTGGTTTACAGTTGGAACTTTTTAACTTTTCACATTTTGTCAAATTACAACAACAAGTTTCAATGTATTTCATTGAGATTTTATATGGAATTCAAATGAATACAAATGAAAACAGTGATGATCATATCTATTCAATCCTCTTAATTTTGAAACTCTTAAAACTCCAAGCTTTGTACAGGTCAAACAGACATTGACGTGTTGCTCTTATTAGTTGAATTGTTTAATTTTTGAATAAATTTACGTCATGCAATTTTATATTTGTTTAATTGTGATGCCAGCTTGATTTATATGGCCAGATTAAATTGATTAAATTACTGAGTGTAAAAAAAAAAAAGTGATATTTTCATCATCAGGTGTCACAAAGCTCTTTGGTTAGTCAGTGTTATTTCTGGAAATTATAATACCACATATTTCCGACCTGAGTGAATGCACCATGGCGTTAAAACCAAACCTTAAGACGCTGTGTAGAAGCCCATTTACAAGACACGTCAGGGCGTCCACCATTGTGTGAGTGGCAACCCGGACAAGTCCGGTTGGAAATTTGGCTTCCCAAATATGCTGTACTTCAATTTACATTCAAGGAATTTTGATAAATTGCTTTTATAAAATACTCTATTTATATAGGAGAGTACATTAATGACAAAAGCTAATGTGCTTAAAATTCACTCATACTTTCTTACAATATACCAAACCAAATAATAATAATAATAATAATAATAATAATAATAATAATAATAATAATAATAATAATAATAATAATAATAATAATGAGGGATGACAACAAAGCCATTTAAATCCAAATGTTTAGATATTAAAATATATTTGTATGACAATAAAATCCAAATATTATTATTATTATTGTCAATATTGTTGTTATAGAAATTAGGAAAAAAATACTAGAAGTTGCAAGAATAGTTTCTTTTTTTTACTGAAATATTTAAAGTGAAAATTTGTGTTGAACTTCTTTCGTTTATTTTATTTCAGTTTTAAATATTTCAAAATGTATTGAATTTTATTTTCAGTTTCAGAGATTGTTTGCAATTTTTTATTTATTTATTTATTTTGCAAACTTTTTGTCCCCAAATTAGCTACATGTAACTGCTGCATTTCAGTTGTACATAACCCAGTAGGTCTCTGAGAAATGAAGTGGAACGCCTTCCGAAGTCAGATTTCCCAGTGTGAAACTGGGAACACCTCCGACCACCCACAATTATGACCTGTAAGGCTTTTCACTTTTTAAAACGGCTGCTCCTCGCACCAACAGTAGTAAGATGTGGTGGAAAGGTGTTTTACCAGACACATTTAAGAATGCGTCTAACATAAATCTAACAAGAAAATTCCTGCGACTCTAAACTAAACAAATTAAAAGTGGTGTCTATATAAGGAAAATAAAGATTAAAATTGTGCTACCACGTTGAAATTTTGACTTTTTGACTGGAAAGGTACCAAATTCCGACTTCCGAGGTAATTGGAACGCAGAACTCAGCAAAGATGCCACTCCCAATATGGCCGTCTGGTTAACGTTCTGTCTCTCTATCTGACGAAGGCCACGCCCTCCAACTAGTTTTTAGGAGAGTTTGCTGGGGAAAAAAAAGATGTTTGTGTTGCTCTAAAATTAAAGCATGCAAAACTTAAAGAAGAAAAAATATATGATAAACAATTAATTAAAACAGGGACATAAACGCGTTCTACTTGTGTTGCCAAATTTAAAAAGTTTGACCGGAAGTCCAGTGTCGTAAACTCGAGGAGAAAAGCTAGTTGGGCTCACAACGGTGCCTCCTTCGCTGCTGTGTAAAAGTTGGTTGTGAATATTTCTTTAGGCTCAAAATTACCAAAAAACAGAAGAGACATGGCGCTCACCGACGCCGACGTCCAGAAACAGGTGAGGATGAAACTGACCATTTTAAATGTGTTTTACTCCACAAATATTCTGTAACATAACGGATCACCGTAAGAATATGACAGCTGTCTGCACAGTTTCCAGATTTTCTGAAAGTTTTTGTTTTATTCATCAGGGCTTGTTTACATGGATGTGGACACTTGAATGCTACAAGTTACATTTTCATCCATAAACAGTACAGTTATGTTAAATAATAATTGTCCAATATTAATCATCAAAATAATCCGCGTTTTCTTTGCATTTATATTTCTGTATGAGAGTACAGCCACTGGTAGGTTTAGAGTCACATAAACCAACCTGTTGAAAAGTTAAAGGTTTACTGGAGAGAGAAGAAGATATGAGTAAATGCAGAAAGTCCGACTGAAAAGGGAAAAAAATACTTAAAATACTTTTAAAAAAATCATAATTAGCCAATAATCAATTTCAGTATGACCTAAGATCATAGAAGAGCTACTAGTTCCCTAAGAACCGCCATCTTGGTAGGCTGCATGTCTGCCTTAGCTTGCAGTTAAAAGCTACATTAGCTAAGCTAATTTTACTAGTTTGACAGTAAGTACTATACAGTAAATATCGCCGATATTTATTTTCGTATTATACAGGGATTGGTAGAGTACTCAAAAATTGTAATGTGTAATAGTTGAAATATTCAACTCATATTGTTTCTAAATTAGAACCAGCTAGAACTAGTTGATATAACAACTATAACAACTGCTTGATATGGAGCAACTCCATATCAACTCTCATTACAGTTAGCCTATCAGCGAAACTATGCTGATAGTTTCGCTGATGAGAAGCTACATGTTTAGCTTCTCATTGCTAAACATGTAGAAGCTAATGCTAATGTCCAGATTTCCAAAGAAACTCCATAAATGATCAGGACTTGAATGGATTAAAAACACTTTGCTCCAATTTGATGGTTGAAAAACCTGAACAACAGATTAAAAATGATAAATATTTCAGTTGTTCAGCTCTTATGTATATTTTTTAGATAATTTAGCAGAAAAATTGCGGTTTTGTATTGAAAATGTTACTCATTTCGTTGATAGTCTTCAATTAACTATCACTGGAATAAAATGAAAGATTCAGACTTGAGGTTAAACCTTTGTGTGAGTTTCAGCTGTTTTGTGGTGACAGATCAAACACATGATGGCCTTCATCGAGCAGGAGGCCAACGAGCGAGTCGAGGAGATCTTAGCGAAGGTAACGGACATTCAGCTCAGGCCGACCACTTCCATCACAGCGACCCGTAACGGACCGGGATGTTTGCTTTCAGGGAGAAGAAGAGTTTAACATCGAGAAAGGGCGCCTGGTGCAAACCCACCGGGTGAAAATCATGGATTATTACGAGAAGAAGGAGAAGCAGATTGAACAACATAAGAAAATGTAAGTTTTTAAGGTTTATGTTCTTTAATCCGGCTCCTGGAGGTCAGAGCGATGTTCTTATCAGGAATCGTCTGTCCTCAGCCAGATGTCCCAACTGAAGAACCAAGCCAGGCTGAAGGTGCTGAAGGCCCGAGACGACATGGTGACGGTCAGATCCTAAAACCTTTTCAGCCTAGCCTTAAACTGCCCCGCAATAACACAACATCTTAATATATGCAGCCTGAAATTAAATTATTATCTTAACTCACTTATTGTTGTGTTCTTTGTTCATCCTAACCAGAAGGTGATGCTGTTCTGTAACACAGCCAATCACCTTTGCAAATATTAAGTCGGGAGCGTTTTCAGTTATTTGCAGATTCTAAAAATGTGAATTCAGTTTTGTCAAACAAATGGAAATCTAAAGAGAAATCCTGTTTTGTGCATTAATAACATTTTAGGGCTGTTTAGAGTAAAATAATTCCACCGATATCTTGAGTTTTTCTTTTGAGTGACCCGGTTTCATCCATTATTACTTCTCAACACCATCGTTGTGTGACCTAACTGTAAGCTTACCTCACAGCACATCTACTGTCGCCTACATGCAGTTTGAGAAAAACTCTACCACACCGATGCAGAAACTGTTTCACACCAAAACCCGGTGCAGAAGCACCTGAGCTACAATATTTGCCGATAAACGGGTCTGAAAACCTCCAGCTTGTGTTTATGTTCAGGATCTGCTGAATGAGGCTCGAAAAAGAATCACCGACATCGTCAAAGACCCGGACAGGTACGCCAAGCTGCTGGAGGGTCTGGTGCTTCAGGTAAGCTGAGAATAATAAGTAATGCTTCACCAAGAACAGTGGAGGGCGACCCAAGATAAAAAAGTTAGCAGCACTAACTTTAAACACTAATCGTAAACATCAGTTCTGCGAAAGCTAAAGACGTCTACAACCTTCAGTCCAGACTGCAAATGCTTCAAGACCGTTAAAAAGGAACTTAATGTTTTATAGCAGAAATTTTGTTATTTTTAAGGAACCACATTTTATTTCAGTTTGTAGATTTTAAAATAAAAAAAAAACAAGACTTTTTCTAAAATAATACTGCTGGTGTTTTTAGTGTAATTCTGTCTTAAAACATCTAAACATCAACACAGATGTTGAACTTTATTCAACTGAACGTTTGCTAAACAGCCAAATAAATGAGGACTTAGAATTTATCCAGGAAGCTAATTTACAGGAAGCTAAGTGTGCTAAACCTTTTTGAAGTTAGCTAAAGCGCTAAGCAAAACGTTAGCTTGGCTATTAGCAGATTAGCGTAAGTGATCCCCCCACTGCCAGAACGTTGTCTAGTTGTTTTGGCAGTTGTTTTTTTTTAATTATTATTATTTCTTCTTTTTAGGGGTTTTACCAGCTGCTGGAGCCTAAAGTCACCATCCGCTGTCGGCAGCAGGATGTAGACATGGTTCAGGTAGTTTAGCTTTTCTGCTTCACCAAAAACCCAAACCGTTCCATGATAACGGTTTGGGTTGGTGAAATAAAGCTGTGTGCTCTGACTCGGCAGGCTGCAGTCAATAAGAACATCACTATCTACAAGGAGACGGTGAAGAGCAACATAACTGTCCGGGTTGACCAGGATCACTTCCTTCCATCAGACATGTAAGATGGTGAAATCATCACAGTTTTAATTTAATTATCTCCTCCTGTAACTCACCTGTTCGGAAACAGATTTGAAACCTGCAGCACATCAGACCAGCGGACCAGAGGCTGCTGCAGATGAGTTTGGTTAAAATAAATCTGTCCTGCGTTTCCACAGCTGCGGCGGCGTTGAAGTCTACAACAGTAATGGAAAGATTAAGGTTTCCAACACCCTGGAGAGCAGACTGGATCTCGTAGCACAGCAGGTTTAATACACGACACAAAGTGCAGAAATTTGGATTACTATGTAAAATCATTGCATGCAGTTCCTGTTATGTGTCTGCAGGGGGCAGCATAACTCCATCAGTAGGAAAAACCTGAAAACTTCAGAACATTTTCAGCCTGTTGCGTTTTGAAGTGTTTGTTCATTTTGGATTCAAACTCAAACCCTGTTTGACCCAAAAGCTGCAAAATGTTTCTAAAATATGTTGAAAATATTCTGAAGCCTGGATGAAGTCCAACAGTTTTGGAAACGTTCACTTTAGAAACGTCAATGAGTCCATATGATGGAATATTAACCAGGCTAAGAAATAAATTTTTAAATTATAAGAATACTGTCACAATAATACCAGGAAAAACTCATAGTAGAATAAAGTAGCAATTAAATGACAGCAAAGTCGTGATATTACTGGAGTAATCCTAATGAAACGAGAATAAAATTGTAATAATGCGAGAATAAAGTCAAGGATCAGAAGAAAATCAGAATTTTGGGAGAATATTGTAGTAATTTCATGCAAACTCCTACACAAAAATAATAAAAAGAAAGAGAAATGTTGAGCATCTTGTGAAGTTATATTTTGGTACTTTAACATTAAATTATTAGCTGCAGGATTTTGAAACGATTTCTCTGTTTTGAAGAAAGAACCACAGACTTGCTGAGTTAATCAGACCTTAATTAATCTACCAGCGGTTTTTTTCTCAAAACAACATTTTTACTTGTAATTTTACAATTTTTTTTCTGATCTTTATTAACATTATGACTTTGTTCCTGTAATAGTTTGTTTTCTCAGTCTGAACCTGATTCTCTGTGTTTAGTGTCTGTTTGGTGTTAATGTTTTGCACAGATTGTTGGTTAGATGCAGTTTCTGAAGCACACAGAGAAACTGAAGTGTTTCCTCTGGTTTCTGACTCTCCGCCGTGGGAAACGGCGACACCCTCTCCTTCCAGATGATGCCTGAAATCAGAGAGATCTTATTCGGCTCCAACCCCAACCGCAGATTCTTGGATTAATTTGAGGAGAACATCGCTGCAAACGTCAAGGTGACCCCTGACCTTTCTCGCAGGAGAGCAATAAAGTTTTCATAAACTCTGATCAGTGTTTTCTGGAAACGTCTGGACTTGAACGTAACCCAGCAGTAGCTCTTATTCCCTCCTTTCCTCACACAGAGAGAGGTGCACACACGTGATGCATAAACTGAAATCTGCTGCCGAAAATGTTGGAAAACAATTTTATGTTAATTTGATGTTTAACAGTCAAAAGAAATAAATTGGAGGCAGTTTAACATGTTGGAGATCTCTTTATTTACAGTGTGTAAACAGTTTTCTTCAGCTACTTTCTCTCTACAAAACAGATATTATACTATTATATTATACTGTCTGGTATTAAAATGTAAAAACAAAACGGCCTCTTGGCGCCACCTGGTGGCTTTAAGTATTGGCAGTTGGTAAGACGAGGCGCCTTACTACCCTGCTTCTAGTATTTAAAACTGTCCTGTCTAAATTTGAAATCTAGCAAAATATTACCATTTCCAGCTAATGGGGTAGTTTTAAAGTGGGGTTTTGTTGAGATGTTACAAGCAGTCAGTATCTTCACTAAATTCAGGTTAAGTCATGTTTGCATTACAGTAAAAACCAGGTATTTATGTAAAAAGACACTTAATCTGTGTAAACTGTTTTCTGTCTGTTAGGATTAACAAAATGACATTTTATTTGTTAAATGACAGAAAAAGGAGACATATTTTTAATATTTATCATCCAATTTTTTGCTGATTATACTTGTTTGAGCAGGAGAACCTTCAGGCACCAGGAAGTTGGACCAACAATGAACCAGATATGTGGAAACAGGTTTTTTTTCTGACATTTTTCCTGATTTCTTTTGATGTCTAACTAGGAAGTAGAGCGTTTGAGGTGCTGCCTTAAAATGCTTCCTCTGGTTTTCCTCCATTTAAACTGAAATGTTGAGAATTGACCTTTCGGATCTTTATCTATACAGAGCCAGTTTTTTTGTTTAGTGCTTTCGCTAACTTTGAAAAGATTTTACGTACTTGGTGTCACTTAACCCTCCTGTTATGTTTGTTTCTGAGGTACAGCAAAAATGTTCCTGGGTCAATTTGACCCGGAACATGTCAGGAGAGTTAAATCAACTTTTCTTGATAAAATACTTGGTTGTTTGTAAACTTGCAGTTATGTGAAGTTTGGTTATTGATGCTATGCTGTCGGTCAGACTTCTGCTAATTCTGAACTAATTTTTCTGGATAAATTTTAAATTTATTTGGTAATTTTGTAAACTTTCATGTTTATATTCATGCTCTTATTTTGAAGTGGATGACGACAGCAGCTGTTTCCATTCCAAATTAAACAGCTTTATTTGTAAAGTAATTGATTTTATCTCCTTATTCTGACATTTAGCAAAAATAATGTTTGTAATACTAACTGACCTGAAACAAAAAAAAGATTCATATTTAATGTTGGTGAGAAAAAAAAAAGTTTGAATTGTTTTACTAATGTTTGGCACCAGTTGTCTAGCTGAAGGTTTGGAGAACTGCCCGGATGTTGGAAACGTTTCATCACGGCATAAATTACCTGCGACTCCACAGATGAGCTTTTAGCTTCAAAGTCCTGAGGTTAGATACTGACTTGCTTTGTCTTCTGTTCCCACTTTAAAAACAAAATCCTTTGACATGTTATAAGATGTAAAGTTTAAAACTAACAGGATCAATAAGGCGTTGATTGCATTGTCCTTTGTTGTTGGGCGCACATTATTTGAAGCAACCATAAATAAGGAGGGAAATTTATCTTTATTATTATTTAAATTGAAAGTGAAAACCCTGGAAGGCGGCGTGTTGTCCTGCAGTCTAACCTTTTAGCAGGAAGTGAGCTGTGTTGTACGCTGAAATGTACGCTATCACAGGGATTAAAGGAATTACCATCAGATTAACAAATGACCTTATGGAGATTGGCTCCCAGTGCAGCAGAAGACCAGATTACAACTGTGACCTACAGGAAGGAGTGGGAGGGACGCGTAACGGAGCTGCTGCTTTAAGCATCAGGTGGTTTCAGATAAACGGGTCACTTCCTGAAATTCAAACGCTCACACTGTCAGGCAATTTAGTTTAGCAGCTGTAAAATATCCAGCAGTTCTTTCTTTACAGCCAGCTCAGGTGAAGGGAACACCTGGACTCGGGTTAGTTACTCCGGACCTTGTTTACCCATCAGAACCTCGCTGCCAGGTGGTGAAACCAGAGAAACTCCATTTTTCTGGAGAATGAAGCTGGGATTCTCCTTCACCGCCGCCAGTCGCTGTTACCCCAGCAAACCCAGAACCGCCTCCCCGACCCCGAGGAAGTAGACGCCCTGCGCGATGCCGAAGAGGGGAGCGATGACTAGAGCCCGGCATGCTGCGCCCTTCAGGAACGCCGACGGTCCTTCCCGCCTCATGATGCGTCTGGAAGATTCAGAGAGAGGACGACTTAAAGCTGCAGTGTGTAACTTATGAGAATATAGATTTTTATTACGTATTTGTTGAAACTGTCACTTCAGTGTTAAGAGAGATGCAGGAAGGAGTCGTGAGGCTCTTTGCTCTGCAGTCTTACCTTGTGCAATCAACGATTCCTCTGTAGGAATCTTCCCCTTCGCCTTTTTGCAGGGTCTGCAGACGAGTCTTTATCACTGGGAACATTTAAAGGAAAAATCTCTGTTTTATACTGTGTACAGTATAAAAATGTACAGATGTATAAATTGATCTTCATTGATGCTCTGCATCCAGTCTGACTGAGCGTGACCTGTTTTCCAAAGAAAAATGGACAAAATGTCTAAAAATGCAAAGCCTGTAAACAGATACACAAAATGAAACTTGATTACAATTTTGAATC
Source organism: Gambusia affinis (assembly GCF_019740435.1). Classification (NCBI taxonomy): domain Eukaryota; kingdom Metazoa; phylum Chordata; class Actinopteri; order Cyprinodontiformes; family Poeciliidae; genus Gambusia; species Gambusia affinis. The sequence continues at coordinate 1,115,465 of NC_057875.1, read as the reverse complement.
AAGTTAATTAATATCCATTTGGGATCAATAAAGTATTTTTAATTTTGAATTGAAGGGTTTGTAATTAATCAGAATTAACATTTTCAAATCTAAACATAGAAAAAATAAGCAGCATTTTTAACCAAAAACACGTTTTTACTGCTAAATTATTGAATAAATAGCTAAATGAGCTCAACAACAAAGATATTTCCAGTTTTTAATCTGGTCTTCAGGTTCTTCAACCATCAGATTGGAGCAAAGTGTTTCCCAGGGTTTCAGGAAGCCCTGATCATTCATGGACATTAGCTTTAACTGCTGCATGTTTAGCACCGAGATGCTATTTTAGGTTTGAGCAGCTTTGCTGATCGGCTGACTCATTGATCACAACAATAATGTTTCCTATCAGATCAGTTCAGAACCAGAAATGAACCCCAGTGGTCCAGCAGAAGCAGCTTCGTTGTTCATCGCTGTTGGCGGATTTAGCTGGTGCGTCAGATTTACGGACGTACCAGAAACTCTCAAATATAAGAGTTCCAGTCTGAACCTTCTTATGTAAAGAAATGCCATTAATATAATATATGTAATTAATTACATAGGCAAGTAATTAATGTACTTAATTAATTTAAATTTACAAGTTTGACTCGAGGGACGGAGACTCTGTACTTTGCAGATTTTCATTTATAACATAATTTTCCTTTCACTTTCTATCATGTGCTTTTTCACACCTGGTTTGTGATAAAATCCTATTAAAACACATTAAAGCTTAAAGTTGTAATGCTCTATATGTGTCCATGTGGCATACTGATCAGCTGAAGCGTAACGTTGCTCACCGTCCAGCGGCGTGACGGCCACTGCTGCCACCGAGCCGGCGGAGCAGCCGGCCACGAAGGACTGCCAGAACGGCGCCTGGGCCTGAACGTCCGCCTGGCCGCCTGCGCCCTCCCGGCCCAGAGCGTTCAGGTTGGCAAACAGAGGGAAGTAGATCATAGAGAAAGGTACATCCCTGCAGAGAAACATGAGAAAAGTTGGAAATAAAAGATGGAGTGATGAGAGATGCAAGCAGACAGCTGCAGGACTCCATTGATCTGTGATGATTGGCTGATCGAATATTCCAGTCAGAGTTAGAGAGTCAGAAACTGGATCAGTAACAACAGAGTATGATGCTCAGAGAATAACAGTTTGGAAAAAATACAATGAGAAATATTATTTATTACATTATTTGAGAGTAATTCACAGCTTCTTTATTTTGTGTTTTTTTAAACATGTTTTAATTCAAAAGTCTAATAATGACACTGCCATAAATTATTTTATTTTGCATAAAAACAGAACATTTAACATAATGAAGAGCCTGTTGCTTAATTTCTGACTGACATTTTAGATGTGTGTTCTGTGTTGCTTTCATGTATTTAAAGATAATCTTTTGAATTTACAAAATAAATGCATAACCATTTCTAAATTAGAAATCTCACAGTCACGACCCCTCTCCAGTCCCTCTGCGACCCCTGATGTGCTGCGACCCCCATGTTGAAGACCTCTGATTTAGAAGATTATTCTAAACCTAAATCTGCAGGGATATGAATAGATTTGCACAAACCTGTAAATGTAAGCTTTACTTTAAAAGAACAGATTTACAGATTTTTACTGTTTTTTGAAGCAACAGCAGCAGAAATCTGTGAGGGTGTGAAAACTTTTCCTCAGCGTGTCGTTGCAGGTGTTTTCTCTGACCTCATCAAGGTCGCGCCGGCGCCCCGGTAGAGGCCGGCCAGGCCCCGGGTCTTCAGCAGGTCCGCCGTGATGCCGGTCGCCGAGGGCCGCACCGCCGGGGCCGCCAGCGACGGCGCCGGACCGGGAGCCGCCGCCTGGGTCGGAGCCGCCACGGGTCGCTGTGCGGCTGGAAACAGAAAGAAACATCCGAGTCAGGAAGCAGAGACTCCTGGGCTCCGATTCCTCCGATTCTGGGAAAATCCTGAAAGCCTGACCCAGCCGTCCTGCGTCCTGCAGCTGGATCTTGAGCATCTCCATGGGAGTGGTGACGACCACCTGGCAGGTCCCTGCCCCGCACCCCGCCAGGACCTCCCCCCACAGGGGCAAATGTCTGGGGCAAAGCAGTGGGTTACCACATTACCAGTTAGTCACTTAGACTGGTACAAAAACTGAAGCTTTAAGTATGAAAGTCCATTTCTGCCTTGAAGGGGAAAAAAAGACCATCAGGAAGTCATAATTATGAGTTTTAAAGTCAAAACTCCAAGAATAAAATTTATATATGAGAATAAAAGTCACAATTCAGTTTTAAAGTTCTAATTACAAGAAAAAAAGTCCTTCTTATGAGTTTTATTCTAGTAATTATGACTTCCTTTTATTTGTCTTTCATGGTGGAATTGAGTTTCCACAGAAATAATTAATACATAATTAAAACATTTAGAAATGAGCAGGTCCTGCTAACTGATCCAATTAACGTTTCAGTGTTGATGCATCAAATGACGAGGAGAAGATAAATTACCCGTCCTTTGAAAGTTTTTGTCTGAAGACGTCGTTGGCGGCCAGTTTGATGGCTTTTTCTGGCGTAACTAGCGTGAGGTTTACGGCTGCTCCTGGAAACAACAAACAGGCTAATGTTTGTCTCCACAAATAGAAACAGGCCTAAAAAGCAGCTTAGGGGGTCACCACAGAGCACAGATGGTTCACCGGTTACCACCGTAGAAAGATTGAAGCTCTGCAAGACAACAACATCGTAGTTTTGTGGATTAGATACCTCGGTAGCATCCGAAATAACCCTCGGCTCGCACCGTCTTTGCCAAACAGTCAAACCTTTAGAACAACAAAAAACAGCCATTAAATTTCTCAACACTTTATGTTTACAACATATTCTGCAAAGTGAATTAGCAGTCTTATTCCTTCATAAATACTGATATATTTGGGTTTATGGGAAACTTTCAAGCAATCCTTTCTGTTTTATAGGGAAGAAGTTGAGAAAATGGTGACTAACTGTTGTGGGGAAGATATTTTCCATGTATGAGTCACAGGAAACCCACAGGCTGCTGAGCACAAACAGGACGGCCACGCCCGGTCAGCAGATGTGTGGTGGTCGCTGCCTCTGCTTTTCTGTCTCTCTACTCATCTTTACCTCTGATAATATGAGCCAATATGAAATAATCTGAGCTTAATATCATCATAAAAACACAGATTTGAGCGAGTTTAGAGTAGCTTCCCTTTGAAACTTCAACACAAACCTCAGAGATTTCCAAATGTTTTGTCAGCTGAGCCACAATTCTCAACTCAAAATATCATTTTTCAAAAGTGCAATCATCAAAAAATATTGTGATTTTTTACCTACTCAACAATAAAACAAGCATGAACTGTTTGATTAAGCAAATATAATTTTGTTTTTTTGTTTTTTCAGAAACAGGATTGTAGCTTCAAATAGTTTTTGGATTGTTTTAAATGAAGGACATCCAGCCTCTTACTTTGGTCCAAACTGAAGAAAACTGAATGAATTTGTTTCATTCGTTCTTTTGGATTTGGGTCAGTCTTCATTTAAAAACACCTCCTGTATTTGGCCAGGTTTTAATATAAGCAGATTTGAGTTCATACTTTAGAGTATAAGTCAATAAGTAGATGTGACTCCAGTTACCATGACAACAAAACAAAACCAGGAAGTTTGGGAAAAATTACACGTTTTTGTAAATAGGTTTAAATGTAAAAATCCTAGTTTTGTCCTAATTTGTCTGTTGGTTTGCTGCCAAAGCAAATTCCTGAATGTGATCATGTGTTGGGAAGAAACTGACCTCCACCGGCTTCAACCGCTGGTTTGCACATTCTTCAGATTCAGAATCAAATCAGTTCAGATGTTTGAAAAATAAATTTGTTGGAAATAAAACCAGAAATGTGTTTATGAACACAGAGTTATTACAGAAGAAGGAACATCTCAAGCTCAGTAAGACTGGATGGAGAGCGTCTTACTGCTCTCCATCCAGTAAAAGAATTTTCAAGTGTTTCCACAGATTCTCATTTGGATATACGCTTGGACTTTAACTAGGCCATTTTAACCCATAAATCTGCTTTGGTTCACACCGTCCCATAAAGTCTGTGGCTGTTTGTTCAGGCTGGTCGTCCTAAACCCGAGTCTCCATTTAGCTTTAGCTGCTAAATCCTTAACTTCAAACTAAGCTACATATTTAGCTTAATGATTGAATATTCAGTTTTATATCTTACCATTTATAAATAAGTGAATTAATCATATGGTGAAAATATGACTTTGACAAATTCATCCCTATTTTTATTGCTATTATGATGAGTTAAGTGACCTAAATCATCAGTGTTCATTTTTGACTGGATAGCTTTACAAACACCACTACTAGAAGTACAAAAATGTTTCTTTTTTTTGGGGGGCGTGCTCCAGTGGCGTACAGGTTAGCGCACCCCAAGCTTGGAGGCCCCCAGTCCTCGACGCGGCCGTCGCAGGTTCGATTCCCGGACCCGACAACATTTGCCGCATGTCTTCCCCCCTTCCTGTCAGCCTACTGTGAAAAAAGAGACACTAGAGCCACAAAAAGGACCCCCTGGTGGGGGAAAAAAAAAAAAGTTTCTTTTTTAAACTAAAAATGCCGAAGTTATATTCTGATTTTTTTTTTCCTGCTTCACAATAAACTAGACAAAAACTAAACTTAGCGTAAAATACTTAAAAAAATTGATAAATCACTGGAAATTCAAAACTTACAAAGTATTTTGCATGTTTGCCTCTTTACCAGAAAGGCATCCACATTGATCATTAATTTAAGCTTGATGGTAAACTTACATAAGTGTCTGGCATCATTTTGAGGAGATGTAGCTCAGATATTGTTAATGTTTGGAGGAAGAGAGATCTGTTTTAACACCAGGAGTTGTGTTAAATGAATGACTAAATCATCCCGTTGGATAAAAGCAGGCAACCCATCTCCGTCTGTTTGGCCAGATCAGTTACAGAAGCAGATTACGGCTGCGGAGGAAATCCCACTCACATTCCCTTGTAGACCTGGACGCCCTGCTGGTTCTGTAGGCGGGTCTTCGCCAGGTCAATAGGAAACACACATGTGACACCAACCAGGCCTGCCACGCCCCCATTAATCAGCTTAGCAGGGAGACTGAAAGGGATCAACCACACACACCCACACACACACACACCCACACACACACACACACAGATGCAGAAATGAAATAAAAACTTGGACTGCACCATAAAAAGTATAAACATTAAGATTGGTCACGCTGCCAGTTCCAGGGGCAGATTTTAACTTTTTCTCTTCACTCTTTGTTTCATCTCCCTCAGTTGAACATAAATACATTTGGTATCCATGGAAACGACAGGAGCTGATAAAAACCTTTTGAGCATTTGAGTTGAGCAGGAAGCATTTATGGGTTGCCGGACAGACATCAGTAACTTTCATCAAAAGACATCGTGTGGAGCTCCAGTAGTGCCAAAAAAGTTCATATTTTGTTGGTTCTAATTTTTTTTTCAGGAAAATTTGCCAAAATTTGTTGTAATTTTTCTCCTTTTATTTTTTACTTTGGATTCTTAAAAATACACTTGAATTGGAGTCAGATATAATAGTTTTTAGTGTTATTTTATAATTGGATAAAAAATAACTGTGGATATTTAATAAAAAAATAAAAACAAATTTAAACATGTAAAAAGAAGTTCATTTCTTTGCTGTAATAAATCACAACACAAGAAATTTCCTGCCAACAGCCGTCACTATCTGCAATAATTGTTTGAATAATTCGAATTAATATGGTAATTTAATATGCTTTGGGGTCAATAAAATATTTTTGAATTTGAATTAAGTTTGATAAGAAAATCACATGAATCCCCCAGTTTTGTTGGATAAAAAGGCCAAAACTTTTCTTTCTACTACGTCTGTAAATTTGCTTCAGTTTAGCGCAGCTGCATCAGTGTTTGCACAGATATGGTTTGTTTGTACCCTTTTTATGGAATTTCTAAAAGGGTTACATACTGTACAATGCAAAAAATCCAAATGATTTAATATTTCTTTGAAACTATAGCAGCTGCTGTGATGTTTACACTTCTGTTGGAGTGTTTACTTTATTTTGGTACTAAGATTGTTGAGAAAAAATAAACTATATTTTGATATATTGCCACAGAAATCACTGTGGGACTTTGTCCTACGGTGAGTAAAGCAGACAGCTTCTTACCTGACCTTCTTGTCTCCCATGTTGGTTTCGGGGCTCGTTGCCCAGCTCCAACGCTTCTCCTGTCGTCCTCCAGGTGTTTCTTCAGCTCTCACCTTCTATAATCCCGTCCCAGATGATTTATTCAGCTGAGAAAACCAGTCTGGGTGGACGCCCTCCTTTATGCTGCTCCACAGCTGGATGCTGAATTTGGTTTGAGCTGCAGAAAAGCTGGCCACCACTTCAGACCTCCCTCTCTCTGTCTGGGCGTACAAAACACAATCAGTCACATGGATTACATAAAACACACTTATTGTTCTGCAAAGCCCTGCCGTTAATTACCTGCAGTATGTACCGTCAGGTTTTTATGCTTTCTGAAACTCATTCATACGACTTCAGTTGCAAATCCTGTCAAACTTTAGTATCTTTAGTTTCTGTAATCTGTCAGCTGGGAAGGATTTCGTCCAACAAGGAGGGCAGAGCTGCGTTGGAAGGTGTATCACTGTCATTTAACTGTACTTTCTAAAACAAATAACTGAACAGGACATGTAAATAAAGGTTTAAACAAACAATCTGACACGTTTTGTTAGTTTTTAAGACTTTTTTGAGAAATGTGTGGCGGACAATAAGCATCTGCTCCTGCTTTCTTAGCTTCATCTTTTTCTCTGATTTCTATTTTCCCTCCACTCTCATTAATCTCTCTCTCTTAATCCTTCCACCTCCATTCTGTCTATTTTTACCGCCGTAAACCTTCGCTCTATCCTTTAGTAACACAAGCATCACCTCCTAACGCCTCCACCGCCTCCTCTTTCAGGAACTTTACTTCATTGTTCTCTGCTGAACTCAGTCTTTTCCAGTGGAGCCTTTAACTGAGCCTCTTTCAGTGAAACTTTCCTTTCACACACACAGTAGTGACTCTGCCAAAACACAGACAAGGGTGCCTCAACCAAGCCAACATCCAGCTCCCACAAAAAACTTCACTAGAGAATCCTAAACGCACAGCAGTGAGACAACGTTCAGGGAAAAACTCTTACCTTTCCTCTGTCAGTTCATCAGGATGAAGATGTCCGCTTTCTTTTCAGCTCAGCAACTGGTAGTCAGGCGAGAGCGATGTGAGAAAGCCAGCCGCCACTCAGAGGCCGCTGCACAAACACCAGCATTGTCCTGCAGCTGAAGTCCCTCCCTCCATCTCCCTCCCTCTCCTTCCCTCTCCCTCCCTCTCCCTCTCTCTCTCTCTCTGTCTCTCTCTCTCTCTGTGTGTGTATGTGTGTGAGTGTCACAGCTACTAGCTCTACACTAACACATCCCAACTCCAATTGTGGTGTACAGACATGCAGAGACTGATGTCAATAATTGGATCTCTGTGTGTATTTCATCTAGAAATATAACTACACAAGCTGAGCTCCAACGAAGGAGGTTTTCCATCACTAATGAGCTCACTGTGCAACTCTCCTGCCGTTACATAATGTCCACACAGACCCACTGAATGCCACAATGTTCACAGACTTCCAATTGGGACCAAAAGTGCGCTCCTATTTTATTTTTATTAGGGAACAAAAGTTCAAAGTACAAAGTTTACCCAAATCTAAAAGTACACAGATGAAACCAGAAGCTTAAATATCTTCATTTTTCTCTCTTTGTCTGAAGTTAAATTAGATCAAACTTCTCCTGTTTTCGGTCAGAATCAGAAAAGTTATTGATTATCAGGACAGACCAACACGACTGAATGGATGCAATATAATAAAAAATATAATATAATTTTTAATAAAAAAACAACAACAGCCAACCAATTTTATTTTTAAGTTCTTAGTTTGCATATTTTATTTATTTATTTCTATCTCTTACTTTATTATTATTATTATTATTATTATTATTATTATTATTATTATTATTATTATTATTATTATTATTATTATTATTATTATTATTATTATTATTATTATTAGTTCCTGTTTTGTGTTGCATAACATTGTAATCCTTTTATTGTTACAGCTGTTACAATAAAACAGCTGTAACAGTTTTATTTATTTTAATGCACAGGTTTGCTATTCTTTTCTTCTTAAGTATTGGAATTAGCATTATGATATTGTTATTGTTTTGTAAAATTTGCTTCTCTGGGAATCAATAAACATTTTTAAAAAAATACCAATACTGTTTCTATTTGATACATTTTACAATAATTTGAGAAAGAATTAGTCAGGGTTTTTGTTACTGATTGTTACTGTTACTTTAAATAACAGGGAAAGTCCAATGGATGATGTCATGGGTTTGGAGTTCTCTGATAGGATAATTGGAGCCTGGACAGTGGCAGGGAGTTTAATTAATAAAGAACATATGTTTACAGTCAAAGTTCTTTTTATTAAGTATATCTGGCATTTATTGCAAGTGTACTACAGATCAATTACCTGTAGAACACTATAAAGCATGCTAGTTTAATACTTCTTTGGACTAAATCAAAACATTTCAAGCTTATAAAAGTATGATTTTTAAAGTCGTATTTGGTTTACGAATGTAGGTTTACGATTTACAATCTATTTGCAATGGTAAACCTAAATGAAATTATTTAATTTTAGTTAATTGAACTATATTTACAGTACACTCTTACCTTTGTGACTTTTACCGATTCATGAAAGTTTATAATAGTTTATAATATACATTTACTGCAAAGCAAATGTATGTAGTAAAAGTATTTTTTACCCTGCTATATTAAATGTAAACATGAGTCAATGACTTCACCTTATTAGGTACTTGGATCAAAATATACTAAACATTAGAACTTTGTGGCAAATAAATAGTATACCAAAGTACAAATTGAACTCTATTATATAACATTTTCAGCCAAATATAAAAACGAAATTCTTTTGCCTTTTAGGTCAGAGTAAAACTGTTGTCATCGCGGAATCTGAAGCAACAGTTGGCCGAACAACACTGACATGGCTAGCTACTGCCACCTGCTGGCCAACCTGAATGCAAACAGGCAAAGCTGCAGCGTTGTGAAAATGTTCAAATAAATACAAAAGTAGTTTAAAAAATTTAATTCGAAATAATATTGAAAAGCTTCAGTGTGTCTGCACTCTTCAAGATTTTCCCAAAGTAGAACATAAAAATACTATTGTTAGAAAACCTATTGCAGATTTCCACAGTTTTGTCACTAAGAACCATGATATTAAAAACAAACAACAAAATAGACTAGAGTAGTCTACAACTCTTCATCCAAAGTGTTAGAGTGGTAAGAGCTGCCATAAGAGCTGCCATATGGGAACAGTTCACACCTTTTAATGTAAAACTAACTTCCTGCCTTTTCTACTTATTGCATATAAAAATGAAATAAATGTAATAGATTCCTAATAAAATATAACAGTTAGTTTTACTCTTCCTGGGTTCGATTCCCGGCCGGGGATCTTTCTGCATGGAGTTTGCATGTTCTCCCTGTGCATGGTGGGTTCTCTCCGGGTTCTCCGGCTTCCTCCCACAGTCCAAAAAAACTGTCAGGTTAATTGGTTTCTCTAAATTCTCCCTAGGTGTTAGTGTGTGTGTGTGCATGGTTGTTTGTCTTGTAAGTCTTTGTGTTGCCCTGACGACTGGCGACCTGTCCAGGGTGTACCCCGCCTCTCGCCCGGGACGCAGCTGGAGATAGGCACCAGAAAATGAAAATGGATGGATGGATAGTTTTACTCTCTTATTTATTTAGCTGCTTGGAGTCACAGTGATGAAGATCCCTTCCTACATCTATCTATCTATCTATCTATCTATCTATCTATCTATCTATCTATCTATCTATCTATCTATCTATCTATCTATCTATCTATCTATCTATCTATCTATCTATCTATCTATCTATCTATCTATCTATCTATCTATCTATCTATCTATCTATCTATCTATCTATCTATCTATCTATCTATCTATCTATCTGTCTGTCTGTCTGTCGTGCAATACTTAATAACAACAGTAGGGGGAGCCCCTGTGTAGCTTAACTTTCACTCAACACTGCTGTTTTTCACAAATATCTCTGTACCCGAAGTTATTTAATCTTATTCTGTACAGAATGAAATTCCCTAAACATTTGTAAACAACAATTAACATAAAAATCAGAGTTAGACCATAAAAGAGTAACGTTTGTTGAATTGTTCGGTAACAAGTTAAATAACAGTTTAGACGAAACCAATTCGAAGAAAAAAAACCCTAAAATGAATCACCAGTCAGGCATTGCGTAACTTTTTCAGTTTCTTCGTCATTCTGTGTTTTACTATCGTTCCCTTTAAACGAGGAGCACACCATCTAATTGGTGGGGTCCGGTCATATTTTCGCGGTTAATGTTATTTTAAAAAGCAAATCTAACTGCAAATATGTTTTTTCTGTTTGTTAGTGGTTAAGTAAAAACACTTCCGCCAGATTGGGATCTTCATATTTTTAGAAGTAGTTTATTAACTGGTATTGACTCGTTGATCCCCCCCTGTTGTGGCCGGAATGGTACGGTCCATTCCATCTGTTCGGCTCCGTTGAGACACTGATTGAAGCAGATCATAGCGCTCCGCTGGTCGCAATGGCAACCGCTCCAACAGGAAGGGAGCGACAACTTTCTTCTTGTTTGTAATGTTCCGGAGGAGTTCCAAGTCACTGAAGAAGCTACTTTCCTATGTGAGGAAGGATCGTTACACACTTTGAGTAATCCCAAAATGTCCCAGGGATGTCCCGTTTCTGTGGAAGAGGTCCAGTCCTGGTGGGAAGTCCCCGCCATAGCCCACTTCTGCTCGCTGTTCAGGACGGCGTTCCGGCTTCCAGACTTTGAAATAGAGGTAAGGGTTCGTTCGCGACGGCTTGCGGCCACACGGATGTCCTTTAATCCGGAAATGAAGAGCTGTTTGTGTCAGCACTTTCTGCTTACGTGATCGGTCGGTCGCATTTGAGCCCGGCCGGGTTCGGTTAACCAGCTTATGGAGGCTTCTCTGAACTTCTCAGCCGTTAACGGCAATCCTGTTAGCTAACAGGAGACAGCTTCAGGTGCTGCTCCCAGCTCCTTAAAGTAGGAAAATGTTTTAAAGAAGTTTACCTCATTTATTCATATTATTGTTTACATGTCTGTTGTAACATATTTACAGTCACCTACCAAAAGAAGTTACTACTACAGGTCATGTTTGTTGTTTTTTGCTCCAGGTTACGTTAAAGAGCAACGTTTTGGTTAAAATCTGCACGGAGAAGTGAGGAGAAACTATCCAGAACATGAACATTTACTCTAATCCCTCGTTTTCTAAAACGTTATTAACTAAAACCGCCATTATGTGGAAATATTGTATTAATATTCGCATTAATCGTTGAGTTGCTCCACGTTTATCCACCGTATCCGGAGCTAAAGTTAAGTTCACGGTGTGAGGTTCAGAGTTTATTGTCTTCCAGCCATCTGGCTCGGGTAGCCATAGGGACGCAGATGCTGTTTTCAGGCATTGTTTGCTCCCTCCAGCCCCGTGTTGTTGCCAGAAACGGCGGCTTTTAACGTTAAAAAACGCCGCAGGTCGATCACTTCCAGTTGCCAAGGCAACGTCCTGCACGTGCTCCCGCTTCTTTGTCGAGGAAAAAAAAAGTTGATTTACCACGTTATTATCTCATAATACAACTTCATCGGTGTCCACCCCCCTCTTCCTTCTCCTCTTCCTCCCTCCCACTCCTGCTCACTGTAATGCCCCCCTCCACTCTCCACCCTCCGCCCCAACAGTACAGTATGAACAGGGAAGCTCTGGTTAATGGACATGGTTTGCTCTGTCCAGCAGGGATGGATTGCTTTTTAAAGAAATTGGTGGGGTCAACATCAGCCATCAGCAGCCTCCATCACTCAGCCGTCCCCACCCCCTTCAGCAGGAAAACACGTAGGCAGTGGCTTTGTTGTTAAACGAAGTGTGAGCCAGATGGGGGATCGCGTTGCGCCCAGTTTACACGAAAGTTGAGGGTCCATATTGTAGCTTTTGCTCCTTCACATGGGGCTTTGTTTTAGGTCAATGTAAATCTCAATGTAAATCCACTTAAAGCCTGGATTTATATCTAATTGCTCAGTTTCTTTGTACTTTTACCGGAAATTAAATTAATTAGACATTATAAATGTAGACATTACATCTACCATTAGTGTCATTTTAGGTATGATGCTAATTAGATCCACCAGGCTTTTCAGTCTAGGTATGTTGATTATTGTAGTGGCACTGTTTATTACTCAAAAAAAGACTTTGAAATTTAGTTGAAATGATTTACAACAACCATCACAGTGCTATAAGTACAACTCTGCACTGTATCCCATGAGCTGCTAGTTCCTTTTTTCACAATGTGAAATCAGTTTTACTAATTGAATTTCAACACACATTTTCAATCAATTAAGATCCTTTTATTGTACTCTCCTAGAATCTTTTATCTCATGAATCACAATAAAAATGTTGTATTAGGGTATGTACTTATGTGAACAAGTACTTATTCATAATTATGTATACATTATATTGTAGTTTCAAGTAATTATTTGATTCATAGTTGTATAGTCAAAATATATGCACAGTATATACTACTTCTAAAATGAACTTACTTGTCATTCATTGCTGTTTTTTGTGAATGTTGCAGTGCGTCAGTTTAACAGGCGTACCAGAAACACAACACAAAGGATCTGGCTCAGGATTTGTGGAAAAAATTGAATTGTTAAGATTTTTAAATCTATGTAGTCAATTAATCAAAATGAATGCATTAAAGTCCCAGCCCTCCTTATCAATACTGGTATGACTCATTTCCATTGCTTAGCTGCCCAGCGTTGCTGAAAAGCTTCAGACTCAAAATTAGAAATAGTTTTCAGAATTAAACATGTTTATATTAACATATCACGAGTAGAATACATAAATTAGCCTAAATGTATTTTTTATTGCAAACCAAGCTCAGGAGTTAAGATTATTTCCTAAGTTTATCAGTAAAAGTGCATATATTTAGTATGATGGGGACAGGGAGCATCTAACATTTGTGGTATTCATACGTATTTGACTGTATTCAGAATGAAAGAGGGATGAAGATAATTAGCTGCACTAGTCCATAAGGGCTGCATCTCTTATTCACCTGAGCGCCTTGATTTGTAGTTTTATGATTCGTTTTGCAGGTCAGGCATGATTTGAGTCATTCATTTTGCCAGTGCTGCTCTGCTGCTGCAGCCCAGTATGAATAATCCATTCATCTGGAACCGCATCACTAAGCAAATCACACGTGTGGCTACACCCTCAGCTGGATGCAAGGACACATTGAGATTGATGCAGAAGTCTCACACTTTGACGTCTTAATTAGATGCAGGGGTGTTCAAGGTTATAACTCTTTGGTACTTCGCTTAATTACCTGCAGTTGCATTTATATTACTAACTGTACAATAAACAGCTGTCTGATGCCAATGTTTTCCCTTCAAGTCCCACAACCTCTAGTCTATAAACACATCAACTTACAACAGTTTTTAAAATGGAGAGTCTAGAGAAACTGAATGGGAATAAATGTGTAATTGTTTAATGTCCAGTTGGATTCCTAACTGTTTTCAACATTTTCTGCTTTATTTGGTGTAGTTCTTTGGGAATAATGGAAATAGTTGGAACTGGTAGGTGAGACCAGAAAGAAAGAAGAAGGTCCTGCAGTTTTTCTGCCTGCAGTTTGGATGTTTCTGCTCTGCATTAAAACAGTTTTGGGTGGGAAAATGGTGGCTGCCTCTCTATCATTTGTCTCTGGAAAAATCAGCAAAAAGTGAGTCAGAGTTTTTCTGTTCCTTTACTTTACTTATTAAGGAAGTGAAGCAGTGTGTTACCCAACCTGAGAGGTTTGTATAAAACTGAGCTCCTAAGACGTATAAAAAATGTGTTTCTCCAGGGCTGGAAAACCAGATTCCTCATTTCTTTACCTTACATGGATCAATGTTGAGATTACTTCCTTTATCTTTGGTAAAAACTCAAGATTTTGTCCAACTCACTGCTCAGAAATGAATGCACTCTAATTCAAAATTCAGAATGTGTGGATTACTGTCAGCTGCTAGAACCTTTAAATCTGGACTGATTCACACGCTAAAAACATTTACACTTCCATTAAGACACTTCCATTGGAAAAGTTCATTAAAACAGATCATAACCTCTGTTCTGTGACTTTTCAATAACCTAGATCGACGTTATACAGAAATAAACCAATCCATGAAGGTGTTACATATTTTTAAGAACAGTTGATCCAGTCATCCCCATTAAAGGCAGTGAATTAGTCCTTTAGCTCATTGGTGAACTACAATGTTGTGTTGCTTTAAGAGTTGCAGATATAATGACGCCCTAACGGGTCAGCTGTGCTCAAATCATTCTGGAGATTTGACCAAAATGTCTCAAAACCTTCTGGAACTTCTGGAAATGTTTAGTACTTTCCCAGAAGCTCTAAACTTCTGGAAAACTTCAGTTTAGAACTCAGTTTCTTTCAGCTGATTATCTGAATCCATGGCTTTCAAACTGCGTCAGTTTGATGGCGCTCTAATAGTATCTCTGCGTCTGAGTTAAATGCTAAGCTAATTAAGGACTCGGTTATTAGACTTTCTGAATTCCAAGTCAGAAAAATCCACATGATTTCTGAACAGCTAATTCTTTGTGTTACTAATAATCTTAAAGTCCAGCATGTATAATTTTTCAGTGGTTTCAGTTTAATTAATTAGGGCTATTTTAAACTTAGTTTTGTTATTGAATAAATACTGGTAAAAATATTTCAGTTCCTTTTTTTAATAAGAAAAAATGTTATTGATTAAATGCAAAAATAATTCAAACATCACTTTTTGTCTCAAGTTTGAAGAATGAAAAAAACCTTTTTTTTACAAGTGCAAAAAAGATGAGAAATAAAACATTTCACTTTTCTTGGAATCATTTGATGAAATGTTTCGGCTGTGGATTAATGTTCCGGTAGTTTTTGAATCCGTAAAATCCTGTCATGCTTCGTTCTTTATCCTGGTTTGGACGTCTGACTTAAAGCTGAGCTGTGATGTGAAGAAGGTGAAGCTTGGAGACATTTTGTTGATCCAAATGGAAACATTTCGACGGATTAATGCTTTGGAGAATAGTTTGTGCCCCCCTGCAGAAACTTAAATGGGGAACTGGGAAAGAATGCTGGTGGTTTCTCGTGCAACATGAGGGATTTCTGTTAGAAACGTAACAAATGTTGAACATTGATTAAATCTCATCCACTATAGTCCTGCTTGATGTTGAGCTGCAGGTGCTCTAAATGCTTCACAATGCTTTTTAAAAGTTCAACATTTGGGTAAATATGAAATGCATTTTCTTAGTAATGATTACAGTTCTGCTTTTACCCCATATGTATTATTATATGTTGGTCTGGAAAGCCACCGTTTGGACAGATATCATGTTTTAGATGCTGTAAGAACATGGTAACAGGATGATCTTAGTAAGGACTGATAGAAACGACTCATGATCTGCTGAACTAATGATTAAAAACTGACTTGTTTATTTATCCTGCTGTTCTTTTCCAAACAAACAGTTTCACAGCAGCTTTGGGATTCTGAACATTTGGATCCAGCATGTTTACTTTTTGAGGACGTTGTGTCACAGAAATGAGAGGAAACTGCATGCGGACATGTTTGTTTTGCTTAATGCCACATAGCAGCAACCAGACGAGCCGGCCTGGCCACTCTCATCTACTTCTGCTTTCGTCACGGCTACTGCAAGCGTTTTGGAGAATAAGATAGCAGTTATGAAAGTTTATTAGGAAGTATGAACTTGATTTCAGTTTCTGCTCCTCCGTATTCCCATTGCACATATTTTCAGCTCGTTTCTGGAAGGATCGGTTGGGTAAAGCCAGTCAGCTTTAGAGCTTTAAGTGTTCAGGTTAGTAGGCAGGAAGTGGGCAGCAAGCGTTTATTCTTCACTTTATTCTGCTGTTTGTCTTACTCTGGTCAGTCTCATCTTTCATATAAATCATATAAACGCAGAAATATTCACATCATGTTTCCCACATATGTTAGCTAGAGAGAAAAGATAAGTGAGGGAAAGTTCTGGTTCTGATAGGGAACGTCGCAGCTGGAAAAATCAACTTTTACCTTGTTGGTCTTTGGAACTTGTGCAACTTGGAATCTGATGGGAATCACTGTAAACCAAAAGAGCTTTATTCCTGTCGGTGTTGCTTTATTGAGCAGCTTCCTGGTTTTCCCTCTGGTGTCCAGTGAGTCAGTGGGTGTGGACATTCATGCCTCCACAGGTTATAAACTAGAGATGGCCTGTTTTAATCATGCTCACAACCCTAATTACTAATTAAACAGATTATGTTTTTGTGCTTTTAGTTTCATCCCTGGTCGGTTTGTCATAAAGTTCTGATTATCTTGCAGTTTGTAAATTTGCCAGAGCCATACATTCAGCAAAAAAAAGTACAATATTTGGTTCATGAGACCAGGGTGAGATTTCACAGAAACTTTTGATGTCATAATCACAAAGTGTATTTGACTGGTTCCAGTCTGACCAAAAGGACAGACTTCTCTGCATCAATAGGTGACCTCTCGTTGGAGCAGACATCCGTCACGTGGGGAACCCCAAGGCTCAGGCCTGGACCTCTCCTATTTAATATCTACATCATAATTCACTGAATGGCTTAGCACCAAAATATATTAAAGATGTCAACATTCCAGAACTCTCAGGTCTTCTGGTTCTGGTTCTGGATGCAGAGCAGAACCACACATAGGGAAGCAGCATTCAGCTTCTATGCACCTCAAATCTGGAACAAACTTCCAGAAAACTGCAAAACAGTCAAAACACTGAGTTCATTTAAATCTAAAAACCCAGCTGGTTAGAGCTGCCTTTGATTAATAACCACTAGAACATTGATAAGTATATTTGATGCTGATTATTCTTGACGTTGTATTTAATTATTTTAATCCCACTGACTCTAAACCGGGTCGGCGAGTTGGAGCGAATAATGTGAGGTTTCTGTTGCGCTCTCTCTGCCACTCTTTGGATTTGGCTACAGCTTTCACACTGTCGATATGAAGTAATAAAAATAGTTTAGAAATGTCACCTAAAGCTAAATGACGTTAGCCTGCTGTTTTGGAGCCTTTATTGTATAAATCTGTGAGGAAGTGAAAGTGAACCTGAGCACTGAGCATTCTGCCCAGTGAAGGCCCTTGTTTTCCCCTCATGCATGAACAAATCCGTCATCTGGGACCTCTGTGTTGTTTATTGACCTTTGAAACTGAAGCCAAAGTGGATTTTTGACAAATTCAGCGATCCAGTCCAGCAGCGCTGCAGTGGCAGTTTCTGCCCAGGCTTCCCAACAAAGGAGCCCGTCACATATTGTTCTGTTTGTGACACACTTCACCGTCGCTGGTTTCCACTTTCCTCCCACTCCAGACAGCGAGCCGGAGGATTAGAGCAGAGGAAAACGAGTGAGTGGGAGGGGAAGGCCAGAGGAGGAAGGGGATGGAAGTGTCCTTGAGACGGCGTTTAGGAGAGGGAGGAAGCTGAAGCACATTAGTGTTGGTGAGTGATGCAAAGGAAGAGCAGAGGGTCGACTCGGCGCGCCGCTGCGCCTTACTTTCTGTCTCATGTTGGTGTTTCTTTTGGCTGTGGATCAGTGAGATGATGCCGGAGGTCCCGCCGTCCTCTGTGGGGCGCCGCTCTCTGCCAGACATGGGCCCTGGTGCCAGGGGCCTCCGTCCTGGGCTTGTCAGTACGGCCCTGCTGACAGCTTGCTTGGCACATGGTCATCTGTTTACTACGCATCTTAATTAGCTGCTTGTCATCGTTGCTCTGAGATCAGGCGGCGCTGTGATTGGGTCTGGGTCTTGGGTTTGATTCTAGTTTTAAGGTTCTTGCATTTTGCTGCAATCATTAAAAAGTTATGACTGTAATTGTTTATGTTTTTAATTCTTTTCCAAAGATGAAAATTCAAATGTTTAAATTCTTTCATAAAAGAGAAAAAAAATCTTTAAACAAAACAAAGATCACTGGATTTGAGGAACAGTTTTTGGTTTTTAAAGAATCAGCTACTATGAAGAATGAAGAATGTTAAAACTACAATCAACAGTTCATGAGGTACTAAATGTGCCATTAATTGATTAAATATAGAATTAAATATTTGCCTCAATTAAATGTCTTTATTATTTTTTAAACTATAATTTAATATATAATTTTGTAATAATTTAATAAATTATTTTAAGTAAAATAATTAGTATTTTGCAGAACCACATCATGAATTAATTTAAACTGTCAACTTCACTAAACGCAGTGTAAATGCATATAGTTTGATCTGCAGCGCTCTGTGTACAGCGGTAAAGATGGCCGCCGCAGCGCTCTGTGTACAGCGGTAAAGATGGCCGCCGCGGCGCTCTGGGTACGGAGGTAAAGATGGCCGCCGCGGCGCTCTGTTTACAGAGGTAAAGATGGCCGCCGTGGTCTCTGGATGGATTGTGAAGTTGCTGAGAGCGACAGCACAGTCACGAGACGGTCAGAAAACGAAAGAGCCTGATAAACAAAAAGCTAACAGCAGCAGCCTTTAGTGGAGCTACAGCCTCTGACCCGGTTCTTTTTGGACGTGGAGTCGGACCAGAAGTGGTCGGTTGGGATGTGATGCCTTCACTGACTCAGACTGCTTTCATCACTTCATTATTATAATGTTCAGCCATAGTCTAGATTTATTGTCTGGATTCTTCCGATGCTGAATTTTGACGCATGTTGGATAAAATGCGACATGAGCGTTCAGACTACAGACACTTGGTGATTTAGTTCCACATATGGAAGTGGAACAGAGCTGATTTATTTTGGATGAAAGGATCAGAAGCGAGCTGTTCAGACTGCAGTGAATAAGTTGGATATGCGAGTTGGAGATTTAAAAAAATATTACAATGTTTTAGAAACTGGCATTTGTGACCCTTTGGGCTCAGTTCAACCTTTTAATGTTTTCAGTGTTCAGGATGTTGAGTGGGTGAAGTGGGCATGGAGACGTGACAGACCACCCAGGCCGTTATCAGCAGCAGACCCACAAACTGGAGTTGTTTTCTATCAGGGACCTTCAAAAATGATGACCTCTTCCTCTGCGATGGCGGCCAGAAAACTTTACTCTAAAGTATCTTCCATACTTTAGAGTAATTTGGATTGTTTAGAAAGAGAATTTTTTATAGTAACTATAACAAAGTGAATATAAGTTCCGACCTGAATTTTAAAACAGAAGATGGAAGTAGAACCTGGATGGGGGTGTCTGTTTACGTCTGCGATGGCTGCCGCTCCCCGCTTGGTGCCCCAACCCCTGGCATCACCATGACTAAACCCCAGATGGTGGCTCTTTCTTTGGCTTCCCCCTGGAGGGTGGAGGCTCCTCACTCTGACTGGGTAAAGCTGCTGCTGCTGTGGGCGGGGGGCTCCTGGTGTGTGTGTGCATTTTAACTAGGATGATTGTGAAAGAAGATTTAGTCCTATTAGATGTAGCAGAAAAGGAAGAACAGTCTGCCTGTGAGCACATCTTTGTTTCTGTTGTCTAAACAGCAAGTGGATCACCAGAGAAAAAGAGATGCAGCCTGAAGTTTTCTCCCTGACGGCCCGGCGCCTCCTTCTCTCTGCCGGGTCTGTAGATGCAGTTCATGTTGGTGGAAATGTGGCGAACCCGAATCCTGACCTGGGATCTTTCAGGATGGAGTTAGCCTGCCTGGGTTTTCTCCCCAACACAGTCCAGATACACGACTTTTGGGTTCAGTGATGGATCCCAATGTCCTGCGATGGACTGGAGACCAGCTGAAGGCGGACCCTGCGTGTTACCCAGTGACCTCTGAAGATGGGCGCCAACCGACCGTTTAACACCTTTATATCAATTACTCAGCACTACACAGATGCATAAAAGTTAAGGTTTTGACCTGGTCTCCGTACAGAAACAGCATTTTCAGATTCCCAGACCAATATAATTCAGAAAAAATTTTACACGTCAATCCTGAACCTGCAAATAGAGTATTATTACAGATTTGATGAATGCAGTTTATTTATGAAACATTTCACTCTGGTTGGGAGAAGAAAAATGGAGATTCTTAGTCTGTTATTTTACCAGTGGCCCAAATGCGATCACACCTACAGAAAACTGAAATATAGTTTAATCCAGCAAACATTAGACAGTCCAACTGAACTACAGACTTTTCCTCAGGAGCATGAAATGGTTTATGGGTCTGAACTGGCAGCAGGAAGGGAGGAAGTTCAAACATGGAGGCTTTAAATGACCCCGGAGCCACGAGGACCCTTAAAGATCAAACAGTTTTTTGCAAGTCTATTGTAATACGTTGTCACTTGTATGCTAAGTTAAGGGGCGATGGAGGATCATGCCGCCCCTCCCCCTGATCTGATTGACAGCAGTACATGCATCAGATGGTTCCACGTAGCCAGTGTGTGTGTGGGGGGGTCAGAATGGTGGATGCACTTATTTTTCTGCCAGACCCATTGTGGTGACTCCCCATGGTTCCCACTCACTGTCTCCAGTCTGAGGGGGTGGGGGGTTTGGGAGGAGGGAGGCCCTTTGCAGCTGGATGTGAAGCAAAGACCAGAAGTGATGAAATGCTCACCAGGTCACATCTGGGAGGAGCCGGCCGCTAACGGCTAGCTTCCCGCTCAGTTAGCTTAGCGGACGTGCTGCTGTTTGTTCCTATACAATAAATTAGAGTGTTATTGAAAAGCTAATTTATTTTTAGAAACTCTTATCACTGAGTGATTTATAGGTATGCAAGTTATCGATTTCATGAGTTAATCTAAAGCGGATTGATCGACTAATGATTAATTGATAAGCTGCCATTTTAAAAAAATGTTTTCTCTTGGATGAATAGGGTCAATCGACTTTCCATAACATAAATTTTTCATATTATGCTGGACTTATGGAGAACGAGAATAAGAAAGCTAAAAATAAAAACACTGACAGTCGTTACTTCAACGGAGGTTTCTGTGACAGATGGAAGAAATGAAAATGAACGAAGCTCCTGAGCATGAGGAACGTACGCAAGATTTTACCTCATGCAGGTTTTTATGACACATGTTTTGGTGTTGAGCATTTATGAAAGGAAGATTTCCTTTTATATCGAATCAATATTCTTAGTTTTGGACCCAATGAGGGGAAAACACTTTTTAACATCTAGTAAAACTAATGTTCTGTTGAAACACAGCAGTTTGCCTCATTTGTGTATTTAAGTATTTATTTACATTTAGTTGCTGATTGCAGATTGTTTTTGTTGGCCGGATTTAGTTTACATTTATATTGATTTATCTATTTCATTTTTTGACGCACTAAACATATTGTGTGATTTTTGTGTAAATTTATAGATGAATATCTTTTTTATTTGGTGACAGTTTATAAAGGAAAGAAAAGAAAAAATACACTTTTGAAGTTACATATTTGTTTGGCAAAATCCAATTCAAAAAAGAAGAAACAGAAAATGTCTAATATCATTTGTGATATTGTAACTGCCGTATTTAAAGAAATATATTGTGTGGGAATATTACCCCCCCCCCCAATACTAATCAGAATCCATTTGGCTGGAAAATCCTGCATCTACGGTAGAATGAGAAGGATCAGAATAAAGTGGATTTTGTGTTTGAGATCTCTGTGTTGGCACCAACAATGTGGCCCCATTGGGATGAATTGAACTTGGGGTCCGGGGGGTTTCATGTGGGCTAACGTCTGGGGAGCTGCTGTGCTGTTTGGGAAAGTCGGGACCTCGTCACACCAGCCGGACTTCAAAGGGCCAACAGAAATATTCACATTACAACTTAAATAAAGTTTTTAAAAAACCCTTTTACTTTGAAATAACAGCAACATCCTGTTTAGAATGTCTTCCCGAAGTTAGCTGAGCGTTTTCTTTTAAATTAAATATATCCAATGGGATGTGAGCTGAAGCAGGAAGCTGATGATGCGGTTTCCTCGAAGTGGAACTGAACTGAACATCAACACGGTGTAGCAGGGATGTCCAAAGTGCGGCCCGGGGGCCATTTACAGCCCTCTGAAGAATTTTTGGTGGCCTTATGAGCTAAATTTTAAAATGGAGCAAATCTGCCCTGCAGCCATAGTGGATGCAAATTGACATTTTTCGTCTTCCAGGGTAACAAAGTTTTTGCATTTTGGAGTAACTAGAACCACAGACATCGACCTCCTTTTCCTCGATAGCAAATTTTATTTTCAAATAAGGAAACAATCAACCCCAAAAATATAGAAACCCTCTGAAAAATGCAGTCCAAGACATTTTTTATGTTTTGTATCTACAATTATTTACAAATCTGACAAATTTGTTAATTTGAATATAATTACCTTTTTTCAGCTTATTGTTGAATAAAATAAAAATGTTGGAAACATATTATGTTTTGGATCAACTGATTCATAATTTGACATTAAACAGCATTTAACAGGAGATTTTCTTTACAGAATCTGAATGAAGTGAAACTAAAACATCAATTACTGCTCTGAGGTTTTTCTTTCAGTGGTGTTCAGTAGTTTTTAAGAGTCTGAATCCTCTGGTTAATGATTACTCAATTACTAAATTAGTTGATGACTATTTGAAGAATCGATTCATCGTGGTTGATCCGGCCGTAGCCTGAGGACTGTTTGGATGTGTCCAGCGTCCTGACGCCCCCCCACCTGTCCCACCTGATCCTGACTTAATAAGAAACTGCTGGATGGTGGAATGAGTGCAGAGTGTGTGTTGTATTTAGTGTGATCATGCTTCCAGATCTCTCTGTTTAATCTTTGTAAATAAATGATTGCAGCTCTTCAAATCAATCTGATTGCTGCTCGGGGAAACAGCCTGAAGGAAAAAACTATATAAAATAAATAATATCAGACGTTTGGTGTTGAAAAGTGAAAACCTCGTAGTTTGGAGCTGTTAGTCAGATGATTGAGGCAATAGTCTGAGATGTCAGCGTTAGCATCTGATCAGATGATCTGCACATCCTGAGGATGTGAGGGCGTTTTCCTGTGGTTTCACGGCTGGCTTTGTCATGTGGCAGGAGGCGTCTGCTGGTGGGGGTTGGGGGGTGTTGTCAGATGATGGCTCCTGGAGGAACCATGTGTGAGGCAGTGGGGGGGGGGCTGATGGAGGAAGACTGGAGCCTTTACACAACAAACAGCCCCTCCATCCCCCGCCGGCCTCCATCACGCCCTCCAACTGGTGGAGGAGCAGCGACTCCCTGGTAGACATGCAACATCCTCCTGGTTCCTTCATCTCTGATGAAGAGGAGATGAAGGAAGACATGTTCAGGTCTCATGCCGTTCTGTAATGAGTCTTTTTATTTATGTCACTAATCTAATTTTATGAGTACGTCTCATAAAATTAGATTAGTTTTATCTAATTTTAAAACTAAATTTTGTGTAAAAGTGCAATATTTGTTGTCTTTTATCTCAGAAAGTGAAACTCGTATATTATCTAAATCAGGGATTTGCACCCTGAGGCTCCGGACTCACTACCGGTTCAATGGATCTTTTGATAACTTTGACAAAAATCAGCTGATTGTAAATAAATGTATAATAACAAATTAACTTTTTTTTTAATGGGATAATTTGCATTAAATTCCCACAACAAAACAAAAAAGTACCAGATATATTTGTTTAGACTTTTTTACTGGAAAATATGTGCTTCCCTTTTTTTAAACAGAATTTTGCATCCAGATGCGGCCATGCTCTTTGTACAAATGTTTGTGTTTCCCTTTATTTTACTGCCTAAAAATGGAAATAAAAAGTGTTTCTTTACAAATGATAACTAGACACACTAAACGATTTGTCAAAGCAGAACAGACTGGAATGCAAAATAATGCCCAACTCACCGTCCAAAGCCTTGTATCATTAACAACCAGGTGAGCAGAACAAAAATGGTATTTTTACTTCCATGAGGGTCTAATTAATTTACGCCAATAAAATATTTAGTCAACAGCAAGTTTTAAGTCCAGAATACAACATAGTCTGCTGCGTAACACCTTTGAAATTTCTTTTGGACGTGTCTGTTTCTCATCATATTTTCATGATCATTTCCATTAGCCTCTTCTTTTTTTCTTTAAGAGTTTTGAGGAAAAGAAATCCAAGAAAATTTAAGGCATCAAATCAGTTTAAACTTGATTCGTTAAAGCAGATCGTCTCCTGGCGGTTGGAGAGCGTGGTCCTCGTGTATCAAACATGGGAAGTGAGCCTATTATTCACCACAATCCCACTGCAGCAGAGGAATTAAAGCTTTGTAGGAGTATAATTGGTCCATAATGCTACAAAATTGTGTTGCACTGCACAAGATTACAGAAGTCATGTTTACTGTGCCGTATATTTGGTTTTTGTTTATCAGCCTGCTTTGAAGATCAGAGGCTGTTTGCATAAACATGCAGGTTCTGTTATTATATGAGCCAAAATGTAATATTTATCATGTTTTACAGAACAGAGACACTGAGGGATGAACAACCTTTAGCTTCTAAAAGAGGAAATATAGTAAATCTGGACCTAAAAAAGTCTCACTTTAGGAATGTAGACTGAAGAAACTCTGGTTGTTTTATCACTTGGCAGTCCGGTAGACTCGGTTCTGTTGGAACCAGAACTTCACCATCTGTTAAATCTCCAGCTGCTGCGGTTTTCTTTCTCTCTGCTCTGAGTCAAACCAGCCAAACCCTTTGAGCAACCTGTTCCCCTCCAGGCCTGGTGGGGGCGCTGCACCAAGTTTGGCCGCCTTCACACCAGCCCTGTTTAGTCCACTTTAATCAAACTCTGGTTCGTTTATCTACAATAATATGTAACGTAAAGTGCAGACATTCTGTAGACTTTCAGTATTTGTGGTTTCACAGTTTTTCTCAGTCGCTTTGGTGCATTCCTCACATCAATAACATCTGCAAAACAGCTATTGCATTTTTAAAACAGTACAAACTGCAAAACCTAGCTAACCCAGGGAAGTGCGTTTCCTGCTCCAAACGGATCGTTCATTTGTCAAAAGCAAATATTCATGTCAATGAAAGTATCTGTCATCGAAATGAAAAGTCCTGACACCATGTTCATGTAAGATAAATGGTTTTGTCATGTTTTCATGGTGATCCCTCATCCTGTGTTTTCTGGACATTTTTTTTGTCTGGAAATACTCAAATAATTTCCTTTATTTGGGAGGTTTGCCACCACCAAGCATTGTTCGTAGAGTAAATAAATGGCTAGCAACAGACTGTTGACATGTACCATAGATCATATTTATATTTATTCAAATAAAGCGAGCTTTAATGTACGTTTTTGTCAGCTGATGATGTTTCAGATGCAATGTGTGCAAAATGTTCCCCAGTTAAATATAATCATGTTTGTCATCATTTGCAAACTAACAAGATGGATTTATCATGAAGGAAAATGAGAGCTGCAGTGTTTGTTCTGTACCAAACCCAACCGGTTCCAGTTCTGGTTCCAGTTCTGGTTCCAGTTCTGGTTCCAGTTCTCCGCCTTCCATTGAATTGGAAAACACAAACAAGTGACTCATTTAGATCCATGTGGATCTGTCTGGTCTTGAAATTATAAAATTTCATTAAAATTACATTTAATCTTTAGCTAAATTTGAAGGTTGTGAGTTTGATCTCAGCTTCCTTTCACCACATATTGATATATTAACGGCACGTCGGCCATTGGTTGGCTTATTGGTGTCTGAGTACGTTAGTGCCTGCATGAATATGTTCGTGTTTGAGTGTGGCTGTAGTGTGAAGTGCTCAGTGGTTAATGTGACTAGAGCAGCTGATTTCCCATAATGCCTGGCTTTAACCTGCAGCAGAGATGTGGTTGAGGTTTGATGCTTGTTGATTCAGTCTGATAAAGAACAGAGACGATGCACTAACTGCACTAACTGGGATTTCATCTGACAGACCAGTAGAACAACATTCAAACTTTACATTGAAGCTAATATTTGTCTCTATTTTCACTTATCCTTTTTTTAAAGGTTCATTTCAGGGTCTCTGTAGGTTAATTTTCCTTCAGCCAAACATAAACCATAGAATTATATTGAAAGCAAACATTTAATAGTTCAGATATATTAAAGTGTTGGATGGAGTTTTTTCAAACTGCATCTGGAAAACATCCAGCCTTGTTCTGGTTTGGATCTTAATACATTAGGATCAAAACTGTGATTAAAGTACAATACAGTAAAAAAAGGGGGGAGTTGGATTCACATGACTGTCCAGATTTCCATTTGCAGGACTTTGGGCCGTGAGAAGTTCTGGTGGCGTTAGTGGGGGAGCATTAGGTGTGACGGGCTTTGTGAGGAGGAGAATTGGAGCGGTTCAGGCTGTGGAGTCATCGCCCTGCTACTTTTCACACTGTTTTACGGACAAAAGAGGCAGTTCAGCTTCTTCTGTGGAGATGCTGGGTTAGTGTGTCCTGCTGCATCAGCGACTCATTCTGTTCAGTCTATTTCTATATTCACAACAGAGGAAAAGAAGTAATTTAACTCAATCACACATCCGTTCTGTTCGTTGACTTCCCAGAAATGCCTCCTGTTGAGCATGTATGTAGCGACAGTGGAGAGAAAAAACTTCCCCTTAACAGGAAGAAACGCCCAGTAGAACCAGAACCAGAACCTGGTTCAGTACCAGCAGCTGTCTGGCATGATCGACTGGAGGTTTGAGAAGACAGAGCACAGAAACATTACAACTGAACCAGGAGAACTTTCTATGTTCAAATTGTAGACAGTTATTTGCAGGAGAGTTAGTTTTAGTTTTTGTATTATTTAATCCAATATCCTCCTCCAGGGCCTGTCATGATAAGATTTACTGGATGATAAATTATTGTGATAAAAGACAATTTGAGGCCATTTTCCAGCAATATAATAATAATAATAATAATAATAATAATAATAATAATAATAATAATAATGCAAGTGCATCATCTAAAAAAACAAACAACTTTAATTTCTACAAGAAATTTAACACTGGAACTGGAAAAAAATTTAAATATCCAAAATAAATAACATAACCGAAAACAACAATAATTAAAACTCATCTGTAGGCAAAGTTGTGTTATTATTAATTATTAATCATTGTGCTTAGATAGGAAGAACAGGCAAAGTGGCAGGCAGGACTTCAGTAAAAAAAAAAGAATCAAACTAGCTGCTTTGCACTTTGCATCATTTTTCTTTTTTTAAAAATGGGAGCAACAATATTCAATTCTATTTTCTTTTCTTTTCACGAATGTAATGTACCATTACCATGTATATTACCGTGATGTTAAATAAATAACAGGTGAGGAATAAAATCCTTAGAAGTAAAAAGATACAAATAAAGTAGTGGGAGCATCTCTTTAAGGATATTTGTCTGAATGGAAATCATGGAGCTCATTTTAATTTTTCATTGGATTCTTTGATTTATTGCTTATTGTGACGTTGATCACAGCCAAACAGAACATTAGTCCAGGTGTAG
Source organism: Gambusia affinis (assembly GCF_019740435.1). NCBI lineage: Eukaryota > Metazoa > Chordata > Actinopteri > Cyprinodontiformes > Poeciliidae > Gambusia > Gambusia affinis. The sequence continues at coordinate 1,087,938 of NC_057875.1, read as the reverse complement.
CCTCTACAGAGAGGAAAAAAACTGAAAGAAAATATAAAGTTAGCTATTGAAATAACAGCAAACACTGTTAAAGGAGAGTAGTAGAAAAAGAAAGTGAATTGTTGAGGGACACCTGAACTAAAAGGCAGAATAAGTCAGTTTTAAAGTGAGAAGAGCCACGGCAGTCGGCTACTAACCGCCTCTGACCGGGACGACGCATGGAGGGCAGATCAGGACAGGGAGAGGGAAGGAGGCGGGTGGTGGGGTGCTCAGGGTGTCGTCGGGGGCCCAGTCAGGTTCTGGGCTGCAGAGCCGGGGGAGGGAAGCAGCAGGGATCCTGGGTAGAGAAACGCCTGCAGGGTGAATAGCTGATAGCAGGTCTGAAGCCGCTTTGTCTCCACCAGAAAATGACGCTGCAGCTATGATTTATAATCAATAGCTTATCACTTTTCCAGCCGCCTTATCTGAGAGCCCCATTGATCATTAATGCCAAACAGCCAAAGTTCTGTTTTGTTCTGAGTTTGAATAATCATCACAACACTTTGTGTTTTTCAGCATCGTGTGAAGTTTTTGGGTTAAATGATTGATTATTGGTTTTATAATGTTTTTGATAAAGTATCAGCTCAGTCGAAGAGCGAGTGTCGGTGTTACAGAATGTTCTGTGACCACACTGTAGGAGGCGCTGTTGCATTTTAACATAATGCTAACACAAAAACATAAGCTGTGCAGGAGGGAAACAAACACAAATGGAAAATAGAGAAGAAGCTAAACAAAGAATAAAAGTGAAATATCTAACCACTAATAATACAGTATGACGTATTACTATACATTATACAGTCACAGAATATAATAGTGTTTATCATAAAATGTGACCAAACTGTAATTTAAAATACTAAATATTTAAACCAAACTGTTTTTGCAAACTCTCTCCTTCCTCCAATTAATAAAAAGGAAAGTCCTAACATCATTGGTCACATATTTATTTGAAGTATTTGGTATTTTACTATAAGTTACAGAGTATACGATACGATAAGCGCTATCATATTCTGTGACTGTAGATATGGCAAGGTGTGGCGTAAAACTGCAACAGCGCCTCCTACAGTCACAATATACGGTGGTCACAGAATAAGGTGCAACACCAGCGTGAGGATGGAGCAGACCCAGCAGGTGAACTCTGCTCCACCTTTCCACCTGACTGCTAGAGCAGGGTGGTGTTAATCCAGGGGCCTTCGATCTGCTAGCACAGCGCCTTACTCGGCCGTGGCCCCGGCGTTTTCGGAGCGTGTTCAAAGTGCAGCCAGCCCCTGATGGATGAGTCCACTGTGACCCAGAGGCTGGCCGGCTGGGGGCCTGCAGGAAGAAAAGAGCGCTGTGCAGGATCTCTGCATCCTCTGCACATGCGCCTGCTGGCAGAGATATACATGGCAGATATTCAGATCAAAGTTTACTGGCAGCTGGGAAACACGTGAGGGAATGCAGAGTGAGCAGTTGGAGCTGTTCTGTCTCTTTGTTATGGTTTGTTTTCCATTTCTGGCCGAACAGATTCAGATGCTCTTTAAAGCAGATTTATTTCTGGTTGTGTGAAACTTTACTGACTCTTTCTGAAACTAAATGAACCTTTGGTGTTTAGGTAGGATGGAAATGAGGAATTACGAAAGTAGTTTCAGAGTCTCGGTTTAGATATAGTGGAGAAAATCGGTCAACTTTCCAGAAATGGAGGAAACTACTAGAATTAGCCAGATTTTGTTCATATCGTGGGGTCAGGGTAGAGTGAAAGGAGAAAATGAGAACAACACCTCAAAACAAACCTAAAGGCCAGATCACCAGTTTGGCAATATTTTGGATTTCATCAATAAAAACTAATGAATATTTATTTATTGACTGCTTGTATTGTGATATGTTTTAATCCATATCACCCTGTACTAGTTATTATGACTAATTGTAATGATTTGTCAGAACCCAGACTTTTTTTTGTAAAAGTTGTGTTTTTGACCTGGTTGGCCTTCCGTATGTGCCGGCCCTGGAGCTTCACTGAAGCAGGTCTTTACCTGATGACTGACTTCTCTCTCTTCATTATATTTTCTGTACTTTCTTTCAATGTTGTTGCATGTTTTAGTATTTGTTGTAAAGCTCTTGCCATGCAAGGTGTTGTTGGAAAATGTTTTATAAATAAAGATTGGATTGACTTCCAATAGGATTTTGCAGAAGCAGATAAATCAGTGATTGTATTTAATCTTTAATCTTTGTTTGTAACAGATCTACTCCATCATTAGGTTTTTAACAAGTGAGTTTGAATCAAACAGGAAGTAGTTCCCTCACTTCCTGTCATCAGAGGAGGTTTTGCACTTGGCACCAGAGACCTGTAACTTTCTCTGTGATGTTAAATCTTCATCAGATCAGATAGAAGTGGCTGATTTGGTTACATTTTCTAAAAGCAAAACTTTTCTTCACATTCAATCTCCTGCTGTGTTTGACAGAAGTTTGATTCAGGATCAGTTTATAGTTTTTGTGCTTTTTTTCAGTTTTAATCTCCAGCAGAAATATTTATCCTGTTTTTCAACCCCTCTTCCTCCTCCTCCTCCTCCTCCTCATGTTTTTCATCGTGCTGACTTGTTGGCTCCTGGCTTCCGTCAGCCTCCGTGGCCCGGAGGTGTGCATGCTGACCTTTGGTGACCTCTGAGTTAAGCTCGAGGCAGACAAAGACGCATGTGACGGCATAATAATTAAACATGTTTCCATGTCATAGAACAGCTTTCATTTCAATGTATTTAAAACACTGGTTGTTTTAGGGCTACATTATAATAGAAAATTAGCATTTTTCTGTTCTTTATCTCGAGGTCCTCCCAACCTCCCAGCATCTCACACCAAACTTAACCATAAAGCAGTCACCTTCATATCAATAGCAACAGTTTAAAAGAACATATTTGAGTTTATCGGGTAATATTGTTTTTATAACTTCAGATCTAGTCTTTTCTAGAGCTTCTGGACTCCAGAAGTGAGAACCGTTATCCGTTAACCGTTATCCACCGATGGAGAAAACAGGGAACAGCTGAGAACTTTCCTTCTACTCCATAATCCCAAAGCTTTTGGGGAAATGGGAAGTTTTGAAAAGGCTCAATCCAGCCAGATCTGGTTTAAAGCTACCAGAGCAAACTGAAGGTTTTGGAGTGGCCTATTCAAAGTCTGTTGTTAAATCCAGCTAAGATATTGCATGAACTTAAATATGCTAGAAATATCTTCAATATCAGTCTGTTCTCCAAACCAGACAGAGTCAAAGTTCTTCCACATTGATGCTAAAACGGCTAAACGGAAAAAGAAGATCCAGTCTGTGGGGGGTGAATAATTTTTACTGCACTTCAGCTGCTTGGACTGAAGTTCTGTAGTTGAAGAATCTAACCAGCGACTCGGATGAAACCCCCTTTGTCCAGTTGGGTTTGGTTGAGGAGAGCAGTGGATTCTGGGAGGCCATGTGTCTGGGTTGGTCAGCAGAGGGGGACATGGCTGCTGCCGGCCATCGTTCCTTGGCGCTTTCAGGTCTTTTATAGTTTGCCTGGCTTGTTACTACTGCCTCATAAAACCTGAAAGGCTGAAACACAATGCTGAGCAGAAGAGGGGTCACGGCTAAGGTCGCGCTGCTCCTGAAGCCCGACGGCGGCCAGCAAACCAGGAAGTTTCACTGAACAGCTGACAGACTGCAGCTGTGCCTCCCTCTGCCCAGACTTTAAATAAAACCCTTATTCTGCTGTGGTGTTTTTGTGATTTCCATACCGGATCCAGTTTTCATATTCCTGTTTGCATGTTGCAGAGGGCCGTTTGAATGTTGACTCACACAACTGCAACGCCTCGTCCACCTGCACAGTCCTACCTGAGCTTCCCTTTCTCTTCCAGATGATTGTTTTCACTCTCACACTAAGCTGCAGAATACAGTAAAGTCTAGTCAGCAGGATGGAGGGAGCAGAGGATTCAAGACGGAGGCTACATGAAGGCTTCTGGTTAAACTGGTTAAAAGTTTGATGAGTCAGTTAGAGGTGGCTCTGCACCAACATGCTGTCACAAGTACGTTACGGTAGAAACAATTCATCGGATTTGTTGTGATTAATTGAAATAATTGACTATTAATTTAGTAATTAAATAAATTGGAGTATACAGAGTCTAAGACATGCAATTTATTAAAAAAAAAAAAACACCCTCAGAACAATAACTAAACCAAAAATGTGCAACACATTTATACTGTCTCTCTCTCTCTCTCTCTCTCTATATATATATATATATATATATATATATATATATATATATATATATATATATAGATACATATATATATATATATATATATATATATATATATATATATATATATACATAGATATACATATGATAGATAGAGATATTGATATTCAGTCCAGCAGAAAGGCCTGAATGTTTCACATGTTGAAGGATTTTCATCTGCAGATCCATTATTTGCTACAGATGATCAAATATTCACAAAAGGAATGCTGTTATTGCATTTTAGGCAATAATATCTTAATTCCCTTATTTAAAAATATATTTAATTATTGTTTGAATTTACTTATGTATGTTGATTAAAATAATCTTAAGATGTTAAATGAAAAAGCAACAGTGGTATTTTTTTTTGTCTGATTAAGCAATTCACCATCAGAATAATCAATAGAATAATCAATTACTAAAATAATTGTTATTCTGTGTTTACATGAGGAAGTACCGATTGCTTTGACTCCATAAAGTTCTGAAAACATTAAATCTCTTCATTATTGGTTCCTCTGATATGGAAACTTGATAAAAAGGGTGAAGTGTTTAAATCACGCCTGAGCAACTGGACCTAAATCCTTCCTCCGTCATCGATCTGACCATCCGGGACAGCAGGTGGTGGCAGACCCGAATCGGGTCAAACTACAGACCGGACAGAATAAAATCACACACTGCTGTGACGGCTCCGGTCTACATGACCTGCCTCTGCTCCCAGGATGTTTAGATCAGCTGGAAACCTTCACCTCAGAGGTGTAGAGGCTTCCCTGCAGCCTCATAGGGGGCGCTAGCAAGCCGGCTGCGTTGTTTGACTCTTTGGTTTTCCTGAGGGGTAAATCCACCCACACTTCTTTAAAATGAGCCTTGTTGTTTTTCTTCTTCTGCTTCTGATCTGGCTGTTGTTTAGCGCCACTCTCTGACTGGGAGTGTTATTGCTGCAGCTAAAGCCTTTAATTAAACGTGCCTCTGGTTTTTCTTTCCAGGAGCTGGAGAAGGCTCTGTCAGAGCAGGACCTGGACTTCCTCGGCGACCTCGTCGCCTGCTTGTTGCAAGGATGCTACCAGCGCACTGATATAACGTGAGTAGAGAAGTTAAGGATCAGCTGTTATGTCATGCTTTTTGATAAACACGCTGACATGGGGCCATGCAGCATGTTTTTCTCAGAAAAAATGAGCAGAATTGGGTAACAGCTTCATTTCGTGCATCTTCATCACCTGATTTAATTTAGAGTAAAAAACTTTTTAATTTTTAACTCATTAATAAAATTATTCCACACATGAATCCCTCCAAGTACAGTTGTTTTTCATATTTGTTCTGACTTTTAGTTTTCTAAACAAACCCTTCTCTTTTAATTCATAGGTTTTTTTATTTGAAGTACTTCTGAATAAGTTTTTGAAAGGAGTTTTTTTAGTTGTAGTATGTCGTCAATGCCATTCTGAGCTCTATTAAATCATAAAATGTTAAAGTATTCAATGTAATGTTTTATTAGTTGGTTGGATCAGAGACTCTGATAGCTGGAGATGTGTAATCAAGCGGCTGGATCACAATAAAATTATCAGTTTCACTGAAAACCAGCTCTGTGTTAATAGGGCCTTAAAGTTCTGGAGTGGCCTAGTCAAAGTCTCGATGTAAACATGTTTAAAATGTTGTGGCCTGACCTTAAACATGCCGCCTGTGTTGGAAAATGCTCCAAGATGGCCGAGTAAAACAATTCTGCAAAGAAGAGTCAGACAGAATTTCTCCACACTGATAATAAAACCTCATTATTAGGTTTGATTTTTCACCTTTGGATATTTTTTTCTCTCTTTATAGATGAAATCATGATTTAAAAGCTAGTTCTTGTATTTCCTGGTGCTATTTTTGGCTAATATTAAACGTAAGAACAGAAGAAATCATGGTGTTTGTGTGTAAGCAATCTGGCTCACAGAAAACAACATATAAACATTTAGATAAATTTGAATCATCATATGTAAATGTCGCGTTAAATTAGTCAGAGGTCTGAGGAAGCTCCACAGGAAGTCTGAGTCACCAGAGCAACAGCAGTGAGGTGTTAGGATGATTTCTGCATGAACGCAGAGAAACCGCTGAAACTATTCTCTCTCCTGTGTTCTCATGATGGGAGAAAGTGACTATAAGCAGAGGCTGGTATTCAAATCCAGATATTTTTAGTTGCTCATGGGGGATTCCCCGTCTGTTATCCTCCTACTCCTCTCCATCGTTAGAAAGTAGCGTAACGCCGCGGAGCCGCGACAAGCGCCGAGGCAAGATCCAGTTTTTCCACCCAGGCAGCCGGTTACAGGAAGACAGGCGACTTTATTGGAGCAGACAGGCGCTGGCATCCTGGGGGCGGCCTTTCACAGAGCTGCCCTTTTCATCTGCACACGCTAAACGCTCAGCTGCAGCTGGAGGGGCGCGGGGCAGGGCGCGCAGGGGCAGAAAGGAGGGACGGGGGAAGCCTGCAGCGGTGTGAAAAACGCACGCTGCTCTGTCAAGATAAGCCACTTTTGTCTGTTTGCAGTTCCACAGATGCTCAGATAAAACCCAGCCCAAGGACAGCAGAGGAGAAGTCCGGTTTATCTGATACCTGACCCAGCAGCAGAAACCCAGCTCCCATAAAACGTTTAACTGGGTGTCTGCGCATCCTCAAAAACTCTTACATTCATGTACCTGAAATTAACACCTTAAAATGTTTTAAACTCATTAGAAAAAAACGCAAATTGGTCTTAAATATGTTAATAACTGGTTTTAAATGTATTTATTTACCCTTTATTTAACCGGGTGAGTTACTAAAAACAAATGCTTATTAACAGTAACAACCTGGCAGGGAGGGAAGATCACATAGAAAGACCAAGCAGCATACAAAACAATAAACATCAAACATTAGATACACTGTTGAAATCATAAAACAGTAAAAACAATACAGCACAGGACAAAATTAACATTACAGTTTTAGCTGAAGCATGTGCAGCTTTCAAATGGCATCTTTTTAAAAATACCCATAAAAGTTTCTACTGATGCAAAAGTTCTCAGCTTTAATACTTTTTGGCTTCCTTCCAGTCGTTTGCTGTTTTGCCTGTAAATGTGACACACCAGCTACATCCACTAACAGCAGCAATGAAGCTGCTTTTCTCAACCCACTGCGCTTTAATTTCTGCCTCTAAACGATCTGATCGAACGCCGGAAAAGACTGTTGTGCTAAAAGGAGTTAGCCTATCAGCAAACTATGCTAGGCTAAAATAGCATGCTAAACATGTAGCAGCTAACACTAATATCAGCATCCACAGTCCAGATTTCTAAAGAAGCTCCTGAATGATCAGAGAAACTGCATGAAGATAAATGGATAAAAAAACACTTTGTTCCAACCTGATGGTTGAAAAACAGATTAAAAGCTATAAATATCTTTGATGTTGAGATCATACGTCTGTTTATTCAGTTAATTAGCAGCAATTGAAAGTATTGCTTAATTTTTGATTATGTAGTTTTCAACCAGAATGTGATTAATTAACTACATATCCTGCAAGTACATTTTTTAATCAAGTCCACCAGTAGTTTTGTGTCTTCCTTGTTTTCAGTTTTTTCTATTTTAAATCTAAATATTAATAAAGACGAGGAACTCAAACATGCATCACATATAAATCATCATAAACCTGAGGAATATTATCTAGCTTAGATATTTCTGTAGAGTTGTTGGGCAGACTGTAACATAGCCTGCGTTGTGTTCAGCCCCCAGACGTTCAGCAGCTACCTGGATGACATCATCAGCTACAGGTGGGAGCTGGAGGAGGGGAAGCCCAACCCGCTGCGGGACGGGCCGTTCGACGGCCTCCACCCTCGCACTCAGGTGGAGCTGCTGCACAGGCTCTGCGACTACCGCCTGGATGCTGCAGACGTCTTCGACCTGCTGAAGGTCCGTTAGACGTTCAGTCATGTTGTGGTATAAAAAGAAACAGCTTTCCTCATTTACTTAAATTTATTTAGTTTTTTTTATCTACACCTGTGAGGTTTGCAGTTGGTCAGTTTGAAATCATGCAAATTCCAATGAATCTTTTTTAATGTTTGAACTCGGTATCGATATTCAGATTTCAGACTCACTTTGTTTTGGTAAATTAACAACATTACAAAGTAGAAAACCAATCAAACCAATAATTTGGTTATTAACAGGCTGGAGCCAAGGCTTGTAGTTTCCTACCCTATTCATAAACTCAGGAGCCCGTGGTGATGAAAGGTATCTAAGACAATACTAAAAATATTAAAAAATAAGAAAATGTAATTTAAGAAATGTACATTTTTTATTGAAAATAATAAATTACAAAAAAGATCAAATAAATAAAAGATAAGAATATCAAAAGGTTTCTTATTATTCTTTTTCTCAGACAGACAATATGCAGAGTGAAGAGTGCAAAATGCAACCAAAAACCCATAAAATAATTATTTAATGCCATTAATTTTTTTAAACTTGAAATAAATACATAAATTGTTTATTTAATATTGCATTAATTACATGTCTCAATTAAATGTTTAGATTTCCTTTTTGAAAACCCAGATGTAATTATTTCAAGATTTAATAAATGATTTCTTTATTTTCAGTTTTAAAAAGTTAATCACATATTTAAGTAATTATTTCAGAAGTTATTTATTCATTGTCATTTGGCACTCTTTGCTCTCCATAAAACTCCATCCTGTCTCTGTGGGATTAATAAACGGGTTTGTTCAAAGCATTGAATGGCATTAATCACTAACCGCTCAAAACATATGATTTGAATTTGGTCTCCTCCTGCAGGGGCTGGATGCAGACAGCCTGAGGGTAGAACCCCTGGGGCAAGATGGAGACGGCGCCCTCTACTGGTACTTCTATGGCACTCGTATGTACAAAGAGGAGCCAATGGACCGGAAAGCTGAGAGTCTCAGGTGAGATTAGACGTTAGCGATCAGGTTTCTGTTGGTTTAACAGGAGATGTTGAAGCGTGTAATTGGAACAGGATGTTAACGCGTGTTTACAGCCTCGTTAGGCATTCAGGAGCTAATTAAACTCCTTAAAATGTTCTTCCAGTGAATTTGATCTAACATTACCAGAGAGGAAGAGGAGGGGAAGACCACCAAAGAAACGAAAGCTAGAAGACAATAATCTAAGGTAAATATGAACAGTATCGTGTTCTGCACACATGTAGCGCTGCTTTTTTAAAAACTGTCGCAGCAGCTCGAAATTCTGTTGGTCGTGTTTTTAGTCATTCTTAGACTCTCTTGTGTTTCTCACTGAAGGAAAAGCTTCACTGTGTCTGAAATAATTCAAATTACTTGCCAGAAATCAACCCTGTCATCAACATTTATTCCAGTAATTCAGATCAAAATCATGTAGCTTCATTCCACACAGACTAACTGGATTGCAGGGAGTGGGAACCCAGCATCCATCCATCCATTTACACCTCGTCCCCAGCGGGGTGGGGAGGTGCTGCTGCCTCTCCTGCCAACGTTTCGGCCGAGAGGCGGGGTCACCCTGGACAGGTCGCCAGTCCATCGCTGACCCAGAATTCAGTTTCATCAAGTTTCAACATTACATCAGAGCAACAAAGGGGTTTAATCCAGAAATGTGGACCTACTGAACAATAAATCCATGAACTGAAATGATCTGTTATATTTATAAAACAAACAACATATTTTTATCTCTGAAGTTGTCTTAAAAACATTCTACATGGTTGAACTTTCATGTTTTAAATGATTTTCTTGCAAGGTTTAGACATAATCATAAAAATTACTTGAAAACTAATCAAATGAATGGTTAAAGCTGCAGTCTGTAACTTTTATGAAAAATATGTTGTTTTTAACATATTTCCTAAAGCTGTCTCCATGTCATGACAGTTTGAGACTGATCTGTGAAATGATTGATCTCCTCCACCTCCTTCCTGAGCTACTATTGCCATTTAAAGAAATGCACCAAAAACAACCAACCAGAGCCAGGAGGCGTGTCTTAGTGCTGTCAATCAACATCATGTACACATTTCTAAATGTATTAATGACAGAGAAACAAATCACTATTACAGGAAAACCGTTTATCTGCTGTCATTGGTAGGTATGCTAGCTAGATTTAGCATTTATAATATTTTTATTATATTTGTAGCGCTGCAGAGAGCAAGGACAGGACCGGGATGGGGAAGGTTAGACCCACCTTCTGGCTCTGATTGGTTGTTTCTAGTTAGCACTGGAAGGAAACAAATACTGTCATGACATGTGCAGCTGTAATCACCAGGCCTTGGCAGCATTTGCTGACTCAGCCTTTTGATCCAGGTGTGTTGTAGATCCCCGTTCCAGCAGATTATTGGTTTATTTATCTCCTTCCATTTGTTTTGCTCAGTGAAGATGAAAGTGAGGGGGCAGATGTGAAGTCAGACAACGGCCTGGATGACTTTCCTCCTAGCGCAGGTGAGATCAGGTCACCAGTCCGTTTGCCATCATCATGTCTACCTTTGAATCAAACCCCCCGCTGTGCCTCCGGCAGGCCGTCAGCGAGGCGCCTGGTCTCTGGTGTGTGACACGGAGGAGCAGTGGATCCGCCTGGCGGAGAGCATCAAGGACAGAACGTCCCCACAGGACCGCCATCTTTACCGCCTCATCAGCCAGAACTTCCTGCCTGAGATCAGCAGCATGATCGAGCACAAGGTCAGAGCTGGAAACACGCCGGCACCACTCACGGTTCCCTTACTGCAGGTTCCCCTGACAGAAACTCATCTGATTGTTATTTAGCTTCAGAGGCTGAAACTGAGGAGAATCTCTGCAGAACCGTTTCTGAACAATTTACTCCAAGTCAACAAGAAGCAGATCTGTTCAGATGTTGATCTCTTTCAAAGTCAAATTAGTTTAAATTCACTTCAGAAAAAATGCATTTCTGGATTGGTAGTTTTTCAGTGTTAATCTCTGAATTAGAGTACCACATACATAACTGAAACTTTAATGGAGCAGTATTATGTAAGTTCTGCTTTTTGTTTTTTTGTTTTTTGTTTGTTTGTTTGGGTTATTTTCCCCACCAGGGGGTCCTTTTTGTGGCTCTAGTGTCCCTTATATCACAGTAGGCTGACAGAAAAGGGGGAAGACATGCAGCAAATGTCGTCGGGTCCGGGAATCGAACCCGCGACGGCCGCGTCGAGGACTCAAGGCCTCCAAGCGTGGGGTGCGCTACCCTCTACGCCACCGGAGCACGCCCCTAAATTCTGCTTTTTGAGCTTTACGGCATCAACAAAACACCTGGAGTGTTGCTTTGATTCTTTTATGTTTGAGAAATCCTTTAATCTGTACGGCAACTATTCAGCTCTGCAAAATGCCTGGGTGGGCCTAACCCCGCCTCCTAGACTCAGCTCCTTCAGGCTAGCCAGCTGCAATTAGCAAACACCTGGAACTGCTGAGTCCTTTATAGGAGCTGCTGATCAGAGCAGCGCTGGTATAAACGTTGTTAAACGGTTAATAGAGGAGCCAGAAAGAGCAAGAGTTTTTAAAGAGACAGAGGCCCAATATCATGTGTTAAATCAGGAAGTCAGATTAATATATACAGCATTAAACAACACCTGAAGGTGATATTGTTACTTGATTGTGTTGTGAAATGGTACTACGTGCCTGTAAATGCATGATACTGGCCCTTTACAGTTGCTGAAGCCTCTCCCTCCACATGTCAGCAGCCGTTTAACTAGTCTGGGTGGAGCTGACGATCCTGGAGATTTCATCACAGTTTCTGACTGAAATGAGTCAGAATTAAAGAGCTGCTGCTCTGCACATGGGGAACACGGCTTTCCTTTCTTCTTCTTTCCATCATTGTCATTTATCTCCTTTTCCACACACCTCTTTCTTCTTCTCTTTACTTTCCAGCTATAAATGCACACACACACACAAGCACACACACACACACGCACACACACACACACGCACGCACACACACACACACACGCACACACACACACACACACACACAAGCACACACACACACACACACACACACACACACACACACACACTCAATGCAACTCCACACCATACTTGTGTGGAGTTGCATTGACTTCCATTAACTTGTACAGTCTAAGCCTGATCTTCTTGATTTTTTTATTAATCAAAGTAAGTCTTTCTATACAATATTAGAAATATGTCAAGAATGTATTTTTGATGTAACTTTTATATAAGAAAACAAACATTTATTGCTTAAAATGCTAAAATATCAATCCATTGGTGTACACTTGGTAGACTGCAGCCAAAACAATTCTTCTAACATCAACAGGTGAAAAGCTCGACCCTTTCTGCTCAACTCATCTGGGATTATGTTTTCAATCCATGATTGGAAAACAAAATGTGCCTACTACCAGATTTTTGCAGAATTTGAACCAAGTGAAGCTAAATCTTCCACTGAAGGCTTCTGGGTGGAACAGAAACATTTATATCTGTACAGTTTTGACTTAGTTACTGCTCTGACTTGTTTTTAGAGTCTGTACTCCAGTTAATTAATCAATTACTAATTCAGTTGGTCAGTTGGCTAAACAAGTACACACACACACACACATCCACCCTTGGGTTCAGTTGACAACCTGAGCAAGCGGAGGTGATAGTGGGCAGGAAAAACTCCCCTTTAACATTAAAACCCCGGCAACTTTCACTTTAGTTTGACTGGCTGGTCTTTCTGGCGTCTTCCTACGCAAATCCACTTGATTCTCATCTCCCTTTAGTGCTCCGTCTGGCATTTCTCCTATTGAGATCGATTTCTCCAGGTTTAATATCATTCTGGCCAATCAGCAAACAGGAGGAGGAGCTGTGATACTGAGCAGTTAAAGTCAGAGCAAAATGAATCTTCCCTGCCTGAGTTTTAGAAACAGAACTAAATTTGTGCTGTTCTTTTCTTCAGGAGCGAGAGCAGAAGCAGAAGTTACTGGACCCGGCGCCGGTCCGGACCTCACAGTGGTTCTCTGAAAACCACATTAAACCTGAGAAAGAGGTGAGACATCCACACATGGAGCATGGCCTGTTTTCCTGACGACTCAGAGTAAAACTCTCCTGTTTATGCCTGCAGGACAATCTGAAGGCCAGATCAGAGGAGGAGAGGCGGAAAGACGAAGAACTGGACCGGCAGGTTCTGCTGGCTGAGCAGCGCCGGGAAGAGGAGCGCCTCCTGCAGGAGGAGCAGCAGAGGGAGAAGCTGGAGAAGATGAAAGCTGTGGAGGGTGAGGCTGGGCGGGCGGAGCTGCTCTCTGCTCCAGATGTTTCTCACAGCTGGACTCCACAGTTTCTGGGATAAACAGGGTTTGGTGGTAATTGTTGACTGTTGATAATGTTTTGTCGTCTCATCAGCGACCTGCCAGCAGCAGGTGTGATCCTGTTGCCTTATTGTTCTATGGTTTGTTCCCTGAGAGGCAAAGGGACTCTAGAAGCTTTATGAGTTACAAACAGGATGGAAAACCTTTAATCAGAGGATCCCTCCTGCCTCTGATGGCTCCTATCAGGGCTTCACCAACTGCTGATTGTTCTCCAGCAGAGGAGCTTCAGGGATGTTTCTCTGGATGAGCATCTATGGCAGGCAGTTTTAGCATAAGATTGATAGTGTCTGACCATCTGTAATTACAATGCAGATATCTAAGGTTGAGTTTCAAAGAGATACAACTGGCCCTGTCGCAATAAGCAATAAATCAATTAATTTGGATTGGATTTCAATAATTTCGGTTTGCATGATTTATTTGTTCTTTTCTAGTTCAGGAAACCAAAATACTGCAGGTAGCTGTTTGGACAGGTCAGTGACCGCGCCAGAGAGCCCAGTTTCTTAATTCAGATATCTAAATATGTCATTTTGGTGACCTTATCTTGAAAGAAATATTGAGCACAATATTTTTAATTAGAATTATGACTAGTCTACTAATCCGTTCGTGATTAGACATGTCTTAATTAATTAATGTGTCTAGTCATGAACAAATTTCAGAAATGTGGAATGTAAGTGAATCTGATTTTATGTTAAAACGGTTTTCACAGCGCAGCAGGATCTGTGTACTGTAGATATTCTCCGTCAGACATGTTTAATCCACCCAGCAGGGGGTCTGGCGGGCCGCTCGGCCTTTCATGTTGGAAGCTGAAGCGGAGGCGCTGATGCGTCCTCGCTCTGCTCCTCTCTGGCAGCTGAGGTCTGGTTTTTATCGGCCGGGCTGACGGCCTCAAACACGGTTTAAACTACGACTTCAAAGCCCGGGGAAACTGCGTTTTCCTGAAGCCGCTGTGCGGCGGGTTTTTAAAGTCCTCTGTGGATCTAACTGTGTGTTTGTTGGTTTCCCTCAGAGCGAGCGAAGAGGCGGAAGATGCGTGAGGAGAAGGCCTGGCTGCTCTCCCAGGGAAAAGATCTTCCACCCGAACTCCTGAACCTGGAGCCGTCTTCCCCCGTCAGACGGACACGCAAGAGCAAAGAATTGTGAGAACGCAAATCGAACTCTTCCTCAAGTTGCTGCTGCAAAATTCAATGTGTTTAATCAAGATTTTGACTGATAAAAACATCACAAGGTGAAGTATTATGGGATAGTGGAAGAAAAATGAAAGGTTTTCAAAATAAAAATTTTTCTGATTAACTGAACCAGGAGAAATTGAAAATAAAAAGTTAACAGCAGCAGAGGGAGTCGTTTAGTTGATGGCAGCATTATGTCAACCTCCATGAATCATAGCCAACAGCCAGACCAGGGGCAGCTTCTATGGAGAGAAAAAACTGAGAAAATAAAAAGTTATCAGTGGAAATGACAGCAGATGATGCAGAAGGAGAAGAGCGTGAGTAACGGTGGTCAGTTTGCAGCATGAGTACAGGGATAACTCAGAAAAATTTAAGACCTCAGAGTGAGGCAGAGATAGTTCAGATCAAACCATTTTCATGTGTTAGAACGGCCTAGTCAAAGTCCAACTCAACCTGGAAACTGATGGTTCTCTGAGCTGGTGTTCCCAGTCTGACTCAGCTTGAAGCAAAACTGAAAGAAGACTGGTTAAAAAGTAAACGTCTCGCTGCTAAATCTGATTCTGTAACATATTCACACAGAGAGGCTGAATTATGCCGCACTTTTCAGCTTGTCGAACTCTTTGAGTTTTCCTTCCACTTCTCTGCGTCGTTCAACAAGGCGCCGTGCTCATGTACCTGACTCAGTGTTGCTCATGTCCAACCTTTGCCTCCACAGCTACGACATTGACGATGACTGCACCGCTCTTTACAAAGGTACGTCCATAAAATGACAATGCAGCTCATCTGCTGCCCATCAGCGCTGAAGAGTTTAACCCGATCCCTCTTGTGTTCAGTGCTGGAGGCCCTCAAAGCTCACAAAGACGCCTGGCCTTTCTTAGAGCCTGTGGACGACTCCTACGCCCCAAATTACCATGACATCATCCAGGTAAATTCATTTATATCATGTTAATTATTTATCTTTAATGATGTTTTTTATAGGCTAGTCGAATACTTTGACCTTTCATCCTGCCAGACTCCCATGGACCTGTCCACCATTGAAAAGAAGCTCGGCGACGGGGAGTACGTCGCCAAGGAGGAGTTTATTGCAGACGTGAAGCTCATGTTTGAAAACTGTGTGGAATACAATGGAGAAGACAGCGGTAAGCCATCAGCCTCACAGACATGCATGTTACTAGTTATTAGTGGTGGGACTCCATTACAATTATTAATCAAGTTGATTTCTGTAATTACACTGGCGATGTTGCTGGTGGGACAGACATACAGGCTTACCAGAAACACAATACAAAGCTTCTGGCTTGGGACTTTTTGAATGTAAAAAAATAAAATAAAATAAAGTGCAATTAACTACGTTATCGTTCTGACTGTAGTTTAAACATAATTCAGAGACAAAAATGGAGCCCTACGGAGGGGCATTATTATGTAAAATCACATCAACTTATAATGTTATTATCTCATCATAAACAGACCTGGAGTGTTGTCTTGATTCTTTAAATCCTTTTATCTCCATGGCCTGGTTGGACCTAACTCTGCCTTCAAGACGCAGCTCCTCCTCCACTCAGCTCCTTCAGACTAGCCAGCAGTAATTAGCTGAGAATTGCTGAGCTATTATAGGAGCTACTTCTCTGACCAACGCTGGTTAAAACATTAAAAGGTGAACATAGGAGCCATGCTGAGATGACGTCCTGGAGACAGAGTTTCAGAAAGAGCAAGAGTTTGAAAGAGATAAAGTTCCAATTTGAAGGTGTTAAATTACCAAGTCAAATTTCTTTTAAGTCATCTTTGACATGTAGCATTTTTATAACAACTGAAGCTAACATAGTTACTTGATTGTTCTTTAAAATTCCACGATGTGTCTGGAAAACACGATACTGCCCCTTTAAAAATCCGTTGGCAGTTGGTCCTGGTTCTGACTCGGTCTGGCCCAGGATCTAGACCAGGGGTGGGCAATCCTGGTCCTCGAGGGCCGGTGTCCTACAACTTTTAGATGTGTCTCTACTTCAACACACCTGAGTCAAATAATGAGGTCATTAGCAGGACTCTGGAGAACCTGACTGCACTTGGGAGGTGCTTCAGTTCTTGGATTCAGGTGTGTTGGATCAGGGAGACTCTAAGAGTTGCAGGACACTGGCCCTCGAGGACCAGGAGTGCCCACCCCTGATCTAGACGGACCTGTTCTTGGTAGCTAAAGCTTCTTAGCCAGGAGTCAACGCGAGGGACTGATCAACCAATCAGAAGCAGATTTAGGTGTAACTACGGCAACGTGTTGGTAGAGAGAAAATGACTAATTTTAAACCTTCAGTCGGTTTAGCACCAGATTTAACCTGGTGCTGAACCTGGTTCTGGTTCTGGTTCTGCTGGAGGTTTCATTCTGATAAAGGTGAGTTTGTCCTCTCCACTGTCACCACATGCATGGTTGCTATGAGGGACTACTGTATGAAAAGAAAAGCAATTTTGTCATCGGTGCGTCAGATTTATGGGCGTATCAGAAACATGCAATACGAAGGTTCCTTTTATATGCCAAATATAAAAAGGGTGATTAGTTGCATTAACATTTAAATTCTTCTTTGTAATTAATGAATCAAAACTAAGGCATTAGTAAGTAAATCCCGTCCCCAGAAATGTTTGGCTTCATGTATGTTGCGAGAAGGACTTGTCGATGTGTTTCTCAGGGGAGAACTGTTGCAGCTGCTGTAGAAAATGGGGGAAGTGTTGGAGGACCGGGGGGTGATGAGGGGTCCGTGTTGGAGGGGGTCCAGGGCAGCCTTGACAGTGATTAATGGGGAGTGATTGAGTTGTGCTGAAGGGGACCCGGGCTCCGCAGAGCCACAGGAACATTCCAGGCCCTAAGCGCTCTGTCTGGAGCCGTCCATCCAGCTGGGGCTGCGGGGGAGGAGAGACGCTACAGGGCCTGAGGCAGGGGGGGGCAACGGGGCCAACCCACGCCCTCTGACCTGGTCGCTGGAACAGATAGAAGCTGACTGCAGCAGACCGGCTGGTCAGTGACGATACGCTCTGTGATGACGAAGGTATAAAAGTATTGACCCCCGTTTTACTAATTTAAATATCTGACAAAGAGAACCTGAGGAAAAACATTATGAGTTTAGACATCCAAGCCCGTATCAAAGAGTAATTCATCAACTAGAGGCTTATGGTTACGTTTTACCTGATGACAGCCAGAGGTCACTACCAGAACCCGTCTGACAGCATGAAGTAGGCCTGAAGAGCTCAAACAGCAACACATCATGTCCTGCTCTAAAGAAAACATCTATCAGTCTGGAGAGAGGTACAGATCCATATCCAAGGTTCTGGTTCTCCACAGAACCTCAGCAGAACCCTGATACACACATGGACCAATGGTAGTTTACAGACAAAAACTTTTGTTTTTTATCTGAAATGCAAAAATGTTTAGATTTTTTGTACAATTTTGGTTTAGTTACTGGCTTATTTGCTGTAAGAATGCTGTTCTTTCAGCAAGCTGCCTTTTATTGACTCTGCGTTCTCCAGTTGTTTACTTCAATAATCAATTGCTGCTAGATATTAGAAATTATTCTGGAATATTTCTATGAAAGGAAACGTGACGGGTTCTAGTAGGTTCAGCGGTTCGGAAGGTCCAGTGTTCTTTAGGACTGTTGTCTGACGGTTGGTTTCTCTCTGCAGAATACACCGTCATGGCCGAATCTCTGGAGCGCTGCTTTAACCGGGCGCTGCTGAAACACTTCCCATCGGAGGACGGCGATACGGACGAGGAGTTCCACATCAGCCGGGAGGACCGAGAACGGAAGGACAAGAAGCGAAACCGGACCAGTAAACATTTAGGACCGGAGAGCTTGATCAGGGCGACGGAGCAGGTCCAGCGTAAGAGGAATCTGCAGGGAAAAGGCAGCGCTCCTGCAGAGGCAGAGGACGGCCGGATGCCCCGACTGCAGCTCCCACCCCACTGGGCCAGCGGCCCGGCTCAGGGACCGGCTCAGGGACCGGCTCAGGGACCGGCTCACGGCCTGCCTCCAAACCAGCAGCACATATTCCATCCAGGACAGCAGGTGATCAGAAAACATCCTGGACCCGTCCCCACCTGCCTGAACCCGCACCTGAGCCTGAAACTAAACAAAACTAACGTCTCCATGTCTTATTGTCAGCTCCGTCCTCCAGCTGGTCCTCCCGGTCCGCAGATGTTCGCTCAAAGGATGGCCATGGATCCTCGCTTCAGCTACCCGGTCCACATCCCGAGGCCTGGAGATCCCAGCTTCAGCCGCTACCCTCACAGTTTTAATATGCAGGTACAAAATAATAAAGACTACACTTAAACTTTGAGTCCAGAAGTCTTTGACTTTTTTCAGCCTGGGATCCCCAAACTGACAGAGAGCTGGATATGCAATGAATTTGGCCCAGTTCTGCATGAAGCATGTTTTATTACTGTGCGCAATACAAACAACACCAGTTTGTTCAGATTTTTTATTTCAAACATCAGCTTGAATACAAAAGTGACAGCCTAAAACAAACTGTTTTATTTTACTTAAAATTTAAGTTGTTGCAATAAACAGTAGATGAGTTATTCGCTTGATAAATTAAAACAAACTCAATAATTTCCCTTTGCATGATCTATTGATTTTACTCTTTTCTCTTTTTCTACCAAAATCTGGATGATAAAAGTCTTCAGTCTGGTGCCTTGGTTTCAACCAAACCTCTTTTGATTGGAAGTTTTGTTCACAGAGACCCATAATTAATTTTATTTGTTCTTTCTGTTGTGTTGTTTATTTATTTTGGATATTTAAAATGTCTTCTAGTTGCAGTGTAAAATGTTTATTAGAATTTAAAGTTTATTTATCTGAGATGTGCTCTTGCATTGTTACTTGAAAATCATTTCAAAACAATATTATTGTTTATCAAATGACTTCTGGGAAAATTTGTTTTCATGACCACTTAAAATGCAGAACCTTTAACGTAAAGACTTTTGCTCACTGAAAGTGAAACTTTCTGACTGAGAAACATCGTTAATGCTTCTGCAGTATAAATGTGGCAGATACCGACACGTACAATCACCACTAACTAGTTAGCAGTTAGCCATTAAGCTAACAGGGCAGCTAGCATGCTAAAACCAAAATGCTGGTAAAGTAGAACAGTTAAGACACTCTTAAAACACTCCATATAAGAGTGGTTGATAGAATAACAAATATGATTAAAAAAAACTTTATGGGAATCATAAATATGAACTTTGCCATCCTAAAGTTAAATAAAAGTAAGACAGAGACTCTAATTCCTGCTCCCTTCCAAAACGCCATCTGTACCATCAGATCCTTTACACCTGTTGAAAAATATTTAAAGAGTATTTTTCTTTTTCTCTTTTTTTAATGTTTTATTGGAACCATTAAAAGTAGTGTAACTATAAAGATAAAGATGGTTTAATAGCTGAACTGCTTTGACAGATATTTTGAAAAAATAAATAAAATAAACAAATAAAATCAATAAATGTATGTGCAGTTGTCCAATAATTAGGACAGAGAGTAAGAAATTATCAGGGCAAATGGCAGTAGCCCAGGGCCCCGCAGGTTTTATTTTATTTTATTTTATTGACGAATGCATGTTTTGGAGATATTGTGCTTTATTGAAGAGTCGCATCAGGTGAGTTGTAAGAATATTTTGAGATTTTTATGAAAATAAACAGTACTGAAGTTACAGTATTTTTTTAGTGGTGAAAGGATGATTGAACTTACCATCATCAGTTGGTATCATCAGTTATCAGTTATGTATGGCTTTACCTATTAATGTAATAAAATCTACATTAGCAAATTAATTTTTCTTTAGTGGATAGGGCACCAAAACGGTTTCCAGCCCAGCGACTCACATCCTTGTAAATCCGGCCCTGGATGCACCAAACGTCTCACAGGAAGCACCGCCACCCTGTGGTGTAACTCGGTACAACACGTCAATTCAACATGCTTTCACCCCTTTTTTACTCCTATTAAAATATCAATAAAGTAAAACAGTTTGATCACACCTCATTATCAATTTGTTACATGTTGGATTCATGGTAATCCGTATTTAAAGCTGCGGTATGTAACTTTTCTAAAAATATATATATTACACATTTGATAAATCTGTCACTAAGAAAAAAATAAAGCTCTTCTGCCTTCTCCCAGTGCTATCCAGAATCAACCAATCAGAGGAAGGAGGCGGGGTTTATCTGCCGCTAACTTCCTCTCTGCTATGCTACAGATTGTCCTGTCAGCAGATCCTGTTTTGAACGCTAGGTTAGTTAGCATCAGTGATGTCAGTAACGCGTTAATTTGTAACGCGTTACTAACATCGGACCACTTTTTTCAGTAACGAGTAATCTAACGCGTTGCTATTTCAAATCGAGTAGTCAGACTACAGTTACTTATCAAAATCACTGTGCGTTACTATCTTCTTTTGTTATTTACCGTAATCGTATTTCCTCTACTCGTCTTGTCGAGTGACCGACGTCTCTATGCGACAGAAATGTAAACAATGGAGGAAGATTTTGTTGGTGGAAAAACTGGAACTATTTTCAGGTTCTGTCGCCAAGTCCGATTATTACAAGCGGCTTTGGGCTTCATTTTTTTTAAGTCGCTTGCAAATTTAATGAGCGGCGGGTTTTTGGGCTCGTTTTTGAACGTGAAGTTGCTCATTTGGGCTCCTCGTTTTTGAACGTGAAGTTGCTCATTTGGGCTTGGAAATAAGCAGAGACTCATAATAAATCCCAGAATTTGTCCGTCATTAAGGTAGTTTTACTCAGTCTCTCCCTGTCCATCATTTCCCCGATGATCCGTCCCGCTGTGTCTTTGTTAATGTCAAGTTAATGTATTACTTCTGAATGACGCCGAAGCTTCGTGCTGCGCTCAGAAAACTACAAACATCGAGACCAATTTGAACAGCAACAGCGCAATGTGAAAACAGCCCGAATGAACGTGTCCGTAGTTGCCAATAATTATAATGGCAAGTTAACGCCATTATAATTATTAATATTACGATAAGTGTCACAAATCTGTGCAGCCATCTGAGTTGTGGAGCTTCAGGAGGAGATCTGGGCGCTGTGCTGTGAGACCAAACGCAAGTGGAGACACATTGTTGATGTTACCATTATAAAATAGCTTACAATTAAGAAGAATGAACTCCCTCTTTGATTAGTTATCCCTCACAGCAGGTCGCTCAATCAATAGTCATCAATATTTACCTATTTTCACCAGTACGCTTTCACAGCTTCTGACCATTAATGTATTTGCTTTAAAATCACCAACTTTAATCTATTTTATTGGGATTTTATTTGATTGAATTAAATTGCATTCAATAATTTCCAATTGTATGATTTACTGATTTCCTTTTAAAAACGTGTGTTTGCATTATTCCATCGTCCACCACTCCAACAGTGACGTGGTTTGAGGTTAGCGCCATGCTACGTAGCTAAAATAACGTTAGCTTAGCATAAACTCTTCAACACCGTTAGCGAAGTGAGAGCGTTGTCTTGTAACAGAAGTCAACGAATATTTGACACTTGGTATCAGGATGATTAACGAGACTTTGAGGAATAATTTCAGCCTTAAAGTCGATCTGCGTTTGTCTCGACGTTCTGCTGACTCGTCTGTTTTCTGTCCATCAGGTCCAACGTCCAACAGCAAAAACGATGTAAACACCCGTAATGAAGCAACGCCACAAAGAAGCGTTCCTGCCATAAGGCTGGAACTGGCCGCTGCTCTGAGTCCATCGGGCCGCCCCACCGGGTCGGAGCGGACGCCCAGTTTCCAGATTTGCCATCAGTGGGCAGACGGGCTGCCAGAGGGCTCCGCCCGGCCTCACGCCGCCTCCCCCCCGCCGTCCCCACAGCGCACTCCACTCGGCTCCCTGCCGCCCAGCCACCCCTCCACTCTGCTGCCCCCCCAGGCCAGTGCGGCGGAGCCGGGCAATCAGCGACCCTGTGAGGCCGTCGGCAGGCCCGACCCGGAGGCCCTGATGTCCGCCCCGCCTGGCATGTACAAGCAGTTCAGCAGCCAGACCCCGCCCATGGGGGGGTCCATGGGAGACAACACAGGGAACAACGCGGCCCAGCGGGGGCCAGGTGGCTACAGCCCCGCGGCTCCGCCCACCTCCCAGTACAGCCTGGCCGGCGCCCTCCATCCACACTACAACAAGACGCCGTTTCCCAGCCAGTCCTTAAACGCCCCGCCCCACCCTGCCTACCAGCAGGGGGGCAGCAACGCCTTCCCCTACCAGCAGCCGCCTCCTCCGCTCAGGAACATGTTCTCTCCCCATCAGTACCAGCAGCCGGCCTACTTCGCCCCCCCGCTCAGCAGGGAGGGGTACCAGCCCCCCTACCGGCCGCAGCAGCCGGACGCCCCCAGCGCCTACCTCCCTGTGGGCGCCGCCAGGTCCAACGGTCACTTCAAGGACAGCGCTGCGTCACCGCCGGGCTCCAGCCGCGCCGCCTTGCTGTCCCCCTCTGGCTCGGAGGAGGGGGGGTGTGCCGAGGCGCCGGCCGGTCCAATCAGCGACCAGACGGCCGAGACCTCAGAGCCGCCGGAAAGCCCGAAGGAAATCCTTGACCTGGACAGCCACAATGCCGCCGCCCGCCACCGGGCAGCGCCGCCTCTCCAGCTGCGGCACGCCCATCCGGCAGGGTTCATGTATGACCCCCGAGCGCTGCACCCCGGCATGCAGCAGGGCGGCGCCCCACCGCCTCACATGATGCCCCAGGCAGCGGGCGGTGGGACGCCGTACCCCGGCCAGCCCTACCCAGACCCCCGATACGCTGCCCAGAGGCCCCACCCACACCTGATGGAGGCGCTGCAGCGGCCCCAGCTGCCCTACCCCCCCGGGCAAATGCGCATGGCCTTGTACCGACACCCCAGAGCTGCAGGGCACTTCCAGGGCATGATGGTCCAGCAGAGGGGGCCGGAGCGCTTCCTGCACCCGGGGTAACTAATCCGCTACATTCTGAGAGTTTCAGAGATTTAAAGTAAATTGGATTTTATTCCTCCTGAAACTTTCATTACTTTTGTCAACTTGTTCAGGATTAGTATTAATAAATCTGACAGCTTTAAATGGTTAATCAAGAGGCCCGGGTCGGGTCAGGCCCGGGTCGGGTCAGGCCCGGGTCGGGTCAGGCCCGGGTCGGGTACACACGAAGGCCAGTAGGTCAGATAAAAACATCTTTACACAAGAGCCAATCACAGCTCATAGTTTATTACCACATTAATAATAATTAATATAAAATAGTTGAGCATCACAATGATGGGATTTAAATAAAGCTGAATCAAACATGTTGATTCTGAGTCGCAGTTAATTTAATTTTAGTTTCATCATCATGATTCATTTTCTGAAATCTGTGTAGATTCAATGATTGGTTGAGCCAAGATGAGACTGTAATACAGAGATACTTTCTAGTTTTGAGATGATGGAAGTTTTGCTGTTTGATGACGTTCAGTCCACACTCCTCACCAGCAGGTGGCAGTAATGTTCCATTAAGTTGTTTGCCAGTCACAGTCCTCAGTTTAGGTTTAAACCAGGTGAAGTGCTTTGAACAAAAAGGTTTAAGCAGAAGTTCGAACCGGGTGACTGGTTCTGGTTCTGACTCGGTCGGGCCCAGGATTCTAGACAGAACTCCTCTTGGTAGCTCCAGCTTCCTGGAGTCAACATGAAGGACTGATCAACCAATCAGAAGCAAATCTAGGTGTTACTTGAGTTTATTAAAGTGACTTTTAATTTTTTAACATGCAGTTTGTTTGCTGGAGCAAAAGGTCCTAATCAAAGTTCACCTGGTTCCAGGCAGCAGATGATGGCCACTCCTGGAGGTGCTGGAGCGAAACAAGGACTGTAAAAATCTGAAGATCAAAGTGAGTAGAAAACCTGACGACAATCTGGAGATTTAAGAGGAAATTACTCGTTTTAATTTAGAAACACCTGCTGAAGTCGACCTTTAACTGACCTTCATTCTCGCCTTTCAGGTTCGGATTCAACAAACTGCTGAGACAGACAGGAAGTCCGTCCCAGTGGCTGCGGCCGTTTCCTGCTGGGAGGCTCCAACCGACCAGCTGCCACAGCACACAGAATAAAATGTGAAATAGTTTTGAGCCACAGAGATCAAACCTTTTCCTCCTGACTGTTTCTTCCTACACTGAAGCTTTTCTCCTGGAACGAAGGGAACCCCTTTAACCACTAGGTCAACCTGACCAGCGCCGGGGACGCTGCCTTCAGGGACGGCGGGCAGCCGCCGGTCGTCTCTTAATCTCAGGTGTAGGAGAGGCGTGTCCTGAGCGGCCGCCTGCTGATGCCTTCTTCCTCTCTGTGAATGTATGGTTAACCCTTTAGATCACATATGTCAGAGTCAAGGCCCGCGGGCCACATCCGGCCCGCGAGAAGATTTTCTACGGCCCCTGGGATGATCTTGATTTATTATTAGAACCGGCCCGCAGCAAGCCGGCACCCCGTCTGAAAAAATGCGAGATGCACCCCGTTCGATAATCGACAATCACAACGCACCCCCCCACCCCCCGTTCGATCCTCACAACACGCGCACCGTCCGCAGGAAATTTCCGCTGCACTAGACCAAATGCGTCATTTAAAAAAATCTCAATGAACATTCGATCAGTCCGGCCCTCGGCTTGTAGCTAAATTTTTTATTTGGCCCTCCGTCCATTTGACTTTGACACCCCTGCTTTAGATGACAAGCGCAGCTCTGCAGTTGCACATGTAGGGACTCTGATTCCTGCCGTTTCTACCCATAACTCTAAAAGCGTCTCTAAACTTCAGTATGCACCTGTTCAGCGCTGCCTTGATTTTACGAATGTCCTGACAGGAAGCGGTTGCTTCTGTGATTCTCTGTTATGCACTATGAGTTCAGTCAGTCCAGATTCCCCAGAACAGAGTGGCCTTCCTCAGAACCGCTGGAATGATTAGAGATCCATCCTGTACTACTGAGGTCCCGCCGGTACGCTGCACACGCATCCATCAAACACGCACCCATCAAACACGCACCCATCAAACACGCACCCATCAAACACGCACCCATCAAACACGCATCCATCAAACACGCATCCATCAAACACGCATCCATCAAACACGCATCCATCAAACACGCATCCATCAAACACGCACCCATCAAACACGCACCCATCAAACACGCACCCATCAAACACGCACCCATCAAACACGCATCCATCAAACACGCATCCATCAAACACGCACCCATCAAACACGCACCCATCAAACACGCATCCATCAAACACGCAGCACAAAACGAAGCTTCTTGTGTTCAGAGTTTCAGGTGTCTTCCTCCTCCTCCTCTTCCTCCTGCTGTTAGTGGTCAGGTTCTCCTCAGGGTGTACAGATTCAGATTACGGGTATTTTTGTGAATCATTCGAGGAAGGAGCAGCACGACGAAACTTCTACTATTCCCAACCGGCCGACTTTCTGCTTGTTTTCTCATCAATGTGTTTTAGTTTATTCTGATTCTTATTCTGATTTCCTCTTCATCTGATTTAAAGTCATTTTGGATGAAAATAAATAATAATTCTAGTTTTCTCGCTTTTCGTTGTAACTTGTGGCGGTTTAGTCTTTAGTACGGTTTAGTAATGATCTGAATCTACCTCATTTAAACAGGGTGTGTGTGTGTGTGTGTGTGTGTGTGTGTGTACTGGCCACCAGTTGACTGGACCGATTCTCTCTCTTCTGTCATCTCTGCACTAGCGACAAACCCATTTAGCCGTGATTAAATGTGAATCATATTTATTTGCTCTTTTAAGATTTTTGTACATTTTTGGACTTGTTTTAATGTAACTTTTTTCCTGTGACGTTTTTAAACCGTCGTCATTTATCCCAGGAGTTCGGCGGCTTTGGGAGGAGGGGAAAAAGTCTTGTACCTTTTTGTTTTTAAAGTGGAGTTTACATGTTCTTATCTGACTGACGGATTATTTTGGGAATGGAATGGATTATTTTCTATACTGTCTTAGAAATAAATAACGTTTCTCAACTCAGAGTTTGTTTTATCTGTTTTTGCAGCTTTCTGTAGTGTTGACCACAAATTTACTGAAACTTTCTCCTTTGGAGCCTCTCAACGTGAGGATGTGGTTTGTAAAGACTGTCAAAAATTAACACCAGTAATTTTGGAATAAGTAATTGGAGTAATTTTTTCAGCATTTCATTCATTCATTTATGTCAGTTTCAAACTAAATATGTAATTAGAAAGCTAAAGCTACAAACAAACAAAATATTTGCTAAATAGTTTGAAGATAAGTATTTGGTTTACAAGCTAAATATTTAGTTTGAGGCCGAAGATTTAGTTTGCTAACTAAATACTTAGCTCTAGATTTAGCTAGCAAGCTAAAGCTTCAAAATATTTAGTTTGAAGTCAAATGTTTAATTAGGCAGCTGAAGAGTTTGTTAGCAAGCTCAGTATGTTCAGAGCTAAATATTTGCTATTTGGCTTCCTAATTAAATATCTGGTTTGAAACCAGATATTTAATTAGGAAGCCATACATTTGGTTAACAGGGTAAATATTTTTGTTTAAAACTAAATATTTTCTATTTATCTTCAAACTTAGCAACTTTTCCCAGCTGACCGCTCTACATGATTTGTCGTCCCGTCCATGTCCAGGTAGATCTGCAGGTGACCCACATTGAAATGTTCAGTTGTTACACAGCAAAACAAAAAACATCAAGAGAAATAGAAACATAAACAGCCTTCATTGTCCTGAAAAAGGTGCGTCAGCAGAAATGGATGAAAAGGTTCACAGAAAAACCCAAAAGTTAAAAGAAAGTTTTTTTATTTCATCAAAAGATTTATAATAATAATAATGATAATAATAATAATAATAATAATAATAATAATAATAATAATAATAATAATAATAATAATAATAATAATAATAATATATTGCACAAGACTGTAATAGAAAACTGAGAAGAGTTGTGGAAAACTTTTTGTAAAACAAAACAAAATTCTAAATATGTGTCATAATTAAAAATATATAAAACTTTAACACATTTTGTTCATTAAAATTCTAAAATATTTCTATATTAACTTTGTTTTTACACTAAGGTGACACTTTAGTACAGTGATACTTCAAAATAATATTACTCAAAGGTAAAAAGATTAAGACATTCCTAAGCTTAAAGTTACTCCAGCAAATGTAACCAATTATAACACAGCCCTGATAAGAAATGCAGGTTTTGTATTTGCTAAAAAATAATAAAGTTGGAAACTGATATTTTTCTTTTTCCAGTAACGTCACAGAAGAAAATGTGTACATCCTTTTTTTGCAAAATATTGGTGTTTATTCTAAAACCTAAAGACAGAAATAAACTGTTGGTTCTTTAAAAAAATTACATTTTATTTTTATTAATAATTATAAACATTCTTTTTTCTGAAGATCGGGTCACATTTGCGGCTCTTAGTGGGTAAAAATGTCTGAATCAAAAAGGCAACAGCACCCTGTTAAAACCTCAGCCACGTAGAAATTAACCAGTTTAAGGTTAATTTAAAAGGACGAACAAAACACAATTGATACATTCAGGTGCTAAAAAAAGTTTTTATAAAACATTTTTCACTTTTATTTATTTTAAAACCTAAGAAGATCAATAAAACCCACCAAAACAAAAATAATTTGCAAAAAGGATTTTCTTTTCCACCTCTTGCCGTTGTCTTTTTACATCAGATGATCCAATTAAATAGCGAGGAACGTCCTCTTTCAGCCAATCACAACACAGGAGGCGGGGCTTTGTGCCTGGAAGTCAGTGCTCAGGGCGAAGGTTCTGCCCGCTATGGGTTTAGCAGCGTGTTTATTTGTGACAGCTCGTCAGAAAGTGGTGAAAACAGCTTTGTCCGTCTCCGTGGCCGTGGTTAAATCCTCTTTACTGCCGAAGTTACCCACAGTAACTTCCTGCGGATCTTTGTTCCGCCACCTGCTGCCCGCAAGAAACTGTTAACTCAACCAGGTAATGTCACATTTATTCCCTTTGTCTCTATGAACAGCGAAGTCTTCCTGCACCTTTATAATCAGCTTTCCAGCTTCGGAACTTGTTAATTATCGGTTGATTCTGCTTTTAAGCTGGTTGTTTGCTACATGTGAGGAGAATTTAACCATTCCTCTGTGATGCAAAGCGACTATTTTCAGTTCTGCAAATACAAGCAGCGGTTCTGTTCGTTTCTGCTGCCGTTACTGTTATACAGACAGATAAATAAAACCCACTAATGTGACCCGAACTTCTGAAAAAAGAATGAATAATAATAATAATAATAATAATAATAATAATAATAATAATAATAATAATAATAATAATAATAATATCAACAGTAATAATAATAAGATTAATAATAAACGGCTCAGCACCACAATACATTAAAGATCTGCTGCTGTTGTATCAACCTTCCCGACCTCTCAGGTTCTGGTTCTGGTTCTGCCCTGTATCCCCAGAACCAGAACCAAACAGCAGCATTCAGCATCTATGCACCACAAATCTGGAACAAACTTCCAGAAAACTGTAAAACAGCTGAAACACTGACTTCCTTTAAATCTCCTGTTTAGAGTTGCTTTTGAAACATAATCAGTTATGAATGTAATGATGGGACTTGACTTAATGTTTAGATTGTTGATTCTATGCTGCATGACTTTATGTTTTTATGTTTTTATGATGTAAAGCACTTTGGAATGCCGTCCTGCTGAAATGTGTGATACAAATAAAGTTTGATTGATGTGAATTTGATAATAACAACTTATTTTAATTACTGATTACTTTTGTAGCTCCCTGGGAATGAAAACAAAATGATCCGAATATTAGCTAAAACCAATGAAGCACTCTGAAGATGGCGTTCAGAGGGCTGTATCCATGCACAGGGAAGGAAAGTTCAGTGAAAGGAAAAGGTTAAAAATAGGTCGTGAAGTACTGTGGGTAGACAACAGATTACTGAGATAAATGTAAGTTTTTAATGAAATCTTGGAACAGAAATGTTTTTGTCATTGTAACAGTGAAACATTTGGATAACAAAATGTTTCATTTGTGTAACATTTGTCTTGTTTTCTCCAGATAAAAGCAATGTCTCACTTAGAAAAACGTATTACTTATCTTGCTCTTATCCGCTGATTAAAAAAGTTAACTGAAACTAAAATAGACATTAAATAGACACATTTACCACAAGGGGGCTGATGGGTAAAAATGTTTGGAGCTTCACCTGCAGACCTGACCTGTAAGTTAGCTCTGCTCAGTCTGGTGGGTTAAAGCTAAATATGTGTTTGACTCTGAAATGCTTCAAGAAATACAGAAATTATTGTATTTCTATTTGAAATTTTTGTCAGAGGATGGCAGTCCGGCTGCAGCGCCTCCTGGTGGCGGCGGCCTGCCTGTTTGTGTGCTGCCTGGTCGGGGTGCGGTGCGGCCCGGACCCCAGGCTGCGGAAGGAGCTCATGGAGCTGGAGGCGTCCATGCAGATGGGCGGCGGGATGGTGCTGACGGACGCTGAGCAGCGGCTGGACGCTCTGCTGGCCAAACTGAAGCAGGATGAGATGTCCAGGAAAGACTTCCCTCCCTCCATGCACTTCTTCAAGGCCCGGCGCCTCATCCAGGCCAGTCCCCTCTTCAGCCTGCTGCAGAAGATGCCAAAAGGTAAAAAGCAGAGCGAGTTCAGCACAACTAGCTGAGTTTTTACAGTGTTTGTACGTTTCTGGTTTCAGAAAATAATGTCAGTTCTTAGATTTTCTGCTCCCAGTGACAAAAGGTTGATGTGCACTGGTAGTTCTGCAACAGATCGATATTGGATTATTGTTCCTAATGTTATACAGTGGGTTAGGTTTACATGTAGTTGAGCCTAAAAAGCTTATTTTTATAGCAAAATCAGTACCAGCAGCCATTGTAGGAGAATAATTATGTTGTTTGTGCAGTTTTAGTCAGGAAATGGGTCATTCTTCAGTTTGACCTGAAAAAGATGTTTGTGTGATTCAGCAAAAGTTTATTGGATACAAAATGTCAGACGGGAGTTTAAGTTTGGATGGATAAGGAAGTAACAACTCCGAGCCGAAGGGAACGACGCTGTTGGTCGACACATCCAAACATTCCTACAAAAGGCCTCATGACCATTGGAAGTCGGGAGATTTTGGTTGTTTTTGAGGTTTTGACAAATCTGTTGTAACTGTTGAATGTGTGTTAGATAAATTTCCTGCTGGTTAGCCTGATGGGAGCAGAGAAAAATATGAGTCCTGTAAAATGATTTTTAATCCCATGAGTTCAAAACTTTTCATTCCCCAACACCCTGAGCCACGACCAGTTAGGGGAGACGGAGCAGAGACGCAGGAAAAATCAGAAGAACTGAACCAGGAGAACCTTCTGTGGTAAAGCAGGAGAGTGAGACAGAATTATCTCAGCCGATCAGAACCGCAGACCCGAGAAAAAACAGAATGTTAACAGCTGAAGTGGCAGCAAATAATGCAAATTGGAGAGTAGTAGGAGAAGAAAGTGAGGAAAGGCGGTCAGTTTATCCTCCAGCAGCATCAGAGGAACAATCCTTCCAATACTTAGATTCATATTTTTACTTACTTTCAGCTGAAACTAAACTAACAACGAAACAGAAACAAACTTTTTATGTGTTTTATTTATTCATTTACAGTTCAAAATGAACATAAACAAAAGTTTTGACTGAGAAAGAATAGTTTGAAGAAAACAATCTTGTATAATCCACCCCTTCTCTCAAAAGTCAACAATCAATATAAAAATAACATGAAAAAATCTGTTTCTAATTAACGGTAAATCCACCCTGGCAGGCGGCGTCCTTCACGTCCATGACTTCGCCATGGTGGACCCGGAGTGGCTGGTGAAGAACGCCACGTATCGGCCGCACTGCTACATGTGCTTCACCGACGGCGGGTCCGTCCGGTTCGTCTTCGCGTCGCAGGGGCCCAAACCTGTGGAGCGCTGCTCCCCCTGGGTGCTGCTGGAGAGCCTGCGCTCCAAGATGGGCAACGCAACCGACCTGGACAACAGGTGACTCACCACTTCCAACACATTTCACACAAAAGATGGAAAACTCATCAATTATTTCTATTTTTTTATCTTCAGACATTTTTCCATAAAAATGGCCTAAAATCTTCAGTTGTTGCACAAATGTTTGGTAATAAACAACACAACTGGACAGGAGTGGCAAACTATTGGCACCTATGGAAAATATTTGTTGAACGCTTTATGAAATCCTTTATTTGCTGTTGCATTTTGTCTTCTACTCAGACTTTTTGCAGAAGTTAATTTTTAGAAATGAGTGTTTCTTGTTTTCTGAGTCTGTTCAACCTTTGCTGTGATTATGGGATGTTTTTGATCAATATTACTGGCAGATTACAAGGGATTTTTATTGTTCTGATATTGAAAACAGTTTTGCTAAACAAGGTTTCTAGAAGTAAAATGGACCCACAGCACCACAGGTCCTCCACCATGCTTTAACAGAGTTTTATGGCTCCTTATGTTTTCACCCAACAAGCGTTGCAAAAGTCTCAATGTAAGAAGAATCCGCCTGCAGCTCAATCTGAGCTGCATGTTCGTGGTAGAGACAGACTGGCAGTACCGACTCCCACCACCAGGCGTCTCTCTTTCCCTTTTCACGTCCTGACTGCTCATGGTGGAAGTTGAAGCTGTTTGATTAATGCTCTGATGACTGCAGATTTAACTACTTATGAAGTTTAACAAGCATTTTATGACTTGAACAGCATGTTCGCTTGTCTTTCCCGTTATTAGGAAAAGACAAGAACGTTAACAATTTGGACGTTAAATATTTTAACTTGTAGATTATTTAATATCCATTAACATTCTAGTTATTCCAGCTGGAAATAAACCAGGTGGTACCGGGGGCCAGTTGGACCTTCACTCTGGTAACTCTTCATCCTCCTCCTCTTCGTCGTTCTCCTCAGCATCAGAGGTAACTTGACACTGTTTACGGACCGGGATCCGGAGACGGAGTACCCCAGCCAGGATGTGGTCTGGAACCGCTTCGAGGCGGCCTTCGGGGCCTTGTGGGGGCTGGTGACCTTTGCCCCCGTCTTCAGGGATTACTACATCGAGGCTTTGAACCAATTCTACGCAGACAATGTCATGTACCTGGAGCTGCGCGCACTCCTCCCTCAGGTTCGGACCGGCCCGCCATGACGGCGACTCACTCAGCCAGCTGTTAGCCAGATGTTGACCAGGTGTTGACCAGCTGTTAGCCAGGTGTTAGCCAGATGTTAGCCAGGTGTTAGCCAGCTGTTGACCAGATGTTAGCCAGATGTTAGCCAGGTGTTAACCAGATGTTGACCAGCTGTTGACCAGGTGTTTCCCCTGCAGCTGTACGAGCTGGACGGCCGCAGCCACGATTCGGCCTGGACCCTGCAGGCCTACCAGAACCTCACCAGGCAGTTCGTCTCCACTCACCCGGATTTCTACGGAGCCAGAATCATCTTCACCAATCACAGGTGAGTCTGGACCGCTCAGATTGGACCCGTCAGGTCCAGAACCAGGCACTGAAACGTTTCATGGCAAGTCTTCAAGTTGTCCAGCGCAGCGGCCTGTAGGTAACAAATGTTGCTGGACGATAAATTGTTCCAGAAGTTATTGCGATAAACGATGATATTGTTGTTTTCCTGTAAAATAAGGATAATTATAAAGATCAATCAACTTTAAATTCTAATGAACATTTAACACTGGAACTGGAAGATATTTTAAAAATCCAAAATAATAAACAAAACTAGAAAAATCTAGTAGAGACTGAAGCAGCCTGGAGACTTTTATCATTCAGTTTTTGGTAGAATTATTATTTACCTCATTATAAATTTTTCCACAAAAGGCTAAATTCAGATGGTATGAGGTTAGCATGTATGCTACATAAATATAATAATTTTTGAATATGTTATTTTCTATATTCTGTAGCATT
This sequence comes from Gambusia affinis, assembly GCF_019740435.1. Lineage (NCBI taxonomy): Eukaryota > Metazoa > Chordata > Actinopteri > Cyprinodontiformes > Poeciliidae > Gambusia > Gambusia affinis. Next base: position 1,054,354 of record NC_057875.1, on the reverse strand, counting down.
GTCTGAAGGGTCAGAGGTCAGCGTGTTGGCTGCTGTCGCTGATCGTGTTTCTCTCTTTAGGCACGCTAAGCTGTCGGTGGTGGCTGCAGCTGTGAAGGAGGCGATGCAGCTGAAGAAGGACTTTCCTGACTTCCTGGCCGGTTTTGACCTGGTGAGGTCCAACAGGAGCCGCTGAGTGTAAAGCTGCTGGTTCTGGTTCTGGTTCTGGTTCTGTAATGTCTGCTTGTCCAGGTGGGCCGGGAGGACCAGGGCAAGACGCTGTGGTACTTCAGGGATGCCCTGGCGCTGCCTGCAGAGAAAGGCGTCACGATGCCGTACTTCTTCCACGCCGGAGAGACGGGTGAGTCCCGATCAGAACACCGAGACTGCGCCTCGTTTAATCCAGATTATAAATTATTTTTATAAGCTCAGTTGCTCAGACAAACAAATTGTTGCCACAACTGCAAAAAGTATTTCCACACTTATAAATTCTTCTTCTTCTGTTTTTTTGTAACGCTAAAAGGTTCCAATCATCAAACAAGTAATAATAGATAAACATAATCCGAGTAAATAAGCAGTTTCTAAATTATGGGCATAAAGTTTGTTACACAGTCAAAAATTTACAGCAATACTTTTGGTTATTTAGTTTGTTTCAGAGGGCAAAACAATTAGGGGTTAAATTTTAACTCATATTTTCACCATGTTGTTCATTCACTTTTAAATGTCAATTTCAACATAAATATTTAGTTGACAAGCTAAATGTTTAGCTAAATATTTAAGCTACAGATTCAGTTAGCAGATGTAGCTGTTAGTTTATATTTCACTCAGCCACTTGCTAAATATTTAATTTAAAGCTAAATTATTTTTTGTCAACTAAATATTTGGCTCACAGTTGTTTTAGTTCTTGGAGCCAAATATTTAGTTCTATTTTAGTAAAGAAAAAATATTTACTTCTATTTTAGTAAAGAAAAAATATTTACTTCTATTTTAGTAAAGAAAAAATATTTACTTCTATTTTAGTAAAGAAAAAATATTTAGCCCTGAAATGAAGGTTTAGTTTGATAACTAAATAATCAGCTTAATTAAAAATGTACAATAACGAGTTATTTCATGATTTATCAAGAGCTGATTAAGTGTTCAGTTGGTTTGGAACTTTTTTTCTTTAAGAACTGAAAACTGCATTTATTATTCACTCTTGTTATTAATAATTATTAATGATCTGAGATGTTTTTAGTGTGGCTGAAATGAAATTATTGGTTTATGACTTTATTTATGCTGAATAAACAGTAATTAATATGACCTGCATGTTAATATAAACCTGAGCTGTTTAAAAAGAAGTGGAAAATAAAACCTGATATTTTTATAAAACAAAGTTTAATTTCATTTAAAAAGAAATACAGCAATTAAAATGATTGGAAAAATATTTTATGTAATTGACTTTGTGATTTATTTTGGGATAAAATGAGTTTGTTCTTAAATGATTCAGTAACGTCAGAGTGAATGTTTCTTCAGGAAAATCCGTCATTTAGAGCAGAAGGAACTGAAATAATGTTGTTCTGTGAGCAGACGTTGAGGGAACTGAAGTGGATCAGAACCTGCTGGACGCTCTGCTGCTCAACACGTCGCGGATCGGCCACGGGTTTGCGCTGCAGCGCCACCCGGTGGCCAAACAGCTGTCCAGGAAGAGGGGCGTGGCTGTGGAGGTGTGCCCCATCTCCAACCAGGTGCTGCTGCTGAACATCCCCCACAATGCATCTCTTTACGTCACGTCATCATTTCAGATTAATTTAGTCCAGTAATCCATCTTTATAACAGAATTATTACATTTGATGCTGAAGGATTAAAGAAATTTAATTTGTCAGAAAATTAGAACATCAGGCCCTTTAAACGTCAAATAAATAAATTACTCAAATCATACTTAAAATCTCTGCATGTCATGAATTTATACAAAGATAATGATGAGGTTATAATGATAATAAAACTTATGACTTTTATTCTCAGAATTACAAAAATAAGACAAATTCTTGTGATTATGACTTTAAAACTAGAAATTATGAGTTTTACTGGCATAACTATGAATTTTGTTCTCATAATTGAGTTTAATTCTTGTAGTTAAGACTTGTAACTACGACTTGTTGTAATTATCTTTTATTCTTGTGATTACGACTTTAACTTTCTAAATTCTGACTTCCTGATTGGCTTTTATTTTTGCTCTCATGGCAGAAACGGGCATCCAGACAGAGCAGCATGTTTGTCCCTGTTGATGCTGTGACCCCTGTGACCTCTGACCCCTCCAGGTGCTGAAGCTGGTTAAGGATCTGCGGAATCACCCCGCCGCCGCTCTGATGATGGAGAATCACCCGCTGGTCATCAGCTCCGACGACCCGGCCATGTTCGGCTCCTGCGCGCTCTCCTTCGACTTCTACGAGGCGTTCGTGGGGTTCGGCGGTTTGAACTCCCACATCGGCTCCCTGAAGCAGCTGGCCATGAACTCCATCAGGTGGCGCTCCGCCCGGACGGTTCCCGCTCCGCCTGCGGGTCAGGGTCTGAACTTTCCCGTCTCTGTTGCAGGTTCAGCTCTTTGACTCCGAAGCAGCAGGAAGAGGCGCTGGTTCTGTGGCAGAGAAGATGGACCGAGTTCGTGGCTAAAAACTCCATCTGAAGACCAACTAGAACGTTTTTCTGTCACATTGAATGTTTCCAGCTGTTCCACTGAAACAGAAGATCCTCAACACGTTTTACAGAAATAAACCCAAACAGCTGGGAAACATTGATTATTTTCAATAGCAAAAACTATTGATTATCTGATCCCTGGACCGGCACTAGCGCTGCAGCTAATGATTATTTTAATGATCGATTACACAATTATTCCGATGATTAACTAGGTCTGTCACAAAAAACTAATTGTCCAGTTAATTAATAGAAATAAACGGTAATAATATCATTTACTACTATAGTAATAATAGCATGTTAATGCAAATACATCCTTTCAAATGTAAGAAAAACTGAAGTTACTAAAGAACATTTAACACTGGAACTTTTAAATAATTAAACTGGATTATGAATGTCTGTAGCCAAAACTGGGTTTGAAAAATTAATCATTTAACCATTTAGTGTCGCATCGGCTTCTCCTTTAAAAATAGTTTTTAAATCTCAGCAGGTTTTTATATTGGTAAAGTAAAAGTTTAAAAACTAAATAAAAATTTTAATGACATTGACAGGGAAAACAGGCAAAAGTGGCAGGAAACAGTTTAGTTAAAAATTAAAAAAGCAGAATAAAACGGTGGATTTGGTGTCAAATGCAGTAAATCTTTAATGATTCTTGTCCCAGCAGGAGAAGCTCGTTTTGATTTATCTTGCTGTTTAATCTGACAGTTAATCTGGTTAATCTGACAGGCCAGCCACCGCTGGGATTTTTCCTTTAACCACTTTGGTATCAAGGTATTTGTGAAGGATTATTGTTGTGCTAAAAGCAGTTGGAGCATCAGAGACGTTATTCTAGCTTTTCTAAAGACGCTCCATGAGTGATCAGAGAAATAAGAATAAAGAATAAAACTTTTCTCCAGTCTGATGTTTGAAGAACAAATTAAAAACTTTAAGTATCTTTGCTGTTGAGATTCCATCTGTAATTTAGCAGCAAAAAAGTTTTTTTTTGTGATTTTGTCAATGGTTTGATTATTTAATTCCAAAGCAGTAAAGTTGATCTAAACATTCTGTGGAGTGTTCTTATGTGAAAATAAATTGGAAACAGTTTATTTCAGTTTAATGTCTGATCGTCGCACCGCGGCGCTGTGATGTCATCGTGCATCATCTGCTGCAGGTGTTGAACTGGGTGAAGAAGACGTCGTCGATCCGCCCCCTCTTCAGGTCTGGCATCCTGCAAACGAGACGAGAGAGAAGCGTCAGTCTGCGGTGAGGAGGCGGCGGTCACGGCTCGGCGGTCACGGCTCGGCGGACGCCACTGACTCCTGCAGCCGGATCTGGGCCAGCTGAGCGTTGACGCTGTCCAGCTGTTTCCTCAGCTGCTTGTTCTGCTTCTCCTGCAGCCGCTGCAGCAGCAGGGCGCTGCGGGCCGAGTCCAGCAGGAGCCAGTCCTGGTCCTTCTCCCTTTGCTTCCTCTCCATGTCCAGCCTCTGCAGCACAAACGCACCCACGCGATGTTAAAGGGGCAGGATCGTGTTTTCCAGGCACATGGAGCAAAATCAAACTGTTACCTTCAGCTCTTATAAAAATCCTCAGTAGATCAAATGTGACTTAAAAGAAATTTGACTTTCTGATTTAACACCTTGAAATTGGGCCTCTGTCTCTTTAAGAAGCAGGTTTGGTTTTGAAGAGGGAAAAACTTTAAAATTTTAGGTGAAGCTAAAAAAAGTGTAGATTTTACATAACATTCCCTCTTTGCCTGTCATAATAACACATTTTCTGGATGATAAATTGTTCCAGAAATTATTGCGATAAATGATTATATTGTTGTTTTAAGACCATTTTGCAGTAATCTAATGGAAATGACACAATAATGCACAAACAAATAGTCTAAAATAAACTTTAAATTCTAGTGAACATTTAACACTGGAACTGGAAAACATTTTAAATATCCAGAATAAATAAAGGGAATCATAAAGTCTCTGTAAACAGAATTATTCTTCAAAACGGCTGGTTAAGACCAAAGAAAGGTTTTAATTCATCGTTAATTTATCGTTATACTAAACCTCAGATATCAGAAGTGAAAACGTGATCAGAGACGCGCCTGGAAAGGATCCGTCCTCCTCTGGACGGATCGGGTTCAGGCGGGTTCCTACCTTCTTCTCCAGAACCTGCCGCAGCTGGAACTGGGTGACCTGCTGCAGCGGCTCTGCAGGATCCTTCTTGTTGGCGCCGGGATAGAGGGCGGGGATGCTCAGGGCGCTCAGCGCGATCTCCTCACGCTGCTGCCGTTCCCGGTTCATTTTCTCCTCCAGCTTGTTGAGAAAAACAGAAAATAAAGACGTAACTCCGCCTGAACCTTTCAAACAAAAACTGCAAACAAAACTTTACATGTTTTGCATTTAAGATTAAAAAAAAGTTTTAGCTCCACCTGGTTCAAGTTCTGTAAAAATCTCGTATTAAGCCCCTTTTTCCATCCAATTATCAATAAAACATAATCACCAGATCAGTTCTACTTGGCGTCGAAAGGCCTGAACTTTTCTGCAGATGAATCCTTTGCTACAAATGATCAAACGTTCACTAAAAAAATGCTGTTATTACATTTTAGGCAATAAAATATTTATTTTCTGGTTTAAAAAGGAATGTAATTATTTATTTGTTAGCATTTTCTTAATGTCTTGAAATTTAAAAATTAGCTCAAGTGGTTGAATTTTTTTCTTGTACATTTCTATTTCCCCAGTAAAACCTTTTTAAACAGGAATACACTAAAGGACCAAAAGGTGACTAATTTTAGATTTTTTAAAGCTAAACCTGCCAGGTAGAACAAATTTACAGAAAAATAAGTTTTTTAATCATAAATGCAAATTGTTTACAGTTTTATTACAGGTTTGGCTAATTACTGCTCTGACTGTTTTAGTATTTCAGAAAATGGCCGTTTTCAGAGTCTGTGTTACTCCAGTTAAACATTAATCGATTACTAAATGAGTTTATGATTATGTCAATATTTATTAATCAGCTAATCGTTTCCACCTTTGGTCATGAATGAAGGGAGACGTCTGACCTTTGCTACGTTGTAGTTTGCGTCGTTGATGAGGTCGGCTTTTCTCTTGGCCATCTCCAGGTTCTGCAGCTCCATCGCTCTGCGGTCCATTTCCTCTCTGTTCCGGTCGTCGAGCAGCGCTAACGGACCAACAGAACCGTCAACGGCGCCGCGCTAACGCACAATTTAAAGCTGCAGCAAGTAACTTTTTACAACTAATATCTTGCTACATATTTGTTGAATCTCAATATCAATATTAAACAGATAATCTGTGGAAATAAACCAATCAAAGCCAGGAGGCGGGGCTTAGCGCTGTCAATCAAATTCATGTCACAGAATTGCACAACGCTGTTTCCTCCTGCAGCGTAAAGCCCGCTCACCGTTGAGCTTATTCTGCAGCCGTTTCTGCTGCAGCTCGTTCCGCTGCTGCAGCAGCCAGTCCCTCAGCTGCTCCTGCTGCCTCTGCTGCCGGCTGCCGGACTCCGGGTCCTCGCCCAACAGGCCCGGCAGAACCATCTGGGACTGGGTTTTCTTCAGGGCGGCCGGGTCGTTGAGGTCGAATTCGCGGCGGCTCTGAGGATTCTGGTTCTGGTGCCAGAACGCGGCTCGGGCCTGGTGTTCCAAGCGGTCCGCCTCCTCATGTCGCCTCTGGAGGAGGCCCGCTGCTCGGTTGTACTGCTGCACCTCAGCATCTGTTTAGGAACCAAAACGTTACGTAAGGTTACTGTCCTAATTTAATCACTTTGATAAAAATGCTTTAGCTGCAATATGTAACTCTGATTTTACATAATTGTTAAAACCATCATCGTGTCGAGACAGTTTAATCTGAGACAGATGATGGACATTAATTTATCGTGAATAATTAATCATGGTAATAATTCTGATTCATCATTGTCATGATAAATAAATAAAAAACAAGTGTGACAATATGATCAAAAATGTAATTTTTTTCAATTTTCTTCACTTTTTGTTCCACCAGAGCATCAATAAATATCAGTAAATTTGAAAATCTGATTAAATGTTTGCAGTTTAGTGACATCAACCGCTCTGTGAGGAGGGAGCCTCTTTCAGACGGGAACTTTTTCAAGAACAATATTTGTGTTTGTTCAGTTATTAATACACTTACCTAAAAAATCAGGAATAGTTTTGACGTTATCAATAGTGCCTTTAAAATATTAAGTCCACATCACCCCCACCTGACAGATAATCTATGAACAGACAGTCTGAAGAAATGCACCACAAAACAACCAATCAGATCCCGGAGGCGGGTCTTAGTGCTGTCAATTGTTGCTGTGTACGTGCTGCTGAATGTGTTAATGGTGGAGAAACCCAGGAGCAGTGCACACAGGCATGATTGACAGCGCTAAGTTCTTCCTACTGGTTCTGATTGGTTGCTTCTTGTTCGCCATGGGAGAGGAGCTCATTTTTTTTTTCAGATTATGTCTCAGTACCGTCACCATACAGAGACAGTTTAGACCAGGGGTTTTCAAAGTATGAAAGGGTGAGCCCCCCTCCAAGGAGCACAATGCCTGCTGCGCCTCCCCCCCCCCCCCCCCCCGTGGAGGGGGGCGGACGGGGGGCACCTTCAGCCCCCGCTCTGGCCAAAACCAGTGATGGCATAGTTACTTTGAAAAAGTAACTTTAATCGGACTACTGATTACTCCTTGAAAAAGTAACTTAGTTATATTACTGACTACTTGACTTGGAAAGTAACTAAGTTACACTAAAAGTAACTTTTTAGTTACTTTCAGCAGCTGCTAACAACAACGCTCCGCCTCCTGTGAAAATCACATTGAGCTTTGCCAATACTTAATTGTAAGTTATTTTTTAATGGTAACATCAACAATGTGTCTCCACTGATAAGGTGAAAACATGAGTAGTTTGTGTGGTCCACTGTTGTCTGGAAAACTCTAAGAAGGATTTTAAAGCCCCCCTCCCCCCAGATTCTGCGTTACACCCCTGAGTTTGATGTCGCAGCGCACAGATCTCCTCCTGCAGCTCCACAGCTCAGATGGCTGCGACACTTACCGTAATATTAATAATTATAACGGTGCTAACTTGCCATTATAACTATTGCCAACTACAGACACGTTCATTCGTGGCTGTTTTCACGTTTATTGCGCTGTTCATATTAGTCTCGATGTTTGCAGTTTTCTGGAGCGCAACGCGAAGCTCGACGTCATTCAGAGGTAATACATTAACTTGACATTAACAAAGACACAGCGGAGGATCATCCGGAAATGATGAACAGGGAGAGACTAAAACTACCTTAATGACGGACAAATTCTGGGATTTATTTGAGTCTCTGCTTATTTCCAACCCCAAATGAGTAACTTCACGTTCAAAACGAGCCCAAAAGGCGCAACCCGCCACTCATTAAATTTGCAGCGACTTTAAAAATGAAGCCCAAAGCCGCTTATAATAATCGGACTTGGCGACAGAAACTCAAAATAGTTCAGTTTTCCACCAACAAAATCGCATCTCCCTCCATTGTTTACATTTCTGTTGCATAGAGGCGCCGGTCACTCGACAAGACGCGTGGGAAATCAATTGATCTTAAAACAAAAGACATTAGTTTTTCTGAAAAGTGCTGATAAGTAACTGTAGTCTGACTACTGGATTTGAAATAGCAACGTTAGATTACTGAAAGTTGTCCGGCGTCAATGCGTTACTGACATCACTGGCCAAAACATCCTCTAAAGGAAACATTTCCACTGATCCCGCTCCACACGCAACTTTTCCTAAATCCACAGAGTTGATCGTAAACGAAAAAGACGCTTCTAACATCAGATAGCTTTTCGGTTTACTTTTCCTCAGACGCTTCCTAAAGTGCTCTGGCGCCCCCAGGAGGCGCGTTTAGACAAATATGCAAAAAATATTTAATAAATGTTAAATACTGGAGCTTAAAAGACAGAAGAAGGTTATTTACTCACTGTGAGCGTCTTCTTGATTTTTTAATTGTGATTTTTGTTTCAGCTTCTCTATCACCTGCAGATCTAAAGCCTCTTTATCCACCTGTGAACAGAATCAGTGGATCATCACACACTCCCTGAAAAACACCCAGTTTTCACTGACGTATAACAAAGCTTTTAATGATAATCTAGTCCAGATTTGAATCTAAGACTATAAATATTTAGCTTCCATTTAAAAGTTAGATTTCCTTTTAATTTTGCATCAAATAAGGAGCTTTGATACAGCAGAACTCAGCCTTATCAGCCAGAAGTCATCAGTAGTTGAAAGATGATTTAGTTGCGCTTGTGGCGCCCCCAGACTCTCTCGCCCTGGGCAGTAAGCCATAAAACGGTCTCTATTTAGCGCTGGTGCCATTTTATCCTCTCCTGTAGCAGAAACTCACCCCGATAGTCCTGAATTTATCATTAAAAATCCTCTCCCGCCGGTCCGTCTCATTGCTCCGGCGCCGCTCCACGCTCTCTCTGGCTTTTCGCTCGCGAGGCAACTCCACCTGAAACATTTCTGACTCGGAAGCAGCCTTCACCTTCTTCTCTCACTCTGAAAACAAACTGGTTGCTAGGTAACAAGAGATTCTCGAGCTTACGGGAAACGACGCCGCAGCTGCTCCGTTGTACCCGGAATCGCGTCCGCCATGTTGTGAGGGGCAACGAGGCCAAATCTGAACTCCAGATGACGGACAGTTTTAGAACATCTCAAAAGTTCAACCGTAAAAGTTCAGTTTTCCCGGTCTTCAGTTCTGGGAAGAACTCATACAGATGGAGGAAGGACAACATTTCATCAGTTCATTCTCTTGATTTAACCAAATTAACCGTTCACAAGCTGCAAACAATATTATTCTATTTATGAGTCACAGTTTTGAATTGATTGGTAACAGAGCATCTTTTACTCCTAAAAATTTCACAGCTATTCTCGATGCACATTTATTTTAATGTTTTACTTTGGAAATCCCACTTCCTGTTGTGGCCATCAATTGATCTTAAAACAAACACATTAGTTTTTCTGAAAAGTGCTAATTAAAAGCATTTTAAACATGTAAAATGTCGATTTAAATATTATAATACGGAAACATGACTGAAGTTTGTGAAAAACTGCGACTGCAGCTTTGCTGTAATGTTAGTAATAAAATAAACAAACTGCAACTTTTAAAGTTTTATTTTCACACAGAACTAAAATATATTTTTGAACCAGACAGGAACAGAAGAAAAACCCAAAACTACTCCACACTTTTTAAATTTTAACATATTTTCTATATAAAAAAACAAAAACACATTTAAATGTTGCTGGTCAGGAACAGCTTCTATAAAAATAAATCCAGATTAAATTTCTCATAGTATCGAAGGTTATTTGAAACAAACATGTCAGATTTCTTATTCATTAACATCATCTCAGGTAATAAAGCACAAACATTTTCACCTTTAACCTCTCCAGACAGTTTTTGGTTGTTTTTTCTCTTTAACAGCATTTTGTAACAGAAGTTTCCATCGGGTTCCTCAGAGCTGCAGAAAATGAAGGTTTCTCCTTTAAAACCAGCTGTTAACTAAAAGAAAAGCTGCAAATGGAGATTTGTTGGGTTTTATATGCACCAATGCTCACATTATCAATATGAAAACAAAATAAACATTTAGTCTCCCAATTTACAAAATGATTTCATTTCATATCCAGTAAAATAAATTCATAAAAATATATTATTATTTTCTATGCATAGAGCTTTAATGGCCTTTGAGCAGAAAGCTGCTCCTCAGGTTGGTTTAAAAGTCCTTAATGAGGTTCTGGATCTTCCAGCTCTGGCCGGTGCATTCCTGGATCACCAGAACCTTGTTCACTATCTCCAGGCAGCGCTTCGTCTGACGGTTCTTCAGCTGTTTTCCCTGGAACACAATTTAAAAAAGGTCAAAAACAAGAAAACTTAAGAGTTTGCTTTTGAACGGGGCAGTAAGTGTGAACTGGTTCTGCGGTCGGACCTGGCTGAAGTCCCAGTAGATCCCCATTCCTTTCTGCATGGCCTCTTTGCAGTTGAACAGACCCGGCTCGGTTTTCTTCTCCCCTCTGTCGGTCAGACAGCGGTTGTCGTTGTACTTGTGGGACTTGATGCCGCCGATGTACATCTCACCAGTTTCACGGTAATAAGCCATCTGGAAAAACGACAGGAGAAACGGAGAGGACCAGATCAGTCCTGCTGTTTTTCCTCCAGTTAAATGTTTCAGATCATCAAACTAATTTTATTAGACAAGAAAATGACGTGGTTTTAAAAAAATGAAATTATTAAAGTGTAACTAACCCCACTGTGAAACCATAAACCGATTTTCTTTTTTACGACGCTGCTAATTAAATGCGACTGAAGGAAAACGTTTAAAGGCGTTATGCTCCTTGGTCGGGTTTGGATCGGTCTACGGGTCAAAGTCATTCTTACCAGAACCACGGCCGACCCAAAGGAACATAAGAACTCGCCTCACATTTAGCAGAAGCATCTTGAAGATCCTCAAGACTTTGATAGCATTTAACAAAAACCTGATGTTTGTTTTTCTGGTGTTAAAGTTTATTTGTTGATCTGAAAGATTTAAATGCAACACAAAGAGAAACTGAATACTTTTCCACAGCGCTGTTTGTGACCGGCACCGACCGCTTCTCTCACCTGCGGTCCGTAGTAATGGCAGTTGAAGGAAATGGGCGTGTCGCCGGGGACCGGACCTTGGTCGATGCACAACTCAGAGTCCAGGTTCTTCAGCTGCCAACAGAGGAAGAGGAGGGTGAGGAAGACGCACGGCTCCGTCCAGCCGGAGGAGCGCAGCGGCTGCTTACCGCGCCGTAAGCCAGCAGGTTGTCCCAGGGGTCCAGTTTGGGGTAAACGTTGTCCAGGTACCATTTGAACGGTTTGCAGTTCAGTCGTTCTCTCAGTTTCTTCCTCTCGGAAACGTCTCCGATGTCGATGCCGTGATTCTGCACAGAAAACAAAACGGATCCGTCTGCATGAAATCTTCACTCACTGCAATCTGACCCGTTTTAAAATAAAAAATAAAACCTGCAATCAGCACATCAGGGCTGCGACTATCGATTACTAATTAATTATTCTAATGATTAATCGGATAAAAAAATTGCCACGTTCTGCTTTTTTTTTTTTTTTTTGCTCATGAAGAGTTTAGGTGGGATTTAATGAGGAAAAAATAATGCTAAATTCCTTGCAAATATTTCTAAACTGGCAACACAAAACCTGATTTTGATTGGGGGAAAAAAAAAATAGAAATATGATCTAATCTCTGAGCAGAACACGCCGCTCACCGTGGCAGTTTCTCCTCAGATACTTTAATACGACGCAGTTTTTTAACAGTTTCTCCTCAGATACTTTAATACGACGCAGTTTTTTAACCTGAATTAAAAGGTGAAGCTGATCCAGGCAGACTGCAGGTAGTGACGGCCTGTCAGTCACTGCTTGCAGCTCCTCATAAAACGTTTCTGCGTAATGATTCAGAGACAAGCAGACGTTTGTTTTACGCTCCAGCGTTGCTTCCTGTCTGCGGCTCTCGCACCTCGAAGGGAATATTCCAGGCCAGGTTGATGTTGTGTTTGTATTCGTCCATCCAGATCTCGGCGACCCTCAGGGCGTTCCTCTTCATGGCGGGTGACAGGTCCGGCAGGTAGGGCTTGTGAGATCCATTAAGATTCCTTTAAACAGGCTACTCTTATGCTCAAACCAGCCGTTCAAATAACCACTACTATAACACTATACTCTTATTTTAATCTATTTAAGTAAAGATTTTACAAATTAAATATTTCTAATGCAAGCAGTTTTAAATATGGTGCAATTATTTTTCTTTCAATATTTTTTTTATGCCAATAATTCATTTGTTATATTAGAGCAGAAAACCTGAACAAATAAAGTATGAAAGGGAGCTTTTAAATTAATCACAGTGTGGTGGTTTGATAGGTCTCCTAGATTTCTCCTGGCCTCCTGCTTATTGTGGAACAAATCATCAGAATTTTCTCTGACTGACATGAAAGCTGCAGAAAACTACATCACTACTTTAACCATGAGTTGAGCTGAAAACGTGATGTCACACATTTTACATCACAGGTAAATCAGGAAGAAAAGGGAACATTTAACTCTGCATTAATTAAAGAAAACAGCAACAATAAGCTGCAAATTGCCTCGTCAAATATCGTGACAACTCTTTGGGAGTTTTCCTCTGCAGGTTGTAAAAGAAAACTCAACCCATCAATGCAAACACATAAGATAAGAAACGACTGTCTGTGTTTGAGTTGGTGCTGATGTGTAAACGTCCAGCTGAGATGAACGACGATGTTAAGATAACAAGACTGAAGGTAAACGTGAACTGCTGCAGAAACTTCTCAGGAATTCAGTTCATCAACAATACGTTGGTATTTAGTTTAAAACAAACTAAATACCAAACCTTAAAGTCGTGCAGCTGTTCATATGAGTCTCCGGCTACAACAAACAGCTAATCAAGCTAATGGAAATATAAATACGTCACAGTCCCCAAGTAGTTTATTTCATCTTAAAAAAAGGATCATTTGGCTCAAAGCGTCCAATATCCTCCTTGAATATTGAAACTAAAATTCCTCTTTGGAGAAGCATTTGTCCATCATCTCAAACAGATTTGAGTAAAAATGGTTATTAATTCTTTAATTTTAGAAGATTTTTAAAGGGGCGGTATCGTGGATTTTCCAGGGACTTGATGCTGGAATGGAAACTTTTTCCCGTGTCTGATCAGTGAAAATGTCTGTTGAGTTTACAGATTTGATGTTTGGTTTGAGGGACGGGACGCGGCGCTTCGACAGTAGAACAGAAAGCAAACATCTGCTGATCATTATTAATATTACTGGATGTAAACAGCAGGAAGCGCTGCAGCCTGGTAACGCCTTGAGTCAAACTTTTTAGATTTACTCACACGAATTCCCAGCTCGACGTTTTCTCCACCATAAACTTTCATTCCTTCGTCGAGGACTCCGATTTCTCCCAGAAACTTCCTGTCGGCCACCAGGATCCCCATGACCGACGGACTCCTGCAGCGAGAAGACAGCAGAACCGCAGATCCATTAAGATTCCTTTAAACAGGCTGGACTTCTTGCTCAAGTCCAGCCGTTTCACTGAAATCAGGCTCTTTATGCCACTAATTAAAGGGGCTGCATGTGTTTTCCAGGCACACGACGCCATTTTATAGCACAATCAAGTCTCTGCATTACCTTCAGTAACATAAAAAAAAAAAAAAAATCCACTTTTCCACTGGTAGATTACTTTAGTTTTGGGGAAAATATCTCGTTATAAATTAATCTTCCAATGAAACTAGAACCTTTTTATAAAATCAATATTAAGGAATTATTTGCTCCTATATCTTTCTAAAAAGATTTTTAAGTTAACCGTCTTATTCCAGGTATATTATTGTAGTTACACTAGAAAAAGCACCAAAAATACTAAATACTAGTAAGATTTGTGTTTTTGCAGTGCAGCTGAACCAAGTTAGATATTTTATATCAACAGCAGGAAGAGATTGACCCATTATCTGTGTAACAGCTATAAAAATAAGATAGAAATCGTTTCCCATGTGTAATAAGTTTGTATTGTTCTTGGGGGCCCCTGGTGGTCTGGAGGCACTAAGCAGCCGTTTCTTTGAGGTCGATTAAAAACATTAAATCAGGGTTGGGAATTAGTGCTTTGATGTGAACATTTACTCTGATGTCTGTGATCATAAACAGACTCAGTCGGCCGTTAAGAGGCCGGTCGTCTCTGATGTTTGGGAGTTTGGATCCTGCTGGAAGCTCAGAGCAGAGCTGAAGGATGAACTCACTTTCCGGGTCGGGAGCTGTCGTCGTGCTTGTAGTAGTCGGGAGCGAAGCCCTCATACATGCACCACAGCGCCCAGTCGAACGCGTGCGCCGCAGGGAGGTACTGGACGACCCTCAGGTCGTCGAAGTTCACCCTGTCAAAGACGGGCGAAACCACCGTGGTCCGGTTGGCTTTGATCTGCGTCAGCAGCGGTTCGGCCCTGAGAGGCGGACAGAAAAAGAAATAAAAAACATTTCTCCAGCAGATTCTTCATAGTTCTGCTTTTAGAGATCTTGCTGCAGCAGAGAGATCTTGCTGCAGCAGAGAGACCTTGCTGCAGCAGGCAGACCTTGCTGCGGCAGGCAGGCTTTGCCGCAGCCAACCTGATGTGTCTGAATGTGTCAATATTTACATAAATGATGTTTGAAAAGCAGAGGGAGCGTCGGATGAGAAAAACGTTCCAGCTCAATAAAAGAATAGTTTTTTTTGAGTTGGTTATAACAGCATGTCTGTTTGCTCTTTGTCAGTAAAACAGAGGTGGAAACGGTGCGCCGGAGCTGCGCCTGCATTACCAGCAGCAGAACAGCTGCTGAACAGATCAGAGGAGCTGAACCGGTCAGGATCTGATCAACAGGATCAGAACAAACAGGGTGTGTTTACTTTACCCCACAGATGCTGAATGAAACTGAGCTCTGGACTCTTTTCAGCACAAAATCCTCTCACCAGGTTCATGCAGAAGATTTCACCTCAACATTATTGTTAGAGAAAACCCATTAAGATTCCTTTAAACAGGTTGGGACAGATCAGAGCCAGGGAGTCCAAACCGTTTCCAGTTTGACCCCAACCAGTACCTGCAGGCCGGAACATTTCCATTTTTTAATTTCCAACATTTCTATTGAAATTGTTTGACCTGCTTCATGCTAAAATAAACTCAGCATAAAATATTTTACACAAAATAATCACATTTTTTGTAGGAAAGGGATGTGTAAATCTTTCTAGATGTAATATTTCAGAAGAATATAATTATTTAACAAAAAAGGGAGTTACTTCACTTATTTACTCTGGCCTCGATTGAAAACATTTGAAAAAGATTCAATCTATTCAAAAACACAAGGCAAGTCATTCTTTTTTTAACACTTGCTGCAGAGTTTTAATAATGAAATTGTGACGTATTTGTGAGAAGATTTTAATTTGTGGCTCAGAACCTCTGCATCAACGTCCTGCTCCGGTGGGACCGGTCCGTGTCATGCAGGGACCATAAATGGCCCCCGGGCCACTCTTTGGACACCCTGGGATACAAAGCGTTCTTGTTACATGTTTTAATATGAAATCTTTGAGATAATCAGATGTGACCTCCTCAGTTCCTGTTTTCACCTTTCTGTTACTTTTATGCAAATAAGTTGCAGCTGGCCACGCCCCCTCTGCTAAACATTTCATTCACATAAAAATGGCTGCAAACAGTCGCAGTTTTACAACCGCACACTCAGACCTGCAATTTATTTTTATTGTTTACTTAAAGATTATAGTCCTAATATTAGAATAATAAATACAGATGTTAAAATTTAATGAGAAAAATCCTGCTGCTAATAATACTTTGATGCTGATGTGGTTAAAAATGAAGAATTTATTTATCCGTATGCTCAACATTCATTTCATTTTATTTGGATATTTTACATGCAATAGCTCCATTACAATAACTTCTGATATCTCCTTTATTAAGGAAATGTTAAAACTTCTTTCTCATATGATTATACCAAAATTATAAAGTCTAAAATACCTGTGGGGCAAAAATAATAACAGTTTTAAGAGCTAGAAATAAGAACTAAAAACTGTTTTTATCTTGCTCAACAATAAGAGTTTCAATGTTTTATCGTAGTCCGTGTTTTTAAGGAAAACGATGTTCAGGCTAAACCTGAAAATGATTTTTGCCTCATTAACAGGAAGGAAACCAATTTGCATATTTTTTGGGGACTTATTTGGAAAAAATATGTTCAAAAGTTGAGTATATTCTCATCAGTATTTGTGTCTCTCTCATTGGAAATACTTCTTGTATTTGTTCAAGCTTAATAAAAATTAAATGCAGATTTTGGTTCATTGCAGTTTGATTTAAAGTAAAAGTCACTAGAAGCTGGTTATTAAAAGATGAACAGCTTCTGTTTTACCCAACCTTTTAGTCTCATAAAATCAGATGATGATGTCATGTCTTTCTAGGCTTCTGATTGGTTAATTCAGAAGACCAGCTGCAGAAAGTGGTTTCGTGTTGGGGTTCTGCTTCCTACCACAGCTCATGGACTTCGATGTGGGCGTCCAAGATGGCCACCACGTCGGCGGTGGCCGCCCTCCAGCCGGACACTCTGGCGTGCGCCAGGCCTTTCTGCTCCGTGTGCCTCACCCTGGCGATCCGCAGGCCCGGGTTCTCCTCCTCCAGCGACTTAACGTACGCATCAAGGTCGCCTTTCAGGTTTTCTGGAATGACAGCAGAGTGTTGTTGAGGAATCAGGGTGGACAGAAAAGAGCTTTGAAAACGGAGGAACTGGAATGCAAACCAGATTCAAAACAAGTGACACAAATGAGGTTTTGATGTGAACAAACAACAAGACATGAATCAACCACTGGTTTGTTAAATGCTTTTCACAACATTATAGTCGGGACAAACATGCAAACCCAGAGGTTCCTCTTCACATATCCGTTTTTAACCGTCATGCAACAAGCATTCAAATCTCATTTCAACATGAATCTGCATTTCATAGACCTCAGTAGAAAGGAATTATTTTAGTTTTTAGAGCAATACAACTGTGAAACAGCAAATCTTTTAAAACTAGATCAATAATAACTCCTGGATCTGTTAGTTTTATGATATAGAAAACCACCATCTGGAAAAAAACCATCTGACAAACAGCCAATAATTTATTACTGAAAAGCTAATTTGGAAAAATGCAGATGATAAGAAAAGAAAAGAGACACGAGAGCCATAAGAGGGGAGGAGCAGCACCAACCCATCCAAACCAACACCCAACCTGGAACCAACCTGGAACCCAACCTGGAACCCAACCTGGAACCAAACCCAACCTGGAACCAAACCTGGAACCAACCTGGAACCCAACCTGGAACCAACCTGGAACCAACCTGGAACCCAACCTGGAACCAAACCTGGAACCAAACCCAACCTGGAACCAAACCTGGAACCAAACCCAACCTGGAACCCAACCTGGAACCAAACCCAACCTGGAACCCAACCTGGAACCAAACCTGGAACCCAACCTGGAACCAAACCCAACCTGGAACCCAACCTGGAACCAAACCCAACCTGGAACCAAACCTGGAACCAAACCTGGAACCAAACCCAACCTGGAACCCAACCTGGAACCCAACCTGGAACCCAACCTGGAACCCAACCTGGAACCCAACCTGGAACCCAACCTGGAACCCAACCTGGAACCAACACCCAACCTGGAACCCAACCTGGAACCCAACCTGGAACCCAACCTGGAACCAAACCTGGAACCAAACCCAACCTGGAACCAAACCTGGGACCCAACCTGGAACCAAACCTGGAACCAAACCTGGAACCAAACCCATCCTGGAACCCATCCTGGAACCCAACCCGATACCCAACCCGATACCCATCCTGGAACCCATCCTGGAACCCATCCTGGAACCCAACCCACCCACCATTGGAGCTGTTGTCGTCCACCATGATGATCTCCTTCAGCAGGTGTTTGGGCGTGCGGTCGATGATGCTGCGTAGCGCCCTCTTCAGGATGGACAAGGCCTCGTCCAGGTAGATCAGCACCACTCCCACCGTCGGCAGGTCCTTCTCATAGGTCCTCTTCAAACACCTGTTCAGGTGGAGAGTCGTGTTTAACAAACTGTTTTATTAAAGTTTGTTTTGATTAACTTGTAAAGTGAAATGTGAGCAAACTCGGTTAAGGGTTAAAGGTCAAATAACTGCTTTAACCGTGATAAGGTGGAAAGAACAGAATATTAGGGCCAGAGAAGAAAGTTATGATATTTCCCCAAAATATGATGCAAAATTACCAGAAGAAAGTCGTAAACTTAAAGGAAAAAATTCAATTTTTCAAAAGAAGATTTGAAAGCTATAAAGATTTGATGTTTCTTGAAATCATTTCAAAATCCAGCTGCTGATAATTTTATGTTGATGTGTTAAAAAAAATAATTTCCTTCTTTCTGAAACCGATACCAAACTTCACATTCCTTATTTTATTTATTAGAAATGAAATTTTTATGAAACTTTCTCATGTTTCTAGCGAAGTTTCATAAAACCTTTTACTGCGTTCATTTAATTAGTTTAAATAATTGAGCTGGATTAAATTATCATTTGTATTGTTACTGCGTTTGGACCTTTTGTTTATGAATACATATCTCTCTTATGAATGAGAGAAATGGAAATATAAAATTACTACTTCATTTTGCCATTATTACAGTTTGTTCTCATTATTTTTGCATTGTTTTCAGAAAATGACTATTCTTGTATTTCAACTGTTACACGACTTTATTCTGGGATTATTTTCACTGTATTCTTGTATTATTCTGATTTTACTCTCAAAATGAAAAACCCCATCAGGGCTGGTTGTCCAATATGACTAGATGAGGTCAGTTTTACCCTTTTTCTCTGGTGTCGGGCAGCGGTCGGTCCAGAGGAAGGCGATCGCTCAGGAAAACGTTGTATCCGTACTTCTTAAACAGAGCCTGGGCTTCTTTTTGCTCGTTCTCGGACAGATTCTCCCCCCAGTCCTTGAACAGGGGCGATCCAGGGAACACTTTGTTGGACTTTTTCTGCGGGGCGGGAGCGTCTTTGTGCTGCTGCTCCTTCTGACCCGGCCCGATCTGCATGGCCTGCTGCAGGACGTCTGCAACCTTCCTCTGAGTGTCTCGGTTCTCCTCCAGGATCTTCTGCATCACATCCTGTCTGCGCTCAAATCCTCTCAGGAACTTGGCTAGAAAAACAGTAGAAAAGGTAAAAATGCACATTTACCTCATCTCATCTGTCTAAATTAAAGTTGGAAAGAAATTCCTGTAACATAAAGGGCAAAAAATAAGAATGCAAAATAAAACAGAAGAAATTTCTATTTCGAATTCTTCCTCTTTTGTTTTATATAAAATCTAATTTAAATTGATAAAAAAACAAATGAGGCCAAACAGGAAATGATTTCCAGCCTTCAACAACAATAGATTCTTTTACAATGGCGTTTTATTCTCCCTCAAAGTTTTACTGAAAATTTTAATCCATTTATAACTCAACCTGATCTTCTTCAAGAACTGACAGAAGATCATTAAGTCAATCTATAAAATTTTACAGCACTTTACAACAGTACTGAAGCAAAGTGCTTTCCATTACTGCAGTTAAAAAAAAACAGACAAGAATAAAAAAAACCCATTCATACTAAGAGCTGCTCTAAACAAATACATGTTTAGATTTTTGAAACAAAAATCAACCATTAACTTGTTAACAGTCTGCAAATCAAAAGGTAATGAATTCCACAGCTTGGGGTCGTCCAGACTGGGCTTAAAAATTTAAGATTAAAACTTTTAAACATACAGGGAGCCAGTGAAGTGGTGAGGATCCAGGTTTATATCAATATAAAGGTAATTACAGCTGATTGAAGATGTGGAGACTTTTCAAGGTCCTTTTTGACTTTACTTGAGGTTCAGCCAAAGATTGGAGCTGAAAAAATTCGGGTCGTACAGAAACGAACCTTTCTCCCAAATTCATCACCACAAACTGCAAGGAGCCAAAGTAATAAAAGTAGGGAATATTTTATCCCCAAACAAAATACTTTGTTTTAATTCACTCAGGTGGAACAAATATTGTGAAAGCCGCTGCCAGATGTCCGTGCGGAGTGCAATGCATGTATATTATGGATACAAGTTCCTGATTAATGAGTTAAAGTTGATTGATCTTATCAAAGTGCTACTGCAGCATTTTAATAAGCGGTAATTTTCTTTTGTATCAAGCAGGACAACAGTTTTTCCTATAACGGGTATTTTTCTTATGTTGAATTAAAAAAAGAAAACCACATCCGTATAATTATTTTTTTAATTGTCAGCTGTAGCTCATACTGACCGAATGAACAGAAAATTGGAGTTTCTCATTTTGTTAAACTTGGACTAATTTATAAAATATAACAAAAAGGGACCCTCGTAGGTTAGGGCTGGTGTCCCACACCGGAGATAGGGATGGGTGCTCCGCCATCTTTGTTTCTCCTACAACTGGCTCCGCTTCAGGATGACCAGCGGCGCCTCCTGCTGGATGGCGGGTAAACTACAGCGCTGAAAAAACACTAAGAAGCGGACCTTCTCAGTTAATGCTTGGGGCTCATTTTAATCTAACAGACCTTTAAATGACAATTAACTGTAAGTCGATTAACAATGGACAATTAAACCTGTAGGTCATTTGCATAGAAATTAAACAGTAGGTTGATTTTGTCCCACTGGGAGGAGGCCAGGGAAGACCAGGGACACGCTGGAGGGACGAGGTCTCTCTTCTGGCCTGGGAACGCCTTGGGATTCCTGGAGGAGCTGGAAGAAGTGGCTGGGGAGGGAAGACTGGGCCTCCCTTCTGAAGCTGCTACCCCCGCAACCCGACCCGGATAAGAGGAAGAAGATGGATGGATGGATGGATGGATGGATGGATGGATGGATGGAGTTTCGCTGTGGCTGAACTCGGTAGCAATCTCTCTATTGCTAAAGAAAACGTTTCAGGGCAGAGTGTGTTTGAATTACAGATAATATCTGAATATACAGATTATGTATCCAACTATGCTGTTTTTTTTTTTAATTAAATATAGAACTTTTTTCCACCAGTTAAAAAATACATAAATGAAGTCAGTAACCCTTCCCGAGTGGTTTATTTTTTTCTTAAGTAGGTTTTTATATTTTATTTGTGTCATAAATTCTCAGAAAAAGGGCTATAAAGTTTATCACTGTTAAGTTGCAGACAAGGAAAGAGTCAGCTGAGTTGTAAAAGAGAGACAGATTGAGGATGAGGATGAGGAGGAAGGTTGACATCCCATCTTTCTTTAGGATGACATTAACCTCTTAAGGGCATCTGAAAACAGATCAATAATTTAATTCACTTTATCATGTAATTGGTTCATGTCTATAGAAATGTTGCTTTTGGTTCCACAATATTTGATTGATTTTTCCAAGCTGCATATGTAAAAGAGAGAAAAGTGTGAATTTTACCCAAAATAACAATAATAATAGTATGCATTTATAATGAGATTTGTAATGCATATAGAGCCACCTAGTGGTGTGAAGAGTAACTGCAGGTGCTCTCCCGGCTTCCCCACCAAAACTCTGAGGAACCAACAGCGAGTCAAGCAGCTCTTCACTACATTGGGTTTTTTCACATAGGGTCATATTTTTCTAGTTCAACAATTAACTAAATACTGTAAGAACATCAAACATACACGAATATAATTTGTAAAGTTTTCTCCTGGTTGGACTGAAAAAAGGAGCCTCTGAGTGGGAGCTGCTCCAGCTGGTGTTGGTGGCTGACCACCCAGTCACCACACTAACTGAGGTTTTATTTCCCAGCTGTGGGGCTACGTGCATGCAGTCAAAGGTCACATTGTGAAGAGTGATTTATTCTGTGTCGTCCTGGTGAAGAAGGTGACAAATAACTAAGCAGGAAGGTTATACGGGTGTCGAGACGAGTGAGTTAGGTTACACTGGTTATACTGGTTACACTTATTTAGTAAACTTTTGTTTTCCCATTAAATACGTAGAAAGTAGTTTTTATTGGAGGAGGAAATATATACATATTTTTTCCCTGTAAATTGTGGTTCTACTTTTGACCAAAGTCCCTAATAGAATTTCATCGCCAGCCTAGTTTATCCGGAGGTAAAGTAACATAATCATTGACTTTTCTAAGAACAGACTCAGCACTGGTCGAAATATAAAACTGGACTGAAATCAATCTAAAACTAGGTCGTTTTCTAAAAACCATTTTAACGTAGTAAAACCAACTTTTTCTACAAACATTTGACAAAAAAGAAACAAATTAGATAAAACAAAAAACCAGGAAGGCATGCTACCTTGATGCTTCGGGCTAAATAGGAACATTTTAAAAATAATACAAAGTTTTTTTAAATAAAAGCATATGTAACCGGTGGACTTCTGCTTTGTGTGCGTTATGTGGTGATCGGACAAACCACCAAACTTTGACTCAGGGTTTGGAGGCTCTCCGTTTATTTAACCCGTCAATATTAGCTTTAGCATTAGCATTAGCATTAGCATGTGCTCCAGTTCTACAACCCGATCTATAGTGTTAGCATGAATCAGATGTTATAAAGGCGTAATAGCAACTGAAATGAAAATATCCAATCACCGATCAATAATACAGAAGGAAAAATAAACATTTGAACAATATAAATGAAAGGATTACAACGGATTATAAAACTTGCCCCCTCCCAGTGGAACCAGTAACAAAAGGGAAGAGGAAATTAATAACTTAACATTTATAATGGTCCTGGAGGACCAGGAGCAAAAGAAGAAGAAAGAAGGACCAAACTCCTCACAGAGGAACAAGGGCAGACCAATATTAAAGGACAAATAAATTAAAGAAAACATTTTGTGAAAATATACAACTATTAATATAGACCCAGTTAACATGGTGTGAGTGCTCGCTTACTTTTATGACTTCTATGTTTTTGACCTTGAACATTGTTTATAACAGAGGTAAAACCATAAAGGAAGGTCCATAAATAAAAAAACATTTTTATTTTGCTGATTTCATTTTACAAGATCAAGGTTTATAAAGTATTACTTTGTGGTAGGAAAGAAGCAAAAATATACCAAAGCAAGAATCTATTAATGATTTTAGTCTTTGGCTTTTCTTTGCAATATATTTTACTAAGCTGTTCTTAAAGTATATAAAATAAAGTTTCTAAAAATAAACTTCAAGTACAGGGTCTCATTTTTATACTTCACAACACAAAACATTAAATTTGCTGTTTTTGATTTAGTTTCTTGTTCAAATATAACTTGAAATAAAATAAAATTACAAATAACTTTGCAGCGAGATATAGGAGCTCATTTAAGTAAATTATTTGTATTAAGATGGTTACTTCTCAGTACTTCTGATTTATCCAACTTATCATTTTTGTTTAGGAAAAAGTTGTTTTTTTAGAACAGTCATATTTTACACTGATTTCAGTCCAGTTTTAGAAATTAGACAAAAATACCCAAGCTGTGCTTTCAAGTATTTTTTACTGAGACGGGTTGTTTAAAAACACGGGAAGTCCAATCATCAGTTGGGATTGAATGTTGTGCGCAGAGGAGAAACCCGGCGGTGGAGAGAAACTCACTGAGGTTGTTGAGGCTTCGCTCCAGGTCGGAGAAGCTCCTGACGGCCCGGTCCGGGTCCAGCTGCCTCCCGGTCCTCTCCCCGGCCTCATCCCTGTCCCGCACGAACATCCCCAGGCAAAGCAGGAGCCCCAGGCACCCCGTGATCAGCACCACCCGCTTGAAGGACACCGCTCTCATGATGGAACCGAACCGAACCGAACCGAGACTGGAAGCAGTCAGCCTACAGCACCGATTAAAGCCTCCGGGCTTCCGACAGGTTCGGCAGGTACCCGCTGCTGCTTTGGACTGGCAGTAATGCGCCGCCGAGCTCAGGTGTGTGTAATAAAGTGACGTCAGCTGAAAAAGGGCGTGGCCGAGACGTTCTAATTCTAAACGTCTGGAGCCTGTTGGTCAACTTCACACAAACATAACGCAGAACATTGTGCAGTTCTAACAATCAGGATGACGCAGAAAGCAACAGGGTTCGTCTCATAAGTATTCATACCCCTGAACATTCAGGCAGGTCACTCAGGTTTATGTTCTTTTAACTCAGAAAAATTAAAACTATTTGTTCAATTTACTTAATACAGTTAGTAAGTGTCAACAAAACTTAGATATGTTGAGTATAAATAAATATAAAAGTATTTCATTATGCTGACTTTGCTGTTTTTATAAATGGAGCTTAACTGTATTTAATAAAACAAAAATATTGTGCAGCTTCAACCAAACTGACTTAGAGAGACAATCTGAGTTTTGCTTTGCTTCTCTCATTTGAATGAATTTAGCATCAGTAGTTTTAGTTTGACTTATGAAACAAAGATTTCCACACTGTGTAGTTAAGTAAACTAACTAACTAAATGTTTATGGATCAAACATTTATTTCCATTTGATAACATTTCACAAATAAACAAAGAGCCAAAGTATTGCAGCGTAACGCCTCGTTGTAAAACAAGCAAGCAACATGAAAAATATCTTACCCACAATCCATCACTGACTCCACGTGACAAACAGCTAAACAGCAAATCAACATTTTCCATCTTCTTCATTGGTCTTCACAATATTAATGTTCAATAAAGAGTAAATGTTTTTAGGTGAGTCTAAATGTGTGTGTGGTTGTGTGTCTGTCTGTCTGTCTGTGTGTTGCCCTGCGACAGACTGGCCACCTGTCCAGGTGACCCTGCCTCTCACCTTGAGAGGCAGCAGCTCCTCCTGACCCACCAGGGTCAAGGGTCAAGGGTGGAAAGATGGATGGATGGATGGAGTTTATTCACTCTCACATTCATTCCGCAGTTTGCTGCTTAAGACAAAAGGATTTGTTCAGGTCATGATCAGCATCTGACCACAGGAAGAGCAAACAGCAACAAATATTTACAAGTTATTTTTTCTGACATGTGAGGGTTTGTTTGG
Organism: Gambusia affinis; assembly: GCF_019740435.1. Classification (NCBI taxonomy): domain Eukaryota; kingdom Metazoa; phylum Chordata; class Actinopteri; order Cyprinodontiformes; family Poeciliidae; genus Gambusia; species Gambusia affinis. The sequence continues at coordinate 1,029,221 of NC_057875.1, read as the reverse complement.
CACCATTTCAGAAAAAACTGAATGTGACTCAAAGAATACAATTTGTGTCTTACTGATGAATTTGAAGAGGAAGAATTGGAACAGCTGTTTTGAATTTGGAAAAGACTGAAAAAAATCTGCAGTTACAAAACTCCTCTGGATTTTTCTCTACAACTTTAATTTCACAGTTACAACCACAAATATAAAACTATAGCACCAGAGACACCATCCATCCATCCATCCATCCATCCATCCATCCATCCATCCATCCATCCATCCATCCATCCATCCATCCATCCAGAGGACACACCGTCCCCCGGGACATTCTGGTGTCCCCGGTAGAAATCCTGATCAGATGTCCAACTCGCCTCTTAATTTCGGTTCTGGCTACAGGTGAAGGTAAACGATGCAGTAAATCTAGAGCAGGTGACGTCCTGAACCGTCTGTCCGTTTCCTGCTGCATCATAAACGTTTTTTATGAAGGAGCCCCAGCGGTGGCTGAGTGGCGCTAGGCGGTGGCGACGAGGTTCTGGATGGTCCAGTTCTGGCTGCTGCAGCGCTGGATGACCAGCTGGTAGTCCAGGTATCCTCCCGGAGCGACCTCCAGACAGCGCCGCGTAGCTTTGTTCCTTATTTCTCGACCCTGTGAAGGTTTGATCGAACAATAATCAATCAATCAAGTTTATTAGTACAGCACATTGCAGCAACAAGACATCATACAGTCAACAATGATGAAATCCAGTAAAAGACTTTATATTTTGTCAAGTGTCATTGATAAAATCATCAATACACATTAAATGTGTTGGTCTGTTTCAGGGTTTAGTCTGGATCTAAAGGAACTCAGCAGCTGCGTTTCCATTAACCAAAGAATTGAGCAAATTGAAAATAAATTTACTCCATGGAAACACGGCAACTTTGAAAAATCTCATGATTTTTTATTAAAAGTTTTTGTGAAGGAATAAAGTGTTTTTTTTAAATAGATTGCGATCAACAACCGGATGATACCACTGGCAGAAACGACAAAGACAAGGTCAGGAAGTGGAGGAGGATGATGTTTTGTTTTTGTCTTTGTGGAATGTGCAGCCGGTTCCACCAGATCTCTCACTGCATCAGTTCATAAAACGTTGTGAGTCTTTCCAACGTAATGAATCCAACACTCTTCTGTAAAATGGCCGACTACAAATTCCCCAAAACATTTCATACGTATCCGGTCCCAGGTAGGCGGGGCTTGTTGCTCCAACGCCTGAACAAAACGCCAGCGTCTCCTCTGATTGGCTGATAGACAATGAGCGCTGGCGCCACAGATGAATTATGAATATTGCTCATGTGTTTAAATCTCTTTATTTTTAAAAGCTTATTGTGTGAACAAGCCGGATATTATTATTATTCAAATGGGATTTTAATTTCATATCCTGTTTAATGGAAACACTGCAACTGCAAAATTGTTGTTGTTGTTTTTACATTAGTAAAATATTGAAACAGTTTTGTGCACATTTGTAATGGAAACACAGTTACTGCTGCAGCAATCAATACAACTGAGGACAACTGCATAGATGAGTTTCTCTAGATGTTGCTGGGACATTCAGATGATAGAAGGCCAACTTGGTAACTGTCTCTATGTGGCTCTGAAGGCTCAGGCTAAAAACCTCATCATGAGACGATTTCAGATCACAGACAGAAAGCTCTGCCATCGTTCCCATCGTTCCCATGGTTCCCATTGTTCCCATTGTTCCCAGCTCACCTGCCTGAAGTCCCAGTTCATGTGTAACTGGTTCAGCCTTGCTGTGTTGCATTCATGCAGAGTGGGAATGCTTCCAGAGCCCGGATCCACCAGGCAGCGGTTCCGGCTGTACTTATGGGATCTCAGGCCGCCGATGATGATTTCACCCTCTGTGTTGTAGAAACATTTCTGCAGGGACAGAAACACGCTCACCTTTTGGACTTGGTATTCATTCAGAATGAGGTGGTGTTAATGACTTTCTGTGATACCTGCTGTTCCTCAAAGTGGCACTGGTATAAGACCGGGATGCTCCCAGGAACGTCTCCCTGGTCCACACACTGCTGCTTTACAAGGCTGTTCTGCAGCTGAGCAGAGATCCGGGTCACCGAACCGTCCAAACATCCTGAATTCATTCATCTACAGCGAAGGTCTTAAAATGTCTTAAAATCCTTACAAGAAATTTTTAAGTGGTCTTAAAAGCAATAATTTAATTACTATTTTTAAAGTTCATGTCTTAAATTTGGTCGTGGCAGAATTAGCTAGTCTCCTATATGTAGCTTTTTTTGTCTCTGGAAATTTTTTGTAAAGAAAAAGTTTAAGTCGGACGCTGACGTCTGCATTAGAATCTGTGGCTCGAGATGGTTGAGACTCTAGTTTCTCCTAGAGTCTCAACCGTCTCTAAGAGAAACTACAGTTTCTCATTCCTCCTAGAGACTAGGAGAAGCCTCTAGGAGACTAGGAGAAGTCTCTAGGAGACTAGGAGAAGTCTCTAGGAGACTAGGAGAAGCCTCTAGGAGACTAGGAGAAGTCTCTGGGAGACTAGGAGAAGTCTCTAGGAGACTAGGAGAAGCCTCTAGGAGACTAGGAGAAGCCTCTAGGAGACTAGGAGAAGTCTCTAGGAGACTAGGAGAAGCCTCTAGGAGACTAGGAGAAGTCTCTGGGAGACTAGGAGAAGTCTCTAGGAGACTAGGAGAAGTCTCTAGGAGACTAGGAGAAGCCTCTAGGAGACTAGGAGAAGTCTGACGTCTAAAAATCCCATGAGGTGTCGCTGTTTTACTGTTATGACTTCTCTCAGTTAAAACCGAAGATATTGTGGTTTTAATAAGATTTAATAATGAGATTCATAAATTAATGACATTTAAATCTCATCATAATGAGAATGTTTTCTCATTTTAACAAGATACTGCTCCCACATTTATTTCCAAGTTCTGCCAGTTAAATGCTTCAATTCAACAGGATCCCTCAAACAATCCTTACATTTATAGCTTTTTTCAGTCTTATCTTTAATTCAAGGTGGGATTGAAAACTTAAATTCAGTTTATTTCTATTCACAAAAAATATTGTCTTGAGGCACTCAAGACTAAAATGTCTTAAGAAGACTTAAGACTCAAGTCTTAAATCTTCTTAAGACTTAAGTCTTAAAAGGTTTTTAAACGTTTTTAAAAACCGCAAAAATGTTTTAAGGTTCTTAAGACTTTAAAAAGTCTTCTTAAGTCTTTTTATGACCTTTTAAAGAAGGTATTAAAAAGTCTTAAATTGGACTTGTATAATACTACAGGTACCCAGTTCATGTATGTTTAAAAGCATTTTAATGTGAAGTAACTGAACTCCTGAAACGGTTCTCACCACACCGTAGCCCAGGATGTCATCCCATCGCTCCAGACTCGGGTAAACGTTCTCCAGGTACCAACTGAAAGGTTTACATTTCAGCTTCTCTCTCAGTTTTTTCCTCTTGGAAACGTCACCGATGTCGATACTGTGGTCCTGATTACAATAAACATAAAATAGCTGCATATTAAAGTTTTACACTTGGTAAACTTCATGTTAGAAGATGAAACTAAATCAGGTGAATAATTATTTTAATCATTAGAGTGAAGCTAATGTTCCTGCATTTTGCATTTTGTGTATGTGTACTTGTCAATGAATACGGTAGAAAAGTATTTTTCTTTTTTTGGTAAGTTGTGGGTTTCTAAAGAAGTATTTTTCTTTTTGTTTTCTTGTCTGTAAAACTGTTAATGTAGCAGAATGAAGTGAATTTGACCTTTTCTGACCTTCAGAGGGACGTTCCAGGCAATAAAAACGTTTTTCTTGTATTCGTCCAACCAAATGTCTGCGAGCCTCAGCGCGTTCCTCCTCATGGACGGGTTCAGGTCCGGTGCGTACGGTTTGTGTGCTCTCTCGATGTGAGCGACCCTGGAGCAAGGCACGACCTCCACGCTCCCTCCACACAGCCACGCCTGGGCAGTCAACACAGGGGTCAGAGTTCAGCTCTGGTCCAGTCAGCCATTGTTTTTTTGCTGCCAACACTCACGCGGATCCCCAGCTCCACGTTTTCCCCTCCATAAACTGTCATGCCTCCATCAAGTCCTCCAATTTCTCCGAGAAAACCTCGGTCTGCTGCAAAGATTCCCATAACAGACGGACTCCTGCACGAAAGATCAGAGTCTGAGAAAAACCGGCCTGCTGCAAAATATAAACAACACAAGAACAGGCTGAAAGTAAAGCAGATCTGTGTTGATCTGAAGAGTTTACTAAAGAAAGTGGAATAAAATCAGTTTTCATTTGGCTGTTAAGTGAGAACAGTTGAACCTGCTGAGAGGAGAAATGAATCCAGAGAACCTTACAATCATTCCTGGGCCAATCTGACAAACCGCTAATAGCGTAGCTTCTTTTCCATTTAGCATTTTAGCATTTTTACTAACTGTGAATATGTTCAGCGCACCTAGCTTCTTCTAAAGTACTTCTATTGATTTTTATTTGCCTGTTTTGTAAATGTATAATTGAATAAAGTTTAATATCTGTTAGTAAGTTTTGGTTATCTACTGTGAATAATTCTTCAAGTACTCGACTTTATTTTGATGCTCTTATTTTCCACTTCGTTACGCAGCAGTTCTGTTTCCTCTCCGCACGTTCTCCATAATGAAGTGCAGGAAATTAAGTTTGTTTTGTACCCAGAATGCATTGCTGTAGTTCCACAATAAATATTTTAAGATCTGCTGATGTCCTGGCTGAAGCCATGCTGTGGTCAGTTAGCCAAATTAGCAACAGAGTTAGCAAATATTAATAACGACAAAACTGAAACCATGAGTGAAAGATCTGCTCTAAAGAATCTCTTCCTGGAGGAAACAAACCTGACCCTGTTGAGGGCGATGTTTAATGTTACGGCTGGAACATCAGAAACATTTATTTTGATGAATTAATTATAAATATTTTAGCATGTTAAGCATTTTTATGCAACTAATTGCTTATTTTTCTACATACAAACATAAAATGTATCAAAATGGTTGAATTTAGTATGTCAGCGTTTTAGCATTAGCTTCTGCTACGTTCTGTTCCGTGTGTGTGTAGTACTTTAGCAATAGAGGAGCTAACGATTATGGTTAGTGCTTTAGCGTTAGCACAGCTAACTTTAGTTCACTGCTCAGAACCAATAAAAACATCAAAGTCAAAGTTTTGATGATCCGGTTGGTTCAGATTCTGATAAACGCCTTTAGTAGCACTTTGCTACATTTGGCTAATTTCTGTCTGAAGTTCTTTGTGTTTTATTTGTGTTTTCTGACATTTTGGACATGATTTGAAAATGTTACATTTTTAAAAATTAGTAAAAAAGATCAAAAAGCTCTTTGATATTTAATCTTCACTGATATAGTTTACTTCTCTCTGGTAAAAAGAAGGTATGATCATGTCTCAACATAACTGAGAGTCTACTCTAATCTAATAATTGCTGGTTTTGTTTTTCCAACCTACTTCTGAGGCTGTGATTCATCCACATCGCTCCAGTTTGGTTTGAAGAACTCGTACATACACCACAGGGCCCAGTCAAAGCCCTGAGCAAACGACATGTGTCTTTCCACATGCAGATCATCAAAGTGGAGTTTTTCAAACACAGGAGACGCAACAACGGTTCTGTCAGCTTTGATCTGGGCCAGCAGAGGTTCTGCCCTGCAGAGGAAATAACAAAGTAAACGTTTTAAACAGCTCAGCAGGAGAAGATGTTGGACTTTTGCATTTTCTACGTACCATCCTCTTGTGGCTTCAATGTGAGCATCTAAAATGGCCACCACGTCTCCAGCGGCATGCTCCCAGCCAGTGATCCGGGCCTGGGACAAACCCATCGGACTTGTGTGCCAGACTCTTTTAATGAGGCCAGGCCTTTCTTTGTGAATCTCATCTATGTAATCTTCCACCGGTTTCCCAAGATCGTCTAAAAACACATTCCCGAGTCAGAAGAACAGGAAGCAGTACTGTTTGCTTTTCTTTGACATGTCAGCATTTTGTTTGTCTGTTAATCCCTAAAGCCTCTGATCTAAAACATCTTTACATTTTGAAAGAGATCTTAATCTCAGAAATCCAGTTTGGTTCTGGTGACTGTTGAAGTTCAGGAAGATTGTAGCTGCAGAAGTAATAACCTAAATGTTGGAGATATTTATTCTTTATTTCTTTATCCATTATTTATCCATTGTTTATTCTTAAATTTATACTTTTTGTATTATTTGCAGAGTTTATATTCAGGTTAATAACTGTTGATTTTATTTATTTTTTTGTTTTCTTATTTTTCTTATTTATCTTTTCTAGGTAAGACAGGAAGTAATGTGGGTCGGTCCAGTTTAGGGGCCTGGTAAAGGACCAGCAGGCATTTGGGTTTGGGGCCGATGAGTTTTAACAGAGCAAGAGACCATAATAAACCATAACCATAACAAAACACAAAACAATGTTCTTTGGGAATTAATTATGCCAAAGCAAGTCTGTGGATTTACTGGCCCATTATTTGTCAAAGATCCCAAATACAGAATTTTCTCAAATTTCCAGTTTGAGTTTATATAGAAAATCATTTTTGGCTATACTAAACAGAGTTTTCAAGTGGATGAAATGCAAAAGCAGATAAAATGTTTTTGTTTTCCCAGATATCCGGCGACGTGTGAACTAGGCCTGAGAATCCTGAGGTGGAAGCATCATGCTGTGGGGTGATTTTCTGCAGCAGAACCACCATGAGTTTTACCCTCTATCAGTGGAAAACATGAGACTATTTAAAAAGAACTAAATCTGGAGCAGAACTGAGCCCTGCAACATGACATGACCCAAAATGTTCCACTAGATCCACAGAGAACTGGCTGGGAAAAACCCAGGGCCTAGTCAAAGCCCAGATCTCATTGAGATGCTGTTCCTCAAACGTTTCAAGAAATACAAGCTTAATCATTTGTCTGTGAACTTGACTTTACAAAGTCTGAAGGTGGATGTGGGCTCACTGTAGGTGCTGTGGTCGTCCACCAGGATGATTTCCCTCAGCAGGCGTTCAGGCGTGTTGGTGATGACGCTTCGCACCGCCCTCTTGATCACAGAGAGCGCCTCGTTAACGTAGATCAGCACCACGCTGACGCTGGGCAGGACTCTGGGGTATTTCTTCTTCAGACATCTGCGTGTTTGGTTGGAGAAGATCCGTGACTCCAGCAGGAAATGTGTCATCGTTTGTTGTTTTCAGCGACTCTTACCTGGGATCCCTCATGTCAGGAAGTTCCCTGTCGAGGGCGATCTGGTTGCTGAGGAAGGCGTTGTAGCCGTAAATCTTAAAAAGAGCTTCGGCCTCCTTCTGCTCCTCCTCTGTCAGGCCGTCGCCCCACTTCACAAACAGCTCAGAGTTTGGGTACAGCTTCGGCGGCGCCTTTTTGGGTTCGTTTTGGTTTTCATTTGGAGAAAGTTCTTCTGGTGAGCTTTTCTTCTCAGGTTTCTCTAGTAGATTTGCTTTTTGGGGGAAATTTAAAACAATAATTTACTCTCAGACAGCAGAAGGTATGCACCGTTTTCCTTTAGAGGGAAAACCAGCCAGTAACCGCAATGTTTTCTAAGCATAAACAAAGTGGGAGCAAATACAAAGAAAGGAGCTTTGTGGATTTACTATTTAAAGCTGCAGATGTGACTTTAATGAAATATATGTTTGTATATATTTGTTAAAACAGGCACCATGTTGTGACAGTTTGTTATGAGACAAATAATCTGTGAAAATATCGATGTCCTCCTCCCTGATCTGCTACTGCTGTCTGAAGAAATGAACCAAAAACAACCAATCAGAGCCAGGAGGCGGGTCTTAGTGCTGTTAATTAAGCTCATGTACTGGCTGCTAAATGTGCTACTGACAGAGAATCAACTCCCCTTTACAAAAGCCATTTACCTGCTGTCATTGGTGGCTATGCTAACTAGCCTTAACCTTTGCGACAGCAGGAGAGTGATTGACAACACTAAGACCCGCCTCCTGGCTCTGATTGGTTGTTTTTAGTTAGAAGGCCGAGAAACACAGATTATCTGTCAAACACCAAACTGCCATTACATGGTGACAGTTTTCATAAATATGTAAAATAAAAATCTCTTTATTAAAGTTCCTCACTGCAGCTTTAACTGACTGACTGAACTCTGTTAAATAATTACAATCTTTTCTCACCCAGCTTGTTTAGGCTCTCTTGAATCCTGTCCAGTTTTCGGCTCATGGCTTCCTGGTTTGTGACGCGTTTCTGAAGCGGTTTTTCTTCTCTCCACCTCCCAGTCATGAAGATAATTAGATACACCAAGAATAAAAAAGCTCCAATCACTCCTACTCTAAAATAAACCTTCATAGCTGCTCCAGATGAAGAATCAAGTCAGTGTGTTTCTGTTCTGGCCGCCATGCAGGAACTCCTCAGCCGCACAGCTCCAGTTCAGACCATAAAACGCGTCTTATCTTAAAGATAATATTAACTTGCAGATGGACTTTCTGTGAGTTGTTTACATTCTGTCAACCAAACCAGTAAATAGGAACATTAGTAACTGGAAACGCCTGGACTGAGATTTAAAGTTCTCAAAATGTGACTCATGATTATTTTATGTTTTTTTTTTATGTATTTACATGATTCCATGTTTCTCGATTAGTTCTGCTTTTCCAGGATATTTAAAAAGCCGAGACACATTAACACAAGACAGGACAAACTATGATTAAAATAACATTAGATATTAATGTTTGCAGCTTTAAAATGTTCAGTTAAAGACAAACGTCTCATATAAACAAATACCTGTAATTTTTGTTTCCAAATGGTTGCCATGGAGATTAAAGGATTTCTCAAACACGGATGAAAGAATCACAGAAACAATCCAGATGTTTTTGATGAGCGAATAATTTGATGAAAAACTGGTTTCACACGATACGGATCAGATCAAAACTTTCATGTCAGTTTCTCAAATTTGTATTTAAACTTTCAGTTTACAGAGTGAAATTAATGTGGCTTTTGACAAATGAAACTTTAAGAAAGTCATTAGAGATGATAATTAATCTAATGAGTATTAAAATAACCTGGTTTGTTTCTAATTATATACTATACTTTTTTGTTATTCTATTTGAACAGAATTTCAATCAAAATGGACAAAAATCTTTAATGAAACTAATTCCTAAGATCTGAGTAACAATTATGAATTTTATTCCAGGGTTATTAATTATAGGTTGGTTAACTATTCAGAACCTTGTAGTTTATTGGCAGAGGAACAGATCTGGTTTCTATCTTACATTCTTTGACTACAGTAGTTAAAGCTGCAGTATCTGACTTTAACTTTAACTCCGCCATTTGCACATTTGGCAGCGATTACATGAGGTTGATTGGCAGCATTAAGCCCCGCCTCCTGACTGCTTCAGGAACGGTTTGTTTCTTTAGACAGCAATAGCAGATCAATCTTTTCTCAGATTATCTGCCTCATAACATTTAATAAATATGTAAAAACATTTTTATCATGAAGTTACTCGCTGCAGCTTCAATGCCAGGAATCAAGAAGGAAAGTCCAGTTTTAAATCTTGTATAGATTTTGAAAAAGCCTTTCTGTTAACTGTGAATCAAATTCCTGTGAAATTCTGTAAAAGTTATTAATCAAAAACCAGAGTTACGTGTCCAGGTGAATTATAGTGATGACGCAAAACCCCCCAGTGAAGATAATTCTTTATTTATGTACAGAATACCGCTAAAGGAAGCTGAATTACGAGGCGAGCCTCCGACCCGTGGCTCAGTAGTTGACCGTCTTGGCCGGCTTGGTCTCGTCCAGATCGGCCTCCAGGTAACGGTAGCGGCGGTGGCGGCGCAGGATCTCGATCGCCTTCTGCTCCACAGAGGAAGCCGTGATGCCCAGATCCTCCAGACCAGGAAGTCCAGGATACTTCATGTCTGTCGTGTGAAACTGGACGGAAACCAAAGAGCATTCTGCTTACTAAAGATGTAAACCCGCGTTTCTCAAACCTTTTCATTTAAACACTCACAAACCTCCTGACTAAAAATAACAACTTAAAATCCACCTGAATGAAAACATTAGTCTCTTACTGATGTCTTCCTCTGATCATATGAACACGTTGCAGCGTGACGTCACCTGAACAAATCCCACCCCGACTCCCTGCTGCTAGCTGACGATGGCTAGCATTGGTTTAGCTGTTAAGTTGTCAACATAATACATTAATTCTTAAATTAAACAAAAAGGGAAGCAGGGCTTTTCCACTAATTGTCAACACCATGACAACTAGACGATGTCAGGAAAAAGTTTTAGTTAAGAAAATAAATAACCAAGGAGAGGGCAGTAGGTCAGTTATGCTAGCTTGACTATGACAACCTTAACATGTCGATGTGCTGTGGAATTTTGTGCGTTTCAGTGTTTAAATTAACTAATCAACCACCCTGTGTTAGTTTAGCTAATAGCAGCAGCAGCTAATCTACCAGAGCGATCAATTATTAATAATCACAAAATATACATAAAGTCTAAAAACATAAAATGGACTGAATGTTCTGAAATGAAGTGTTGTTTGGTGTTTCATCCTGATACACTAGTGGAGCTGTCATCAGTCAGTTGCTATGGCAACGGATCGGCAGAGCGTAGCCGACAGAGGAAGAAAAACGTGGCTTTGTGTTGTTCTCCACCTGTTTTTCTGCATTATTTTCCCTTCGCTGCCCTGAATTAACAACATCTCCAGGTTTCTTTAGTTAATGTTCTACTGCAGCAGCGCCGCTAAAAAGAATCTGTTTTTGCCTGCAGTTTTGAGCGCAGGCACAAAATTCCCAGATATAAACAACAATGTGCAACGGGTCTATAAGTATTCCTGGTGTTGTTTTCTTCCCATCAGTATCTTCAGCTATTCCTTTGAGTAATCTGGGTTTAAGCTACTTATTCATTATTATTTCTAAACACAATCCTTTAGTAAGCTAATTGTTGCATTTTGAGCTCATGTCACGGCAAATAAATGGTCATTTACATGCAGTATAGTGCAAACCACCAGGGGGCAGCTGGGGGACCACAGTTAGAGGGAGACTGATTTACATGAGAGAAAAAAACAACTTAAACTTTGAGTTTAAACATCTTCATCGTCTCACCCTGTCGATTTTGTCCGGGGTCGTCCAGGGTTCAAACGGGTTCATAGCAAAAATCCTGGCAGCCAGGCTGAAAGCAGACAGCAGTCGCTACGTCAGTCGCTAACAGCAGCAGAGTTCCTCATCAATGAAGACATTCATGTTTTAATGGCAGCCTTTGTTCTGATCAGTGAGATAAAACAGACACTCCCTGCAGGAGCATGAGAATGCTTACTGGTAGAGCGGGCGCGGCAGAGGGTAAGGCACGAAGGGCCGGTGCGCCACGCCGTAGACGTACTCCACCAGGTCGTGAAGCAGGTAGCGGTTCGGCCTGCAGGTCAAACAACAATCAGCTGCAAAACAGCCTCTACGGCAAACCGACTTAACACAAAATCAGCATCACTGTGTTACAGATTCATGAAATGAGTTTGACTAGAGAATCACGATTTCTCTAGTCAAAGTATTTTAAAATGTGTTCAGAATACAAACTCCTATTTGCATATCGCATTACGCAGCCACAGAATGTATTTTAAATAATTGTTTGATATTTTTTATTTAAGCTAACCTAATGCTGGTTAAATTACAGAGTTTTATGCACAAATGTAGTTTTGTTTAAATATAAACTGATGGAATCATAGAATTGTTATAAATACATTTTCTGTGTTTACATTCTTCTCCCAGAATCTCTATTGGTTTACAATATAGTAATAAATTATAGTTATAAATGTTAGTCATAAATAGTTATAAATTACAAATAGTTTTTGAATCAAATTGTGACCCTACAAATCTGAACTGAATCACTGAAAGTTTTGTTTCTCTGATTATATTCTGACTATAAATGACATCAGATTCACCACTAGGATCTACAGTGGCTTCAATTCTAGATGCCTGCAATGAATTACTGACTATCTGAAACATATTTCAGATAATTCAATTATAAACATAAAGTACATTTAAAATTAAAGATATATTAAACGTGTTTTAGATGGGAGAATATATACAATTCAACTTGTGCAACAACTTGTCAAAACTAACAAAGATTTATGGAACTATAATTTTGACAATTCAAAATTTATTTTCTCCAAATAAATTAGATATCAGGAACATTGTTTTTGTAAATTTAGACTGTTTTTCTTCTTACTAGTCAGAATATAAATGCAGAAATCTAAAATCATTATTCTGTAAAATAAAACTGATCTTATGCTAAAACTGCCTGCCATAAAGCGGCTGTATAAAAGGAAACTTTCATATCAGGTTAAACTTGTTTTCAGTCAGCAGCTGAAATACTTTCTGTTCATTTAAAATTAATTTAAACCAGAAGAACTGCCTGATCGACTTTATGTATTATAGTTGTTATTTCTTTATTGTTTCTCTAATAATGAAGAAATCATAAATTTGGGTTTATTTCTGAGTTAATTAAGCTTCTGCTTATGTGCTGAATTATTAGACATAAATTATTTCAGTATGATTTTCACACCCAAGAACATTTCCACTTTTTGTCACATTTACTGAATAATTTCTGAAGCAAAACTTTCAGAGCTTCGTTTTTCACGTTTGAAGTTTGTGGTTTTAAAATGACAAAAAGTGGAAAATTCAGGATATGAGAGAACTTTTGCTGAATATTTCATCCCACATCAGAGACTCTGCAACGTTCAGAGAGTTAAATTTAAGATCAACAAAAATCACCAAAATACTAATATCTGCTTTCACTTTAATTCCTGAAACAAACAAAAAGTTTTCTTCAAAATGGTTCTGAGAATCTGAACCAGAACTACGGAACCAAATAAATGCCAAAGAGACATTTCCCCCAAAACAATATAAAACAGTATAAGCAACAAAAGTTAACAAGTTTACATAAATACAATTTTGGTGCATTGCTGAACATATTTGAGATTGTTTGTTACCCAACGAGGGCGAAAGTTTTCCCGTTGGCGTCTGGGTCCCTCACCGCGTTGACGATTGCCTTGGCAACGTCCACCACCTGAGAAACAAACACACCGCTTATTTCTGTGATCATTTTTCAGTCAAAACCAATGATTCTGTGGAGATTATTTTGGACTTTGGGATCATTTTTCCTCATTAAGCTGCTTCAAATAGAAAAGTAGATTTTAAACATTTTTATTCTTTAAAGAACTTAAAGCTTGAGTTTTTTCTCGCCATATTGATTGATCAACTATTACTTCTCATCTATTAAGTCTGAGGCAGCAGTGTAGAAACACTGCCACCTGCTGGTGAGAGTTAGCATCACTTAAATCAATAAAATCAATTATCCATCAGCACAAACAAATGTCAGTATCTGTAAGCCTGTCATCAGAATCAATAAATCAATTATCCACCTGATCAATTAAAATGAGCTTGATGGAGAGTTTATTTACTTTAATACAGTTAAAAACTTTATCCAAGTGATATTTTCTCAGATTTTCTAAATGTTCAATGAAAATGATGGTCAGTATAATTTTCAAGTCATGAACTTTTACAGTGTAAATCAGATTTTATTGAACAAAGCAATGAGAACAGGATTTATTTCAAAAATAAAAAACTCAAAATGTACCAAATTATTCTGCACAGCAGATTTTCTGAACATTTTATAGATTATAAAGAACTGTAAACGGTCATTCTCTGAATGTGCAGCATTAAGTGATCACATGTACTAAAATCAAAAGTTATTTCAATCAGAAATATCTTAACAAGTTCCATGTTAACATCGGACCTTTTCTTTGGAATCTGTAGAAACCATCTTTGTTCTGAATCAGCCGTAAATCTCTTCACAGAACGAAAACGCTTCAGTTCTCATTAAATATCTCATGTTTTCATACCTTGTCATACGGCACTACACTATCTGATGATTTCCATCAGCAGAGATCGTTTCTCTTTCCCATATTGAATGAAACCTGTGGCCTGATTAATAATGTGGAACATCCTTCTGAAGTAGATTTTCTTTAATTGAGCTCAGCAGACAAACTGATCAAGCAGCTCTCTGAAATTAATTATACTGATTCAAAGACACACATACATGTGCTATACATTTAATAGCACAACAAACATTTTATCTTTATGACACTTTAATCCAATTTGCATAATAATTAGGAACACGGTGTAAACGTGAAATAGACATTGATCTTTAGGACGTATTTGCATTAACATGTCATTATTATTATATTGGTGGAAAATTCAAATGACAATATTATAATTTATTATAGCAATTGACATTTTTAACTTCTTAAAGCCAAGTCAGCACTTTTCTGAATTAAAATAAAAATGAGCTTCTTGCTTTAAAAACTTACGTAAACAGGTTGCTTCACTGTTTTCTTCCCGAGCGCCATCAGAGGAATCGCGTTTCCAAACCAGCGCATATCTGAAAGAATCCCAGGAAGGTTTCTATAAACCCACAAACGGCTGAGCTGATTCCCATCATCACAAACATCTTACTGGCAAAATAGTTGAAGAATCTGTCCTCCCTGCCAAACATCTCTGCCGGCTTTATGATTATAGCGTCTGGAAACTCTTCTCTCACCGCTTCCTCGCCCACAGCCTGCGGCGGCAGAGCAAGCGATCAGCGTCACGCCCCTCACGGCGGCTTGATTTGTGCAGGAAGTGCCGGACTCACCTTGTTCCTCAGGTATTTGGAGGGGCTGCGCATGTCGGCGTTCAGGTGCGACATGTGGATGAACTTTGTGATTCCGGCCTCTTTAGTGGCCCGGGCCAGCTGCTGAGGGATGTTGACGAAAACGTCCTCAAAGCGGTAGTTTCTAGTTTTAAAACGAGAAAAACAAACAAACTCAAGTAAATGAGCGCAAAAATTATTTACAGGTAGATTTCAGTACAGACTCAAAGTCCAAATACATAATGTTTTGTGGCACTGTTGGCTTTCCATATCTATTTGTGAGGATCAGGTGCTGTGATAGTCTTTGTGATAATCTTTCCTGTCTTTTGAAACTCGATGGTAAAAAGCCGTATTTGAGGCCCATGGCCTAAGATGCGGCTTCTTCAAAGCATGTCAGAAAGCAGCAGCTTCTAGTCCAGATATTACGGTAGAATAATTTGCAAAAAAATAAACGATCAAAAACCCCAGAATTTTCTCAGAATTTGGCAGCTTTTATTTTATTTGCTCTGGCCACTTGTTCCTGGTTTTGCCGACTTGTCGCATATTTGATTTGGAGCGTGCAGGTGAGAGGTTTCTGACTTTTCCAGGTTAACTCACCTCGTTTCCCACTCCCTGCCCACCAGATTGATGACCACGTTGGAGTGCTCGATGGCCCGTTGGATGGACTCTTTGTTCTTTACATCCCATTCCTGTCACGCAGAAACAGCAGCGTTTCAGCCTCACGCCCCAGAGATCCGGCCTGTAAACCTGCAAACCTGTTTAAAAGGTTTTTACCATGAAGATGATTTGGCCCAGGTCACCCATGGGCCTGAAGTACATGAGGTCGTACTGGTCGCAGCGGTGAGGGATCACGATCTGGGAACCAACCCGACCTGCAGCATGAGACATTCAGGGACATTAAATCCACGTAGCAGGTCATTGTTTAAATGTGGAGATTTACTGCTGGAGGGTAAAAGACGATTCATTTAATGTCGCTGCAGAATAATCCTGTTAATGAAACCTGGAGAAGCAGCTCTTATCAGTTCAGTGCAGCACAGCAAAGGGAAAACATTAAAGAGTAACTTAGAACCACCCGTTTCCTCCTTTTTTCTCGCTCTCAATGTCAGCTACGCTTCACACAAGCTTGTTGCCATAGCAACTGAAAGACAACGCCACCAATGTATCAGGATTCAACACCAAAAATCACTCAAACATTTCCCACACAGGAAATGTTACAGCTTTATGTTTTTAGGCTTGATGTTCATTTGTGAATATTAATAAGTGATCACTGTGGAAGATTAGCTACTGCTGCTATCAGCTAAGCTAACACAGTGGTGGTAGATTAGCTAATTTAAACACCTGCCCTAATGATGAGTTGGTGTGTGGGTTGCCTTTTTTAAATAAACCGAAACATCAAATTCTGCAGAACATCAACATGTTAAGGTTCTCATAGTCAAGCTAGCATAGCATAGCTACTTTCCTCTCCCTTGCTATGCTTTTCAATAAAAACCTTTTCCTGGCCTTGTTATCTAGTTGTAATATTGTTGAAAACTGGTAGCAAAGCACTGCGTCCCTTTTCCCTTTGTATATCAAGTATATATTAAAGATTTAGCTCATTATTTTTGACAACTTAACATTTAAAACCAGTGTTAGACATCTGCATCAGTGGGCAGAATTTTTCACTGGGATGCTGCGTGCGTTTATTCAGCATCATGAAATCCTGAACTGTGATGTTGAAAAACGACAAAAGCTTGATGAAAAGGTCCGAACGAACCCAGCCTGTTGACGACGTATCGGCCCAGGAAACCCGTGGCTCCAAACACGGTGGCAGCGATCCCGCTGGAAGACGAGCGTCCTCCCTTCCCTTTGGGGATGACGGCATGGTGCAGCTTCCTCTGCTGCGCTGTGGCGATGCATGCAGCTGCAGACGCAGCCTGACTGCAGCTGCCTGTCAACAGCAGCAGAAAACCAATCACCAATCAGCCCAGCGGTTCTGCACCAACACTATATGATATAATGCAAAAATCTATGAAATGCAACAGAGACACGTTTTTATTTCTGTAAATGCCCCAAATCCATTTCTACTGGCTGATGCTGAAGCGTTTGGTTTGAATCTTCAGGTTTATTTTTCTAAGGACTAAAAACACAAGAGAAACAAATACATCACAGGTTTCTTTTATTATTTCTTATTTAAATCCAACAGGAAATGAAGGAATTCCAACAAAACTTCACCAACAGGAATGTGGGATAAATGACAAGCATTAAAATAACTTTTTTCATGTTTTCTTAAAAGCTGCAGTCAAAGCATTGAAAGGCTGCAAAATCATGACATTTATGCATTAATATATTTGCTTTTATAGGAAGCAGTTTGCACAACTTCTAATGATAATGTAAACAGAGTATTATTGATTATTGGTTGTTTTTCTTTCCTATTAATCCATTTTTGTCCAACAAAACTGTTTAATCTATTTTATTATATTTTATGTATTTGACAAGGACCAAGAACAAAAGCATTAAATATCAAACACAAAAATATCAGTTCTTGTAGTTCATTTCCATTTGCTGTCTTTCATTTAAGATGAGAAACTTTTGTTTTTCAAACTAACCAACAATCGGATATAATTATTAATATTTTTAATTTAATCTTTAATAATGTTCTGTGGTGGCGCGGGGGTTAAGAATAACCCACAGGCCTTAGTCCTCGACCCGGCTGTCGCAGGTTCAAATCCCGGCCTGGCGACCTTTGCCACATGTCTTCTCCCTTCTGTCATCACCCACTTTCCTTTCAAATAAAGGCCAATAAAACCTTTAAAATATATTTTTTTAATCACCCAACGATCAATGATGTTTAATTAGTCCACAAATGTTCTTGTTTTCATCAGAAATGGCTTTTAATCTCAATTACGAAGTTTATCTAAGATGTGGAGAAAATCTTTGTTTTCTGGCAGAATACTTTTTTTGTCTCTGCTATTAATAAGAAAAAATATTCAATTCTAAAGCAGGAAAAACGATCTTAAAAGTAAATAAAGGACTTGTTAAATATTTGATGATCTCAGAATCCAGTTTACTTACAAAGTACTAAAAAAATAACAAGTTTAGGTACAGTATTATAAAATATTAAAAATACATCAAATCTGAAACATTGATATTACTATGCAACCTCAGACAATGCTTTTAATATTTGAGTTAAAGGATAAAATCTGGTGATAAAATCATGTGTTTGTTTTTATCTTAAATAAGAATTTTAATAAAATTATTTTGTTGAATTTGAATGAAAGCTTCTCTCATTTCTAACTTCAACACCCGAGCGTTAGAATCATTTAAAATATATAACTGCTCTTCCAGATTACATATTTTATTTTGACCGTGAATCTTTTAAATATTAAATGATAAATGTCTAAATGGAGAATAAAGTGACGCTTGACGTTGGACCTGAAATGTTTCAATCAAAAACTGTTCCGAATAAATATATTCATAAAAATATTGCTGGTCGAACTTCTTATCCGTAATATAAACCTGAAGAATAAGAGCTGTAGTTTAGCTCGGATTATTTAACTAAATACATTTTGTTTGGACAATAACAAGGATCTGTTTTTACCGAAGGCAGAAAAAATAACCTCGGACAAACAAGCCTTCAGTCCAGCGCAGTGTAGAATCATTACATTATGTTATAATATATTATATTATATTATATTACGTAAGCCCTCGGGTAAAAAAGCAGCATTTTCTGCCCAAAACATAAAGATCCAGATTAGCTCCAGCTCAGCTAGCGGATGTTAGCAAGGTCACTGGGGCCGGGTGTCCTTTCTACCGGCCCGTTCATGCTAAAGCGGTGGGGTCCGTGAATAAATATCGAATATTACGAGCTGCACGACGTGTGCAATCCTCTAAATGCTGTAGTGACATTACTCACTTGAAATCTTTGAAAGGACACCCGCAGGACGGCTAACCAACACTACGGTCGCCATCTTTCCGAGTACGGCAACCGCGTAGACTAAACTGAAATGTGCGTATGTTGCGGCGTATCAAATGCGGGGTTCGCTCTATAAATTAAAACTTTATAAAATATATATCAGTGAAAAGAATGAACGTTCACCACAAGTAGTGAGAGTCGCAAAAAACAGGGACAATCCGTTAGGGAGACATAAAGACACAAACAGCTGGTTATGTCTTTAATTAAGTGAGAGGAGGAGCCAAATCCAGTTGTCGCATATTTAGTAGTGTATTACCAGTGTTTAGCATTTAGTTAGGATTTATTTTTATTCATTCACTTAACTGTTCTCATGTTTTTATCTGGTCAATATGACAGGAGATGTTGTGTATGATTTTCAGCTCCAAATATTGCTCAGACTCCGCTGACATGACGTGTAACGAAGTGGAAATGATGCACATCCCAAATAAAAATATTGATTTTGTCAGTTAATTCTGATGACCTGGAGCTTTCAGTGACTTTAAAGCGCCATTAAAACACGGATGTTTGTTTCTCAACTATTCAAATAATTGAAAATGACTGACATTGTTCAGTTTCAAGTTTTCAACTCCATAAAGTGTTTGGATTCAATATAGAAAAAAAAAGAACAAAAATAAATCAGTTAGAATTTTATTAACTTCTTTGTAGTTAAACGTACATTATCCTTTAATTCTCCACATTATGTAAGGCTTTGTTATGAAATGCATATTTTACAAGAATAGGATTTTTTGTTTGATCCAGTTAGTCAAAATGCAACGCAACACTTGCACCACCACATTGTTTTTGACACCACTTTTATGTGTTTTTATTTGAATAAATTTATTTATTTGCCATCAATATTACAGTCAGTACCTGGAAACTTTAGACTAGAAAAAGAAACATACCTTAATTTGGTATCAGGTCGAATCCTGGGCGCAAAACACATGAGGTGAGTAAGAAAAATGTGAAATTATTTAAACAAGATGTTCTTTAAACAACATTTATTTCAGCATAAAATACATAGAAATGACTTCTTTTCAGTTCTTGTATTTACAGCTACAATACATCATCTAAGGATTAAATTATTTAGCCCATATATTTTTATGACATGTGCTTTTCTATAAGCTAGATCTGTAAAAAAAAACAACAAATAAAATCAGTTTAAATAAATTTTTGCAACCAATAAAGTTGGAGAATCTTTTTGTTAAATAAAAGGGATCCTGGGAGAACGGCTCAAATCATATCTGGACAGGAAATGTCAACAAAACAACAATAAAGTGCTGGATCTCTAATACTGCAAGGCACAAACTATCAATAAGAGGATTGTCTTTTTGCTTCTAATATAAAAATATTAGGAATAACAGACATACAAAGTGATCATACAGTAACAACACAACAAGTAGAACCTTGTCTAATTTTAAAATCTGCTCTGTTTTACATATTTATAAGACAGCAGAAATATATACAATAGAGTCTCTTAAAAATCCACATTTCAGGGTTTAGTTCAATGAAACACAAACTATTCCACAATAAATAATAACACAACTTAATCAATTAAAACGTATCTGATAAATATTTCTCTGATGTTGTGATAAAAATCATTTGGCTCAGCCGTTATTGGACTCAATATTTCAGCATTTTCACACTAACATGAGGAGAAATGAACAAGAAGCTGCAGGAGATTTTCTACGTTTTCCAGCTTTAATTCTTCTGTAGCTAAAAAGTCAAGCTTGTTTTTATTTTTTTCTGATGCACAGCAAAGATTTGATTCCAGAAATGATATCAGGCAGGTCCAGATGCTGCTGTAAATCTAATCCTGTCAAATAAAGTTTCATGTTTCAGATGTGATGACATGAAACTGAATCACGACTTCTATAAAATTCAATCGATGACATAAATTTGACCAGCTACCAAAACCAGAAGATGTCCGTCGTTGTTAATGTTTTTGTCATCATGTAGAAAAAACCCACTTCACAGAATTCAGGGTTTCTTCCTGTAAGTCCGGACCAGAACATCCATATTTCCCAGTGGCCCTGAACGCATCACGACCCTCCCGGCCTGCTAGCCGTCTTTGCGCTCTATGCTCATTTCTTCTTGTGGTTTGATGATGATGTGGACCGGCCGCTCACCGCCTTCACTTTCACACACTTCCTCCTCCGCTGAGGCGCCGAGCGGCCGCAGGCGTTCACCGGACGCCATCTTGGATCCGGCCTCGGAGCCGTCCCTCTTCAGCTTGTCATTGCTGCCATGTTCTGCGCCGACCTTCTCTGCTGTGCAAACAAACAAAAACAGTGCAAACACCACGGTTATTACAGCTCCAGGTTTTTTATTAGAGTTTAGTTTTATTTCATTGTAACTTTTAGTTTGTCTAATTCAATTTGAACTAGTTTTAAAATGCGGCTCCTAGTTTTTATTAGTTAAATATAGTTTAGTTTTTATTAGATGTAGTTTTAGTTTTAGCAGTTTTAGTTTTTTCGATACAAAAAGGTCATAAAGTATTGTGTTGTGATTGTGTTTACATAGATTATTGTTATATATTTGATTGTTTTCTGACTCACCTGAAATTCCATAATTTCATGTTTTAGAAAAGTTTCTGCTGCTTTGTTTTTGTTTTACAAAATGAACGTTTGATAATCTACCTAAACTTTTTTCAGTCCATACTTTGTGATCTTGACGACAGGAAATTAAATATTGATTATCTATTTCTGTACTAATTTCGTCTTTGTGTATTTTTTCTTTAATTTTGACTTGTATATGGAAAAGTTTTAAAAATTACAGATAAAATAAATACATTTGAAGCATTGATTCTCAGCAGGATATAGCATTTTCAAGAACTCTATATAATTATTGTTGAACACCCAAGTTACTGGCGTTTTCCCACAACCTGCCGCCATTTTGGGAACATTTTAAACTGATGACATAAACTGTTTGTGTTGGGAAAAAGTTTGAAAGGCTAATAGATTCATAAACACAAAAACAGCAAATTGTATCTATAATTTCAGTTTGTTTTAGTTAGTTTTTACAAACTCATTATGTCGTTCCAGTTAGTTCCAGTTTTCCAGTTGGTTTTTATTTATTTCAGTTAATGAAAAGGATTTCTCGGTTTCAGTCTTTACTATTTAATAATGTCGGTAAACACGTGATCTGATGCATGTTTTGAGTTTATTCCCCAGCGTGCGCTCCTCTCACCAGGCCTGCTGTTTGCTTGTCTGTCTGCGCCGCTGCAGCTCTCCGCGACTTTCTTCGCTGACGGCTTGGTTCTGGATCTCACTTTGTTGAAGTTTCCTTCCAGGATCCACTGGTGCTGCAGCCCTTCATCGGGAGTCATCCTCTTCGTTGGATCCCAACTGAAAAGCAAAGCAAAGAGTCGCATCTAGAGAGCAAAGAGATGCTCAGCGGCGTCCAGAATGTTTAAACTCACGCGAGGCAGCGCTGGATGAAGTCCAGGAACAACGGATCGTTGGTTTTCAGCGCCGCTGACATCTCAACGGAGTCGGGTTTCCTTTTCTTCCCTTTGCTGTTAGTGATGTTCCTCGGGTTTCCTTTGGAGTCTGCAGTCATAATGCAGCCAGGCATTTAAAAACAGACTCATAAAACAGGATTCAGTCAAAGTGAACGAACAAATAAAGGAATAGCAACTGCAAAAGACAGACTTGAAAAAACTCAAAAGATTCCCTGCAACAGAAAACTTCTCTTGTGAGAGATGTTGGTTGTTTGTGGCTGATGACATTAAGAATGGAGAGAAGATCTCTGAAGCTGGTCTGAAGAAACTAGAGCTAGTTATTTATATATTGTGCTCTTAACTGTTTTCACTTGTTATCAGCTGTGAACAGGAGCATCTTCAACGTTCTAGAATGTTCCTGTCAAATTCTGCAAATCCCCAAAGCTGCATTTTCATGATAAATGTTTCATTTTTAACGTGCAGAAAAGCAGGAAGCATCTCCTACATGCAATTCACTCAAATTCAAGTCAAATTTTAAAAAATACTTCACTTATCTCTGGAGGTAAGTTAAATCATCTAAATATTTCCAGAGTCATCATTAGTGATGATGTGGACAGGAGGGATCTCCAGTAGCAGTCAGTCTGCCAAGGAGTCTGAAGAGGCCTCTGACTGAAGACCGTCACAACATTCAATATTCATTCCACAGTAACATGCCTAATGTCACATTAGCTAATTGTTAATCATTTCATTAATAATAAATGACTAATTATAATTATGAATAATTACATAAGCCAAGCATTGATGCAAATGTTGATTCCCAACACTCTGTTTCATCTAGTGACTGTTTTACAGACGAGGATCAGCATCACTGAAAAAAAAACTTTTTTTCTCAAAATTTAGAGTTCTGAGAAAAAAGTCTCAATTTTGAGATTATTATTCTTCCGTACAATTTAAGTTCATTAGAGAAATATTTTTAAAAATCTAATATTTTCTATTTTCCACATTTGCCTGCCTTCTTTTCAAACAAATTGTTAAGTAATTACGTATCAAGGTGTGTGAATGTTTGCAATAAACTAAATAAAACCAACAAAGTGTAGCAAACAGAGGCTTTGTGAATTTGGCTATGCAGCATCATAACTGACAGAACAGGGACAGAATAAAAACTGGCTCAACTAAAGAGGAAATAAAATTCTTACCAAAGAATAACTTCCTCCTTGATGCCGACTGGACAAAATCATTTGGAGGCGTCCCGAGAACCTGCAAGTTAAAAAACCAGAACTCTTTAAGTCAACAGGACGTAACAAGTTCTGAAGTATTTTCCTCCTTTTCAGGTTTTTCTGCCTTTTAAACTTAGAAGAGAATCTTTTCCACATCAGTGAAAGCTGCTTTGAACGGTTTTGTTTGCTGAACGTGTCTGAGAGTTTTAGTTTCTGGGCTCCCACCTCCATGATGCAGGCGATCTGCTCCACCTCGCTCTCCCCGGGGAACAGCGGGTAGCCGGTGTAGAGCTCAGCCAGGATGCAGCCCAGGCTCCACATGTCGATGGCCATGCTGTAGGGGTGACCCAGGATGACCTCTGGGGAGCGGTAGAAGCGACTCTGGATGTAGGTGTACACTAACGATGGCAAGAGCAGAGAGGAAAGAAGAGAAAGAAACATTACCATAAATATTAAACATGATTATTTAAATGTTTCATTAACTTATTGAAACTGAAAATACAGAAATTATTTATTAAAAATAGAATTGTGCCTCCATTGTTTTTATTAAAAAATTTTTTGTTAAGTATTAAATAAATAATTTGATGTTCCTGTGCTGAAGCTCATTGTGAATTAATTTATAAACTGTCAAGACCGTGACATGTGATTGGTTGCTGCTGTAGAGACCCTGGCATGTGATTGGCTGTTGCTGTAGAGACCCTGGCGTGTGATTGGTTGCTTCAACCAGAAAACAACTCCCTACATCCTTGTAGGATGTTGGTTATTAATTACACTTAATTCTATATTTAATATGAATGAATGAATATAATTAATACATAGATTTCATTATGAATGAACCACGTTATCCACCTGCTGCATGTATACATATTGTATATTTTAATTTAGCTATTATATCAAACAATTTCCTAGCCAGTGAACTAGTTTGGAATGGAAATAAAGTGATTCTGATCAATTATTTTCTGTTCTAATAAATTAGTGACCATTTAAATAGTTTAATAACAGTTTGTGTCTGTGATCTTTGCCGTGTTTTATTTAATATTTTTCTACCTCTTTGCTGTTCGTAGCAGCTCGATCCGAAGTCGACCACCTTGATGTTCCCCGGCCCTCGCTGAGACAGAAGGATGTTCTCCTGTTGAAACATTTCCACACCTTCAGATGGATGCAGTACCGCTGCTGTCCACAGGGGGGAGCTCACCGCAGACCCAGCGTCTGCACACTGAGGCAGCTCCGTACCGGTTTGAGGTCGCAGTGGATGATCTTCTCCCGGTGCAGCATCTGCAGGCAGCGCAGCAGAGCGTGGGCGAAGCGCCGGATCAGCGCCAGGCTGAAGCCCTGGAAGTTGTTTTTTTTGATCAGCTCATAAAGGTTCACCCTGTCAGAAGAGACAAGGCAGGACTCATCAGGCTGCTGAAGAACATCCACAGGATTTATTAAATCACTTCTTTAGATGTTTTATGTCTTTGCTGCAGAAAGAAGAATGTAAAAAGTTAACATTGCCTCATGTAGAGGGTTGAGGTTACCCTGAGTTATCTCTGTAATTAGGCTGCTGCAGGACAAACTCACCACTTTTCCTCACTTTCTTCTCCTGCTACTCTCCAACTTGCATTATTTGCTGTTATTTAAACTGCTCACTGAGGGTTCTGGGTTCTGATTGGCTGTGATTCCTTCCTGGAGAGAGTCAGCTGACAGAACTAATTTGTACTTTTCAGGAAACAGAAAGTACTCCTGGTTCAGTTATTCTGTTTCCTCTTGTGTCTCTGCTCCGTCTTCTCAAACCTGGTTCTGGTTCTGGTTCTGCTGGAGGTTTCTCCCTGTTAATATGGAGTTTTTCCTCTCTACTGTCGCCACATTCATGTTGGGGATGCTTTAAAGTTAACGACCAAACGTAAGCGATCGTCTGTCGCTACGTCCAGCAGGAGTCACATCTGTGTTTCCGTTGCCCTTAAATTTGTGCCAATAGAAATTATAAAAGTAAATTAGCTTAAAGCTGAAACTTTAAATGTTTCACATGTTTGTTGAAACTGTCGCCATGTTGTGACAGTTAATGACTGATAATCTGTGGAAGAAAATGGAGCTCCTCACCTCCTGCCATGAGATCTAGAAACAACCAATAAGAGCCAGGAGGCGGGGCTTAGTGCTGTCAATCATGCTCACGCTCCCACCCCTTGATCTCTGCTACACTGCAGCTAGCATAGCCTGTTATTAACAGCTAGGCTAGTTAGCATTACGTTTACATGATGTAAAACACTTTTAACTGCCATGACACAAAAATGTGCTTTACAAATTAAATTGACTGATTGATTGATGAATTGGGTGATTGATTCATTAGTGATTAGCATTTCTTGTTTAATGAAAACACCAAACTGTTATTGTTAAACATGTTGGATTTATGTATAATGGAAACGTGGCTCGTGACTCGATGCTCTGCTGGATTTTAGAAACTTTTTAAACCAATTTGAATAATTAGCCGAACCGAACATTTCTGTTGGACTCACATTGAGAACCTGCCTGGAAATGAGCTGATTGTGCTCTCAGACTGGATCTGATGCTATTTCCTCCTTGTGATAAGCATAAACGTCTTCAGAGTAAAGGCAACTGGATCCTTCGCACCATGAAGCATGATGGGGAAAGAGATAGGCCCTGATCGAGGCTTTAACTAAAGGATACAGTGACAGTAATGTTAGACAAGGTGCTAGTCCAAGGCGACCCCTAAAGGTCACTCAGACTGAGCCACACATAAAACTTCATCCCTTCAAATGCAGATCAGCGGTTTACACACAAAGGAAATCTCTCAGCTCCTCCGTCCAGTGAAACTAGGAATCCAGAGAGTCGGGTTCAAGGTTGGGGCTTGAATGTGTTAAAGGTGACACGCCTCCAATTAGAGCATCAATTATTCATCAGAGTTGATCATCTGCTGCTGGTACTGACCCGAGCAGCTCAAAGGAGATGCAGAGGTGGTTCCGGAAGTAAAAGTGCTCCTTCATGTGGATCACGTTGTGCAGGTTCTCTTTGTCTTTCTTCTTTATCACCTCCAGAATCTTCAGCTCCACTAGAGCTTGGTGATGAAATCTGCAGGAAAGGAAAACACAGAAATTTGTTAAAACCCTGAAACTAAAATAAAACTGTGTTTTATTCACAGTTAACGCTGCAGAGCCTGAACGCAGATGTTTTAGGATAAAGATGATGAAAGAATCCATTTTGATTTCTGCATCACTGAAGTGGTGGAAAACCCCAAAGACTCGCGGCTCTAACTAACAGGCATTTATATCCAACTGTGCCTCTCAGCGGGGCAGGAAAGGTAAGCTAACACCACATAGCGCTGACTTCCAGCAGGCTAAATCTGGTCTCAACAAATTGGCAGACTCGTAAAATGTAAACCGATCAGGGTGCAAGCATGTGGCAGGATATTACAACGCTATCAGATGTTGAATAAATGCCAAAAGATGGCTGCCGGTTAGCTTCAGGACGCTTATTCTGCAGCGCAGAGAGGAGAGGATTTTAAATGTTTGGTAGATGAAACAAATGAAATGAAGTGAACAGAAGCAGGAAGTGTGAACCTTTTCTTGTTGCGAATCATCTTGATGGCGACGAGTTCGTTGTTCTTGTGGTCCAGACATTTTAGGACCTGGCCAAACGAACCTTTCCCGATCACTTCAAGAACTTCAAAGCGGTACGCGATGTGGTCATGGAGCACCTGAAGGCAGCAGGGCGACAACGATCAATCAGTAACTGGAGAACGTTTTAAAAAGTTTGCAGAGAGAACGACACGCTGAGAGCATTAATAAAACCAAAACTGCACAAAAATAGAAACATTTTACATTTAAGAAGAAGAAATGTTTGTCTGTAAATCTGTTCAAACCAGAACTCCTCCAGCTGCAGCTTCTCCTGGTTCTGATTCTGCAAAGAAAATATTCTAAGCTGCTTTTTCAATCCCATGATCAATAAAAATAATCAGCAGATCAGTCCACTGGCGTTGAGTCCAGCAGAAAGGCTGCAGCGTCTCACAGGTTCACGCTGGGAGGATTTTATTAGCTGCAGGTCAGGAACTCTGTAGCTGCACTCTAGGAAATAAAATGTCTATTTCCTTATTTAAAAAATAAATTTATTTCAAATTCAAAAATACTTCATTGATCCCAAAGGGAAATTAAATAATTTTTTAAATGTATTTTTATTGTTGCATAAAAAGGCTTAAATTAAAAATCTGTAGAATTTGTTTTTTTCTTTTTTAAATTTGATTAATCATTTAATCTTCAGAATTGTTGCTTTTTAAAATAATCAATTGAAGCTGAAACATGCAAACAGAATCTGATCAGAACCTGCAGAGTAAACCCAGACAGTGTATTTATTCCAGGCTTTAAGTGTAACGTGATGCTAATGTGATGTTCAGCCGGTGCAGCTCCAGGACAAACGGCCCTCAGGCTTCGCTGTCAGACGTTAGTCGACATTGAAAGTGTAAATCAAAGCGGGTCAACTGGTTCTGTCCGGATCATCTCCAGCCGTCGGTCAGACGTCCAGCCGCTCGGCCTCAGCGAGGCTCGCTCTGCATCCAGGAGCGAAGCCGGACAGAGCGTTCAGTATTCCCTGGTGCTTCCTGACCCGTCAGCCGCATTGACCTGTGGACGACCCGTTAGCGAAGCTTCGGGAGCTTTACCCGGACGTAGCTCCCGTGTTCGTCGTCGTATCCGTTGTTCTGCGCCGCTCCCTGGGAACCTTCGATCTTCTGCGAGCCCAGACCCAGGAACCAGACCTCGGCGTAGTCGCTGACCTCCTGCTGCTCGAACTCCGTCAGCCGCTCCTGGAAGTTACTGAGCGCCTCTGAGGAAGGACAACAGGAGGAGGCAGCGCTACGTTAAAATCATAAACTTTATGTCTCATGGCTCAAAATCAGCAAATCAAAAGCAGTTGAGGAGTTTTTGTTTGTGGTTTTTACAGTCAATCACTCAGATAGACTGTTAGCCCCGCCCACCAGGGTGACCACGCCCACCAGAGTGACCACGCCCACCAGGGTGACCACGCCCACCAGGTAATGTCCGCATCTTTGTACATCAACAATAGGCAACATTTCAGATGAAAAATATCAGTATTGGCCAAAGTCGGAATCGGCAGGTCTGGTTATTTTAAGATCGATTATCGGCGATCGGCCAGAAAACTCCAATCGGTGCAGCCCTATAAAAGATTTGTCTCCATTATTTCTACTTTAATTAAAAATAAAAATCTCCCTCTGTGCTGTGGTCTAAATCTGTATTATTCTTTAACTGCAGTCCAGGGACCGCAAACGGCCCCCGGGCCACAGTTTGGACACCCGGCGCTGCACAGTAATGAAGGTAACTCACCTGCAGGCGACATGGGCAGCCGCTGTCCTTCGTACGCTCGCTCCTTCTCCATCTTGTTTCCAAGCGCCTTCCCGTTGCGCGACATGGCCGCCTTGTCCGTCGCTGCGCCGTAACGCATCGTGAACTGCTGAGTTGACTTTGACCTCTCGACCTGCCGCAAAAAGAGAAAACCTTCAGTTTTTTCTAGAGGCAGTGGAAAGTGTTTGGGAACGGGTCTGCTGCTGCCATCTGCAGGTGAAGCTGTGAATGTCGGGCTCACCGTTTGGTAGTTGTTTTGACCTCCTTTGTTGTTGATCTGCGGCAGGATGTTGTCCGACTGCTGCTGCTGGTTTTTGGCGTTGCTGACGACCAGCTGGACCACGGGGGTCTCCAGCTGCGGCAGGGACCCCAAACCAGAGCTGAACTTCTGCAATTCACAGAAAAACTTTATATTTATACCAGTTCCAGAAAGGAAGGAACAGACATGATGTGGAAATAACAGACATGGAAAAATTTAACAAATCAAACTTCAGACGGGTTGGATTTGCCATCGCTGTAACTGAATCACTGGAACTGATTCTGTACTGGGAACCAGTCGGAAATTAACAGCAATAATTTGAGTTATTTAGCAAAAAAATAACTCTTCCTCTCATTTTTCTGATAGGAATAAAAATGGGAGTTAATTCTGACTATTTTAGACTAAATTTTTACCAAACTAAATATTTAATTAACAAGCTCCTGCTGCTGAACTGATGCTGTATCGTCATTAATCCGACTCATTCTGCTGTCTAGTCTCAGTTTTTTACCGTTGAATTGTGACCTCTGACCTTAACTAAGGCAGATTTTCTATGTCTATTAAAACCAGTTTGATCATCTGAAACATTTAATTGTGACAAAAAAAAACAAAGGGACGGTGAGAAACTTTTATGCAGCACAAAAACTTAAAAACATAAATGAAATAAATGAATAAAAAACTTTATGCAGTTGTTTTTAGACCCTGTAGTTGCAGAATTTCTCCTCTCTCTCTATAAGGAGTCTGGTTCTGGTTCTGGTTCTGGTTGTTTCTCATCAGTTAATTCTCTCTCAGTTTCCACCCCCGTCATGGCGGCTCAGGTGTCCAGGACCCCCCGCAGGCAGCGGCTGGAATTACGGCTCAGCACCGGCCTCGGCGGCGGGCTTTGACAGGGCCAGTCTGCGGTGTCTTTGTGGGGAAGCAGCCTGCTTTTCTCTGCCTGACACTCTGATTGCTCTGGCAGCACGATTACACGTGTTGCAGCCATGCGGCGCTCAGTTCCTACAATGACGGACAAAATAAACCTCCTGTCTGTCCCACGATGCAGAAACCTCCTGACGCCTGCGGCTGTAGTAAACTGCTGCATACTTCGCTCTGAGTCGTTTATTTCTATGCAGCAGATATTTACATTATTAAATTTGATGTGATCTGCTGCAGCAGGTCTGGTAACTTGGTTATGATGCATGGAAATAAGGCTAAATATAGCCACAGGCACATGCCACAACAGGCAACCTGACTGAGGGAACATGATGTTTAAATATGATGCTGTTGAATCAGAGGCAGCGAGACGAGAGCATGTTCACATCTCCACGCTACGGCCGCCCTGCAAATAAATATCAGCAATAATCTGATTTATTTAGACTGTCGTAAGAGAGAAACATTTATTTTCACCAAGTTATTCATTCATTCATTCATAAATGCCACAGTTTCAGACAAAATATACATTAATTTAGTTAGCAAGATGAATACTTAGTTAGGAAGATAATATATTAAAACTAAATATTTAGCTTTGAGCTAACTCAAAATTTAGTTTAAAACTGAAATATTTAGTTTGAAATTAAGCAGAATGCACTATCAAAATAAAAGCAGGTTCTTGGTAACGTTAAACTCCTGCTGCAGGTTCATCTGTAAATCGACTCCTCTTTTGTTTTATGACGTTTCTAAAGCCGTTTGGAATACCAGGCTTTTATTTTGGATATTAGTTCAACATTTAAATATTTCTATTTAGTTAGCTCGCTAAGTTAGCTTGCTAACTAAATTCTAAGTTTGAAATTGTGACATTTACAGATGAAGGAGTGAAAATGTGAGTGAAAATGAACCCATGTGTTTCCTGCTCTGACTAAATAACAAGTTATTGTTATTTAGTTTTGACTGTAACTTTTCAAATGGCTACAGAAATCACCAGAACACCTGCTGCTAATTACTGACAACTAACTGATGAAAACAGTCGTAACACGTGTGGAAAGATTCAGGGGTCTGCTGATGCTTTCAGCGCCAGTGGGAAGAGATGCTGCAGCAGCATCATAAGGGGATGCGTGGCTGCAGCAGCATCATGTGGGACGTGTCGCTGCAGCAGCATCATGTGGGACGTGTCGCTGCAGCAGCATCATGTGGGACGTGTCGCTGCAGCAGCATCATGTGGGACGTGTCGCTGCAGCAGCATCATGTGGGACGTGTCGCTGCAGCAGCATCATGTGAGATGTGTCGCTGCAGCAGCATCATAAGGGGATATGTCGCTGCAGCAGCATCATGTGGGATATGTCGCTGCAGCAGCATCATGTGGGATGTGTCGCTGCAGCAGCATCATGTGGGATATGTCGCTGCAGCAGCATCATGTGGGACGTGTCGCTGCAGCAGCATCATAAGGGGATGTGTCGCTGCAGCAGCATCATGTGGGACGTGTCGCTGCAGCAGCATCATAAGGGGATGTGTCGCTGCAGCAGAATCATGTGGGATGTGTCGCTGCAGCAGCATCATGTGGGATGTGTCGCTGCAGCAGCATCATGTGGGATATGTCGCTGCAGCAGCATCATGTGGGACGTGTCGCTGCAGCAGCATCATAAGGGGATGTGTCGCTGCAGCAGCATCATGTGGGACGTGTCGCTGCAGCAGCATCGCAGCAGCATCATGGGGAGTCGCTGCAGCAGCATCATAAGGGGATGTGTCGCTGCAGCAGCATCATAAGGGGATGTGTCGCTGCAGCAGCATCATAAGGGGATGTGTCGCTGCAGCAGCATCATGTGGGACGTGTCGCTGCAGCAGCATCATGTGGGACGTGTCGCTGCAGCAGCATCATAAGGGGATGTGTCGCTGCAGCAGCATCATAAGGGGATGTGTCGCTGCAGCAGCTGACCTGTGAGCAGGGTCGGTTTGGTCCGATGCGGCTGCCCTCCACTGGGAGTCTGTGGGGGTGAGGGAACGCCTCCGGCCGGGACGCCTGCAGGAGAAACGGGACAAACGTCATGAAAATGTTCAACAAAACAGGAAGATAAAAAAGAAATGAGACTTTTATCGCTTTACTTTTGCACAGAATGATGCATTATATCAACTTTAATGGCCTGTTTTTAACTAAATGCAAGTGCTGGAAGCAGCTGAGTAAAATAATCATCAAACTGTTTGTGCTGGCTCGGTTCTCCCGCCTCTTTAGCAACCCACAGCCTCTGGGCATCTGAGCCGGGTTATAACCAGGCTAGTAAAAATAATGCAAAGAGATCCGAAAATAGATCGCTCCTGCAAAAACCCAGCAACAACAGCGCTCTCCGTGCTCCCTCTGCTCTGCAGGTGCGCTCCCGTATGCGTGCCTGCAGGAGGCGGAGGACGATGGAGATCAGGATGCAAAAAACTCCCAATGTCCCAGAAAACAAAGACTGCAGCACAACGAGGTTATTATAGTTCACTACACTCACCAAAACTGAAACTGAGAAAACATTTTCATTATCTGAAATAAATTAAAACAGTAATTAACCAAGAGAAACTGATGTCATGTGTTAATAAAAAACTAACTAAAACATAGTGAATCTACTTATTAGCATTTTGAACTGATGTAAAATTTATTTTTTTCTCCTACACAAGCAGTTTACATCAGCAGTTACCAAATTATGGCGCAAAATATTCTTCCTGTCATGTTTAAGACAATATACATGGTATGTAGCTTTATACAGTCTGATAACACATTTAGTTAATCTCATAAAATATAAGAATATTATAAAAAATAAAGGGTTTTTGTACACTATGAGTCCACCAGAGGGCGCACTGACGGTGGCTACTAGCTAACCGTCCGGTGAGTCCAATCCAATTTTCTACTTAAAATCTTTTAACTAAATTATGACATGATTCATTTAGAGAATTATAACATTGTCTAGGAAAATAGGTAATCTTAAAACTAGTGGTATTTTAAGTTAGACTTTCTTGATGCAGTTTAAAACTATCTGGAAGTATTTCAGACCGTGAGGCGACGACACGCCAAAATGGCGGCAGCAGAAGAATCACTTCAACAATAATTCAACAATCATTCTGAGAAAATGATATTTTCATTAACCAATAGATACACACATAATCATAATACAGTATTCTGACCTTTTTGAATTAAAGTGTGAAAAACTAAAACTACTATTATAATAAAAACTGAGTTAAAATTAAACCATATTTAACTAATAAATACTAGCAAACATACTCTAAAAACTAAAACTAACTTGTGGTCACAGCAGTGATTCAGGCCGCCATGCAGGGCAGAGCCAGCTAACTCGTGCTCCATTAATAACGGCTTATCTTCAGGAGCAGATTTGCTGTGAAGTGCTGATCAGGATGATGCTGCTGGCTGCAGGTGCAGCTTCCACATCCTAATCTGAAAGCATTTCTGACCGGCTGGAGGCCGGAGCGACACATCCTCAACCAGAAAATAACCTCAGAAATTCATTTTGATTTATCTAATTAATTATTAAATTTCTCCTCTGTTTGTTCAATAAAAGTATCAACAAATACCAATAAATTTGAAATACAGCCACTGTGTGTGACCTAAAAAGAGAGCTTTAGAAATGGGAATGTTTTTCTCCTTTTCTGTTTCTTCATTCTGTCATTTTTAAATGAAAGCATGTCCACCTTTTTTAACCACACTTTTTCCATCCACTCAACTTTCCATTACTGTGCTGGCATAAAGCACTGTTTGTACCAGAGTTTGTCTTTGTGTGGTCAGAGAACATCACGTAACATTTCTGAACTAAAGTCCATTTTCTGGGCTGATTGTTCTGTGAGCCAAACACTGAAGAGGAATAATGTTGGTTTTTCTAAACACTGCGGGCGGCCATTTTGTTTGTTTCCTCAGGTGGGAACAAACAAAAACCTCTGACATGAAGAAAACAGAAAGTGACGCCGTGTTGAATTTTACAGGACAGCTGTTTATGATTTACTACCAGATTGTAACTCGACCCCCCATTTGAGAAAAGGATGGGTAAGTCCAGATATCTGCTGTAAATAAATAAGTTTGGATCTTTGCATCCACTCTGATTTTGTTTGGATCTTTTAGAAAACACTCAAGGACTGCAAGGTATTTTTAAATGTTCTTCAGTAACTGAGTTTTCTGAGTGAGTTTAGTTTTATTGTAGTTAATTGTGGAGGCTCCTGTTGTTCAATCAGGAGGTTAAAGTTCATGCGGTTTGGTTGCGTTCTGACCTCTGAGGTTCAGTGTGTGACAGCATGTAGGTCACTGCAGCAGGCCGGCTGTGGAGATCAGCCGTAAGCTCATGAGCACCAGACAGGTGAATCAAACTGGACCAAATATCAGCTGATCTGAATCTTCATTAGCACCGAATCGGTCCACAGTGAGGTCTGCAGCTAAAAACGATCCCAGAGTTCATAACTGGAACAAATCAAGTTGCTGATTCCAGGTGTGTGATGCACAGCTGCTGACGGAGAACAGGTGCAACGGAAGCCTGCAGTAACGCTGACTTTGTCCACGCAGCTGCAGGGATTTGCTTGTAAATGTGAGAGGAGCTTCATCTGCAGGAGGGTCAGTTGGTCAAACCGAGGCAATAAAACAGCAACCAGAGCAAACATCAACAAACTGTAAACCGCTCACACCCTCATCTGTCAGACGGTTAATTATCAGGCTAAAATCCGCACATCCTGTCATCTCTGCTGCAGATCCTGACCTGCACTCCGCTGCCAACCAGGAGGCCACCAACACCAAGCTGAGCAATTACCACGACTTTTAGTCCGTTACGATCCCGGAGCAGCAACGGTTAAATTTAATCAGCCCCCATGTACGGAGTGAAAAACACACCGCAACACATTTAGACTTATGGAATCTGTCAGCACAACAAACACTGAAATAAATGGGGTGAAACAACGACTGAAATAGAAATGGATCAGATTTTTCACCAGAACTTGGCATGCGTTCAGGAGCAAAGAGAGAAGTTTGAAATCAGGTGCAGGTTGGACGACAAGGAGGAGAAACCAGAAATATTCTCAAACTTTGCAAGAATTCACTTTATAAACCCACAAATCAGATCAATATAAAGCTGGAGGTCAGTTCCTGCTGTAACTTCATTTTAAAAATAAACTGAAAGTTTGGGTTTGTATCCAGGCAGAAACAGTCCACATCCCATTCAGGTTTCGTTATGAGATTTGGAACATTTCTAAAATTATCAACTATCCACTTTATTATTTTCAGCCAACATAAAATCCTCATGAAATACAGTTTGCTCTAAACTGTACCTCACCTTGTTGTTTATTTCTGGTAACATGCTGTTTCCTCTCAGACCTGGCAGCTCAAAATTTATAAAATCCAGTAAAGAGTCATTATTTCCAGCTCGGGTGCAAACTTTCCAGAAATCTGTCTTTGTGGTGAATCCGCAGCGATGAGTAAAATCCTGGTGACTGATGAGAATCCCAACCCAAACCTCCCGCACTCCCGGTTTTACGCGCACCGGGTAATGCGCTGTCGTCACAGCGGAGATTAGCGAGCGCGACAAGCTGTCGACGGGAGCCTGGAGGAGCCACCTGTTCGGGTTCCCGCTGACAGCTGGGATGGACCGATATAGGTCTGTTTTTAAGAGTCCGTCCACCTCCAACCAGCCTATTATAACCGAGGAGCTTTGTGAGGGAGAGGAGAGCTGGACGACCTGTCTGCCTGTTATTTACTGTCTCCGTCATGTTCAGGTCGCTGAACATGACGGAGCGCCTCTTGTAGGCAAGCTGTAAATCTAACCGTTCTCTGTGAAATTGTTGCTATTTTGGATGTTTTTCAGTGGAGGAAACTGAGTCCATGGTCACAATAGTGTTGTAAAAACATGTTTTAACTGGAAAATTTTAAATATCAACACGATGAGTTGATTTCAAAACCTTTAAATGGTTGTAATGTGAACTTACAGCGTCGCTGAGGAAGGATGCAGATCATCACGTTACAACCGCAAAAACCAGCGAGTTTTATGAAACAGAGTAAAGGCTGCAGTTTGTAAAGTTACACAATCAGAAATTACAGCAATAATTTGGGTTATTTAGCCTGAAATCAGAAATGGGGGTTCATTTCCGCTTCATATTTCACCACGTCATTCATTCATAAATGTTTCAAACGGAATATTTAATTTAATTCAATATTTACCTCTACATTAAACATTTGGTTTAGTTTAGTAACTAAACATTTAGCTTTCCAATTAAATATTTAGTTTGTAGCTAAATATTTTCTTTGCTAACTAAAAATTTGGGCCCAAACTAAATATTTAGTTTTCTAACTTAAGATTTAGCTTTAAACTAGATAAAAATATAATAATAATCATCATAATAAAATAATTATTAATCCTAAACTACTTCTAGAAATTAATTAAATAATAAATAAAAAATTCCCTTTTTTTCTTACTACATGCTAAATAATACAAATTATTGCTTTAAATTTGTGAATATGTAATTTACAAATGACAGCCCATTTAAAAGATACATTGTTTTTAAACAATTTTACATAAACATCTTAAAACCCTGACATGAGT
This sequence comes from Gambusia affinis, assembly GCF_019740435.1. Taxonomy (NCBI): domain Eukaryota; kingdom Metazoa; phylum Chordata; class Actinopteri; order Cyprinodontiformes; family Poeciliidae; genus Gambusia; species Gambusia affinis. The sequence goes on along the minus strand of NC_057875.1, from coordinate 992,908 downwards.
TTGTACTCATTGGTCAATAGAGAGAACAGAAAACAGAACAGAAACATCTTTTCTAGACTTTCTAGATCTATTCTTCTAAAAGTCTGTAGGTTGGTTTTCCACTCATAATGTTCTATATTTAGCTGAATTTTGTCGTTTCATAACGTAGAAGGTGATCCAGCGCCACTGAATCAGCCTCCACCTGTGAGGATCTGCGGCTCTGCATCCGATCCTCCTGCTGCGTCCAAACGCTTTAAATACACGCAGTTTGTTCTCCAAGGCCAGAAACAGAACAGCTGCACTTCAGCTGCCATTAAATTACACTCCGCTTCATTCAGTTACATTTAGATTTATCAAGGCAAAACTGCCTGAATATAAATTCTTCCACATCATAATTATTATCTGCTGCAAAAAACAGCAAGAGTTTCTGGAACCAAAACGTAGAAAAGCTTTTTCTGCAGAACCCTGAACTTTTTAAATCTGCAGCGTTTCTCTAATTGGCTCCAAGAAAACAAAAAGATAAAAAACAATCGACTCACTCCAACATCATTACATAACTGGAAGAAGTTGTTTTGAAGTGACTAATCTGTATCTGCAGGAGGAAAACAGCTCAGTGGCTCCATGTGATGATTAGTAGGAGCAGCAGATGAATCTGATGAGATGATGTGGTTATGTAACAGTCCTGATCACACTGAGGGATGAGCAACCAGTAATAAAACAAATCCCCTCCTTCACCTTTCAGCTACAGTTCAATTACTCAAGTTTCATAATAAAAAACTAAATTAAATCTTTATGCTGACATGAATTACACAACAGACGGCTGCAGCTCAGTTGTAGCATCGCTGCCTTGCTGCAAGAAGATCCGGTTCCAGGTCAGGACTTCACCAGGTCTTTAACAGAGAACATGCAAACATGCTTTCTGTTTACATGAGCAACGTAGTAAATCCACCTCAACAGGGTCAAATTTATCATTAAGTACCAACCTGTAGGTTGAATGGAGGGTTTTTGCTCCCTGCAGGCAGAATGCAAAAACCAAACATTTCTGATATAGTAAAGCCATTTAACACGCAGGCCGTGTTAAATGAGAAGCACTAAATCTCCCCTGAGCAGTAATGGAAGGAGCTGCAGAAAACAAACAGCTGAATGAGAAATCAAACCCAAAACGTGACTCTGGTTCGGTTTGAATGCATGTGACTACAAAGCAGACTGGAGACCGCTCCAAAAGCCGGAAGCGGACCAGTGCAGGGCATTCTGGGTAAATCCAACCAAAGCTAACATGCTAGCGCTAGCATCAGAAATGTCTCCTGGTCTTCAGCCAAAGACTAAAGAGAAATCCTGCAACACTAAAATCTGACGCCTCCATTTAGTTTCCATCTGGTGAAGAAGGAAGTTTTGATCAGGTTCTTCTTTAAAGGTTTTTGCGTGGTTTCCTTCAGTGGTTCTTGGTGCAGCGCCCCCACAGGCCAGGAGGGGAACAGGTTGGTTTGACTCAGAGCAGAGAGGAAGAGAACCACAGCAGTTCGAGTCAAATCTGCTGGATTATGAGTCGTTAAACTCCCTGTAAAAAGAACTGGTTCAGCGACGAGGACTGGCCTTCATACGTACCTCCGGTTGGACCCTCCTGCTCCGGCCCAGACAGCAGCAGTGGAGGAGCCTAAATCCACAGCAGGCAGGTGAGGTCCCGTCGTCCCACATGGCGGGTCTCCCCCATTCTGTCACCAACGCAGCCTGAGAGCCACCTCAACCTCCAAACAGCATCTCCAGCCAGAGGGGAGGAAGTAAAGCAAACACCTGGTTGTCTGCAGAGCCGGGATCTGGGTCATCGAACTCTTAGGCCAAATGTTTTTCCTTCGAGACTTAACTTTTGCTCCTCTGGTTCTCTTCATGTAACGAAGCTCTTCCTCCTCCTTTTCTTCACAGAAGCAGATCCTAACTCAGTACTTCCTGGGATTCTCCATCTGCATCGTCTATTTATAGATACCTACATCTCAGCGCCTTTGCAAACAATTTTTCTCCGTTTCTGGATGTAGGCGGACGGCTTGGCGTCGAGCAGACAAAGAGGAGAAGCGAAGGCGGCGGTGAGGGAGTGTTCCTCGTCTTGGCGGTTGCCGCTGACGTATGGATTCAGCTGGGGATCCGTCCTGCCATCCTGAGCCGGAGACAGAGCAGCAGGGGCCTGGCACTTCCTTTAGGGTGGAGTGCAGATCCCATCACGCTCCCAGGTGAGTTCCTCCTGGGTCGGAGGAAGTCAGACAGGGAGGAGGTTCTGCTTTAATGGGCCTCCCGTGTGGCTCCACACGTGCCTGAAACTTTCCTCTTCCTTCACACTTGCCACTGTATCCTGGAGACAAAGCTATTGGGACGCTACACCCCCCGCCTGCTTCTCCTCATCTCATCCTACACCTTTTATGCCGGCACTGTGAGGCTTAAACCGCACAGAACAAAGAGCTGCACCAGTTACATTTAGATTATAATGACTTTATATAGTAGAGATGTGACTCTTTAAGGGTGCATTCACACCAGCCCTGTTCAGTTTCTTTAATCAAACTCCAGTTTGTTTGTCTAGGTTCAGTTGGGTTGTTGAGGTGTGAATGCTAATCAAACTCTGGTCCACCTACAAACCTGGATCTGGGTTCGGCTGACATGAACTCTGGTTTGGTTCAAAGGCATATGGGAAGCAAACAGACTGGCAACCGCTCTAAAGGAAGGAAGTAAACTGCAGCGCAGGGCATTCTGGGTAAATCCAACCAAAGCTAACGTGTTAGCCTAGCGCTAGCAGCAGAAATGTCTCCTGGTCTTCAGCCAAAGACTAAAGAGAAATCCTCCAACACTAAAATCTGACGCCTCCATCTTGTTTCCATCTGGTGAAGAAAGAAGTTGCTCTCAGAGGTTTTTGTGTGGTTTCCTTCAGTGGTTGTTGGTGCAGCGCCCCCACAGGCCAGGAGGGGAACAGGTTGGTTTGACTCAGAACCACAGCAGCTGCAGGTGGAGCAGATGATGGAGTTCTGGTTCCAGTACAAGGGTTAGTGTCAGGATGATCGGTTATGATTATCTTAAGTGATTATCTTAGAACACCAAATGTTCTAAGATTGATGGAAAGGAAAAATCAGAACAAAAAATTGTACCGTGTGAACTAGAATTTAGTGTTTAATGATTTAAATCAGATTTTTAAAGTTATGACTCAATTCATAAATAATTTTCAATTCAGAAACCAACTTATCTATTCAAACTGTGAAGATACTCTTGATAACTGACAACAGGAAAAGACTGTAAACAAATAGAACATTGATTTAAGACAGTTCTACACGGTTCCATCAGTTTATATTTAAACAAAAATATGTTTGTGTATAAAATTCTGCAACTTAAATTACCAGCATTAGGTTAGCTTAGCTGCCTGGACACAAAATGCAAAAGTCCACCTGTTTTGAGCTGCCTAAGATTAATAATAATAACTAGATATTGATTAATTTTATCCTGGATTACAACTTTTTACTTGTCCTCATTGTTGTGTGATGTTTTCTTTTTCATGTAAAGCCCTTTGAAGTGGCATGCTGCTGAAACGTGCTGATAAACAACCTGACCCTGTCAGCTGGTTAATAAATGACAAACTGGAAGGGACTAAAGGTCACTTGTCTGTTTAACCTCCAGTTATTGGGCAGGTTAAAGTGCAGAGCTTCATATTTAACACGTTGTTTTGACAGCAATCAACATCAGAAATAAGCACAAGTATCTTTGTTTCACCCAACCACCAAAATATAATCTGTAAATCAACATGTTTTGGTGACAGGAAAAACGTTGCTATTTCTGTAGCATGAAGCCCCAGAGGGTGTTCTGTATTTCATTACTGCCCAGTCAGCCGGGTCCGGCACGCTGTAGGACAGAAGCTCCTTCATGCTGTCGCTGCTTATCTTTAAAAACAACGCATCCTGGATGAGAGGAGTAAAGTTTGAGTTTAAGCCAGGAGGTCAGCGCGGCAGGTGGCTGGACGTGCCGCGTCGGGCCAGATGAGCCTTTTGGGAGCGGTTCTGCCGGGCCGGCAGGTGTCACTGGGGCTAAACTCTGCCACCTGACCAGCGTCTGTCCAGCAGGGAGCAGCCGGGCAGCCTGAGCTGGAAGCTGTTCTGCACCATCTGCACATTTAGAGGCCCAGCAGCATCTTGGTTACACCACCTGAGATGTAGGTCAAGTTCACAAGTTGACACACTCACACACACTCCGAGGATCAATTGTGACTCGCATGTTAATGGTGCTTCTTATACTTAGGCCGACACTGTTTATGGTAACGTTTTACTCCGTCTCTATATGCCAAAAACTTTACTAGGTCTAAAACTAAAACTGGCTCTTATGAGCTCTACATCATGCTATAATATAATAAATATAACAAACCTGGAGGGTTGATTGATTCTTTCATGCATGTTTGTGGAATCCTTCGATCTCCACTGGCAGCCATGCTAAACAATATTTAGCAGATGCTAACGCTCAAACGCTAAACCAACAGAAGTGTTACCAGAAGCTAACAGTTCAGTGCCACTAATCCTTAAACATAATAAATAAAAACTAAGCAATAAAAAAAGCTAACAGCATATGAAAGTCATTATTTTTACTGGCCTGGTCACACCATCAAAATTTTCTGGGGGCGCCACTGACAACACATCAAATTTCTAAAGTCACGTTTTATGCATACAGAATTTTGTAATAACTGTGGGAGAAAGTTAGTTGATTTTGCTATAAAGTGGCACCAAGTGCCAGGAAAACACATGGCGTGCCTTTTAGAGAACTGAAGATTATTCCTCTCTCCACTTTTGGAAACCAGATCATTTCTCTCCCCAAAGTAGTTTATAATCAGTTGGACTTTTTATTTGTGAGGAAATAACTGACTGAACTGGGACTCTTCCAACAATAGAAACTGATACCAACCCAGATTCTCATACAATCCAAAAGAATCCGACAAGCTGCCTCACTTTGGTAGATGTTTCTTTTTTAAGGGATGCTGAAGTTTCACTTTTATTCTTTCCTTCATTTTCTCATTAATACCTTTAACTTTGTTATGGATAAACTCGGCTGCCCAGTATCACTGCTCTCTGTTTGGACCTGTTTGGAAGTAAATCCCGACCCGACCAGATTTGTGTATTTTTTATAAAACGGGGCGGCGACAGGAGACGGAGGTTGACCTACTACCACATGCAGTATCTGTCAGCCATGTTGACCCGTCGGGACCAGCGACGTAGAAAACATAATCCTCTCTATAATGCATTACTCATCATTCCACGTTTGGTAAAATCCATGAACACAGAAGAGCTTCCTGTTTCAGAGAAACCAGAACTGGGCCACGGGTCGCTTCTTGTGGCTGGACGACAAAAATAAAAATAGGACTCAATAAATGAATCTAAGGCTGATATAAAATGTCACTTGCTCAGAGAATTAATTTCTGCATCTTGCAAAAAGACGCAGAAACATTTGATCAGTCACTTCCAGTTAAAACTCGATGCACTCGTTAGCTTGAAAGCCATAATAAACGTAGCATTTAAAAATAAATTAGTAGACAAGGAGGATAATTCACAGAGCACCACTGTTCATGTAGAGTAATTTGTTTAAAACGAGTTTCCACTTTGGTACAGTCTGGTTGCTTTGCATGTCAATATTTAGACCATAAAATGCCTCATTTCATAAGAATAAAAAATATCCAGTGTCAGAGTGAGCAAATTATTATTTGGGGAACTATTAATGCCGTTTAAAATATATTTAAGTTTTATGGAAAATTGCATTACTTGTAATAAAGGTTTCAGTTAAAAACATTAATATTTTAAGCATCAATAATCATCTTGCAATAAAAAACCTGCAGATGGAAACAGAGGATTCCTAACAGTTTCCTGTCACTGACGCACAGCAGCTAATTCATGACCAAATTAAATGATCATATTTAGTCATATTCCATTCAAATCAAGTGAAAAACTGACAAGAAGATATTCAGTGCTTTGCAGATTAGCAGGCAGTTCCTGGATAGCTCAAACTTTGACCTTCTGGTCAGCTGTATTTCTCTTTACAGTTATCAGTCTTACCTCATTAATCATTCTTTCATCCAGGCTTTGCTGCCTTCCCTTCCTGGAATGAGACTGGATCCAGGGACCCATATCTGGGACAGCTGGCCGCAGAATGTCTCCGTGATTCTAGAGAACCCGTCCGCCACAAAGCTGAACCCCGTTCAGAGCAAGAGCTGTGCAGCTGCACGTGCAGAAAGCAAAATTTAACTGCTGCAAAAGCGCTGAGGAGTGGCAGCTGCAGCACCTGCTGGGAGCGGGGCAGGTGTTGACCTGAATGCCCCGGCTCTGGCCTCAGAACCTGAGGATGGAGGCCACTGCATGCATCAGCAGGCCGCTGTGGGTGATGACAACTCGGCATGTCTACTATGTCTCGTGTGCCGTGGCTTTTCTGCAAATGGTTAAAATATTGCCTCAACAGAATGTGAAGCTCCAAGCAGAAGCTTCTTCTCACGTTTATTCACTATTTTGTCTCATAACTTCTGATTTCAGGTTTTAGGGGTTTTGCAGCATTTTGCTGCTGGACGTTCCTTTGCTCTTTTTCTAGTGAGAAACTTTTCATTTCGTTCTGATCAAAGCAGGTTGATACATTTTATTACACAAGTTATTTTAACTTATATTTTATAATAATGATTCAACAACAGTTTATATCTCATGATATAAATTTTTTTTTAATCAAAAATGTATTTGATAATTTTTTTATTTTTGCCCTCTTCCTCATTTTCCCTTCAAGTTTCTGAGGCCCCTCAGCGCCCCCTGGGGGCCACTTTGGGGTCACCAGACTCCTCCTGTACAGGGTGGCAGAGCAGTTTTAAAACACTGAAGCCCTTAAAAGATCTTAATTTCATGCATCTAAAATTAAGGCCTTAAAAAGTTGTAAAATAATTTTATAATTCTTTGGCCTTAAATCAAATGTCTTAAATTTTGTCCAAGAGAAATAATTAAAATTGTATAAATGATTTTCTAGCAGGACATTTCTGCCAGGCAAAAGATGAAGTCACATGAAGCAGACATCTTTACGTTCTGTGACTCGAGTCAGGTGAGGCTAATATTAGCAGCTAGTAGCAGTAGCTACCTTGCTAGCTAGCTAGTTTTTTATAGGGTTTGATAAATGGGAGCCGATGTTTCTATGGTACGTTTGTGATGAGGCGTCCATCGCTCTCCCTGCCCCTTTTGCTTGCGTGTGAAGTTTTGAGCTCGTACACATTAACTTGAACACATGGACTAGCGACGCAACGCAAAAACGGATCAACTTTTGTTGCTGTCGTTGTTGGGTTTGGGTTAGGCGAGTGGCGAAAAACTTTCACCTTCACAATTTTTGCTTTGCTTAATTGTAATACAGCAAAATTCCCCAACCAACCCCAACATTTATGTTTTTTCCGTTTTACATTTCGTTGATGGAGCCACTAAAATGGTCTAAAATGGCCTGCAGGCTCCCTAACCTCCTCTTTGCTTCCTCAACCCAGTGATGAAGAGTTTCAGTCTCTTTGGTCTTACTGGGGTGATGACCTGGAGGGCCAGATCACACAGGTAACATGAGCATCTTAAGCCTCATCTCCACTCATAAGGCCTTTTGTCAACCAATCACCTTCCATCACAGGCAACGAGGACAGCATGCTAACTGTCTCTGGGTGAAGCGCTTGCAAACGGCACCGTGCTTTATGTTCTTGCTGTTTATCTGATGCAGATGTAAACAACAAGAGAAAACTAAAATTCCTCTGGGTTGAAGAGCGATGCTGCAGGTAAATACTAATTAATTCCAGCCGGAGAGCCCCCATGCAGGCTTAAAGGTTAATCCTGATTATGCATCATAGTTATGCAACCAAATTAGAAGGAGGAGGAAGAACTTTCTGTCTTATTTACTGAAATAATAACAGCTTCGTACGAGACATGAAGAAAGTCACCAGCTGCAATTTTAAATTAACTATATTTAGACAGTTAATGTTGGGGAGAATGATAAATTAAATTACTTTTAGTGAAATATTGAAACTAAAAACAGGTTTCAGGTTGTAAATGTAAACTAAACCATGTGAATTAAAATGAATTCACATGCTTATTTTATTAAAAAATTAATAATCTGTTTTATTTTTTAGGATTAATTCACCCCTTCACTAATTTATACTAGACATGGGAGTCAATCGAAAACTATATAATCGACAAAATAAGCAACATTTTCAATCCAGAATTCATCACTTCTAAATTACTGAATAAATAGACACATGACAACAAATCTATTTACAATTTTCTGTTGTTTAGGTTAGAAACGATGTCAAAGGTCAAACGCTATACCTGATGATTTAGATTTAGTGCTCTGCTGTTAGTTCCACCAATAGCAGAGCTTATCTTTAGCTTAGCTTAGCGCCAATTTATTATATGGCTGACATGGGCAACCACCCAGGGCAGCATCTTTATATTTCAGTAACAAGGCAGTTCAAAGTTCTTTACATCATAAAAACATTGTGACAGTTTTAACAAATATGTAAAATTGTTACCTACTGCAGCTTTAAGGTGCAAAAACAGTTATGTAAGTGTTAAGTCTTAAATTACGCTGTAGGAAATAACGAAACAGCGAGCTGTGAGTCAGCTCCTCTTATATAATAACTGTATTTTAGATCTGACCAGATTACACAACAACACAACAGCCCCCCAGAGGGAGCGATGGGGGGAACGAGGAAAACCGACGGCCTGAAGCCAGCCACTCATTAACTCAACTCCCTGGGTGGCTGTCCAAACCGCATTCTTCTCACACCCAACTAATGTTTGTCAAGCTGAAAGGGCCCCCGAGTCGCCATGGCAACCTGAAGACGTCGCACGAAACGACGCCAAGCTGGAGGAAAACTCCAGGTCGGCGTCGCCCACAGTGCCGAGGGCGGCGCTAAAATAGAGCCACAGGCGTCACTGGTGGTACAAATACAGCTCACAAATTTATTAAGACTGAACCCACGGCAAAACACACACACACACACACACACGCGCACACACACACACACACACACACACAGGCCTGCCAGAATGAGCAATCAATAAATTAATCGCATAATAAAGGAAAAGAAGGCCAATAATTTCCATTTGCATGATTTGTTGTTTGTCTTTATCTTTATCTGGATAATAAAAGTCTTCAGTTTGGTGCTGAAGTTTCCACCATGGAGCCCCTTGAGGGACGTGGGGATTTTAATCTTTTGTAGTAAATTAGCAAATACAGCCTGGTCTATTTTGTATGCTGTCATAGAAAAAACAAATGTCAATTTAAAATGGTACATATTTGCACCTTTAAAGAGCCTGAGTGAGACGTTTCTACATTCCCAACTCTTTGGTGCAGAAAGTGAAAATGGATCTGCTGACTGTGTTTGTTTGGAGGTGGAGATGAGACTGCTCATGAAAACGTCCCTGGATGAACCAGTCAGCCTGACAAAATGAAAAAGACAATAAAAACAGTCACATGATTTAATTACTCCATGAAAGTAACAAAAAAATACTCCAAACAGTTTGGATGTCATTTTTCTTTCCTTCTGTTTCTGTTTTAGAGGAAATGAAATGAAATGGAGGAACACGACTAACCAGTTCTGCACTTAAGTTTATGGCATCTGTACACTAAAAATTTTATATAAATATTCTTATTTCTCACTATCAAGATAATATAATACATGGAAAAACTTTATATTGTAGCAGAAAGACGATACTGACAGTATTGTGAAGGAATGCAAACTTATTGTGAGGTATTTATAAAGAAAAAGAATCCCCTCATGTATCAACTAGCCCTTTTTATGAAGGGCAAGTTCGTTTCATCTTTATATTCACTTCATCTTTCATCTTATTTTTGGTTTCTGTTGTTTATTTATTTTAAATCTCTTCCAGTTTTAAATGTTTATTAGAATCTAAAGTTTACTGATCTTTGAGAATGTCTTCCTGCAATCTTATGCCATTACTGTTAAATTGCTTAGAAATGGTCTAATATTATCAATATTATCAATTATCGCAATAAATTCTGGGACAATTTATCGCACAGCAAAATTTGAAATTGTGACTCACACACACTGAAGCAGGAATGAGTAGAAAGGTGATTTAACGGCTGCAGCGGCCGCCGCTGGTTAACAAAAAGCCCCTGATGGGCGGTGAGGTCGCCATGGTAACCTCGGTGACACCGATATGTGATTGTGTGTCAGCAGAGGCGAGCGCTCCCTCTAAATGACCCGCTTCAGTTCGGAGGGTCCGGTGTCAGCGTGGGACAAAGCTGTGATGAGTAACTCTATCAGGCCAGGGTTCATCAAAATAACAGGGCGACACGCCACCATCAGGGGGGCGAGAGGCTGGCCGCGGCGCTGCCTGAAACATAAACAGAGCTACAGAGTCGGTAGTTTGAATCCCAACCTGACTCTCCCTGGGTACTCTTCCTTCCTCCCACAGTCCAAAACATGACTGTAGGTCATTATGTTGGTAATCGATCATTCTCAATCGATAAATCAGGTAAAATGCAAATAAACAAATAATTCAATTAATTTTTAAAAATGGTAAATAAACATTGCATTGTCTAAATGCAATGACAGCATTCCTGTAGTGAACACAAGGATGGATCTGCAGCTAATAAATCCTTAACATCAACATGTGGAAATCTCAGGGCTTTCAGCTTCACTTAACATCAATACACTGTAAAAATGATCTGCGGATTATTTGATTGATTTACTGATTAATATCTGAATACAAAACGGTGCTAACTAGCAGACTTTTGAAATGATCTTTTACAGAATTTAAACTGGATGAAGACAAATTTAGATTTTTTAATCTTAAATGCAAAATGTATAAACTTTTTCCACAGTTTTGGTTTAGTTACTGCTCAGAGTGTGTCGATCTTACAGCAATGGCCATTTTTGTGTTTGTATACTCCAGTTAACAGTTAATTGATTACTAAATTAGTAAACAGTTATTTCAATAATTGATTAATTGTTACAATCTGTTTATAAATAGTGGTGGCTGTTACTACTGCAACAAGTAGAGCACTGCTGCGGGATGCTTACGTTCTTCTGCGGGTCGCTTTCAGGTCAGAAATCATTCAGACAGAATTAATTTAATTAGCAGCATGAACAATCAAGCAGAAAAACTTGGATACCAACAACAACAAAAGAAAGAGTCAGATGTAAGCATCAAGATCTTCTGTGTGAACTTAGCTAATGACAAATACACTCATTACTGAAAATAATGTTATGATGAAGACCGGCTCTCATCGGCATGCTATATGCTTGAAGCTTGAATGATATCTGGATTTATTCACTGGTTAATACAACTAAAATTTTTCAGCCCTTGCGTTGGCAACATAAGAGACTGTATAATGTTTAATGCTTAACGAAATATGCTTCACTTTGTCCTCTTTGGACATAAAACTGATTAGATACCAGAACATTATGCTCTACATCAGGGGTTTTCAAAGTATGAAAGGGTGAGCCCCCCTCCAAGGAGCACAATGCCTGCTGCGCCTCCCCCGTGGAGCGGACGGGGCACCTTCAACCCGCTCTGGCCAAAACCAGTGATGGCATAGTTACTTTGAAAAAGTAACTTTAATCGGACTACTGATTACTCCTTGAAAAAGTAACTTAGTTATATTACTGACTACTTGACTTGGAAAGTAACTAAGTTACACTAAAAGTAACTTTTTAGTTACTTTCAGCAGCTGCTAACAACAACGCTCTGCCTCCTGTGAAAATCACATTGATCTTTGCCAATACTTAATTGTAAGTTATTTTTTAATGGTAACATCAACAATGTGTCTCCACTGATAAGGTGAAAACATGAGTAGTTTGTGTGGTCCACTGTTGTCTGGAAAACTCTAAGAAGGATTTTAAAGCCCCCCTCCCCCCAGATTCTGCGTTACACCCCTGAGTTTGATGTCGCAGCGCACAGATCTCCTCCTGCAGCTCCACAGCTCAGATGGCTGCGACACTTACCGTAATATTAATAATTATAACGGTGCTAACTTGCCATTATAACTATTGCCAACTACGGACACGTTCATTCGTGGCTGTTTTCACGTTTATTGCGCTGTTCATATTAGTCTCGATGTTTGCAGTTTTCTGAGCGAAGCTCGACGTCATTCAGAGGTAAAATATTAACTTGACATTAACAAAGACACAGCGGGACGGATCATCCGGGAAATGATGAACAGGGAGAGACTGACTAAAACTACCTTAATGACGGACAAATTCTGGGATTTATTATGAGTCTCTGCTTATTTCCAAGCCCAAATGAGTAACTTCACGTTCAAAAACGAGCCCAAAAAGGCGCAACCCGCCACTCATTAAATTTGCAAGCGACTTTTAAAAAATGAAGCCCAAAGCCGCTTATAATAATCGGACTTGGCGACAGAAACTCAAAATAGTTCCAGTTTTTCCACCAACAAAATGCGCATCTCCCTCCATTGTTTACATTTCTGTTGCATAGAGCGTCCGGTCACCGACAAGACGCGTAGAGGAAATCTGATTAAATAACAAAAGAAGATAGTAACGCACAGTAACGCAAAAAATGATTTTGATAAGTAACTGTAGTCTGACTACTGGATTTGAAATAGCAACGCTTAGATTACTCGTTAAGGAAAAGTGGTCCGGCGTCAATGCGCGTTACTGCCATCACTGGCCAAAACATCCTCTAAAGGGGGAAACATTTCCACTGATCCCCGCTCCACACACGCACCCCACAGTACCAACTTTTTCCTAAATCCACAGAGTTGATCGTGTGCGTAAAAGACGTTTCTCTAACATCAGATAGCTTTTCCGGTTTACTTTTTCCCTCGCACCGCGCCTCCCCTAAAGTGCTCTGGCGCCCCCCAGGGGAGGCGCGCCTCACACTTTGAAAACCGCCGCTCTACATCATAAGAAGCATTAAGGCAAATTATAATTTACATTAATGAGGAAAAAAACTAAATTCATTTAAAGATTAGTTGAAAGCATGAAAATACCTACAGGTCCTGAAACAGGGAATTATGCCTATTGTGGTGTTAAAAAGCTGATCGTGGGCTTCAGCAGTGAGTCATATTACATAACAACAAACACAAAGAAAAATCCCCTCTGCTGTTTCAGGAGTGTGATGCGTCAGTTCAAGGCAGCAGCTTGCATTTCATGCTGTGATGACGCAGATGCATTGATATCCCAACTTAGAAAGTGGGGAAGGTCTTCTGTTCCAGCCTCAGGGAGGCTGCAGGTCTCAGGTTCATGAAAGAGAACGTGTGTTTGAAGAGGTTTTCCTCCAGCCAGCGATCAAAGGATAGAAATGGCAGATAGATTATAAGTTTAGCAGAGCAGCACCAAGACCAGAGCTTGGTTTTATTGCTTTGCAACAATTTTTCCTTATGAGTTGTTAACACTGCAGAAAAACAAAATATGACCTAGGTAGCACTAATTATGCCTGAATTAATCTTTTATCCTGTAGAAATGTGAAGCAACCAGCTTCTTTGTGTCTTCTGCTCCTTGTGAAGGACGTCCATGTCTGTCTTCTGCACACCTGTCCAGTCAGCAGCCTTCCCCTCACTGACTCAGAGGGAGAGTCAGTGGGCCCTCCTGGTCCTGGAGAGCCGGTGTCCTGCAACTCTTAGAGTCTCCCTGGTCCAACACACTTTAATCCAACAGCTGAATCTCCTCCTCAGTGCAGTCGGGTTCTCCAGAGAACCAGTCGGGTTCTCCGGAGTCCTGCTAATGACCTCATTATTTGACTCAGGTGTGTTGAAGTAGAGATACATCTAAAAGTTGCAGGAGACCGGACCTCTGGCCCTCCAGGACCAGGAGTGCCACCTCTGGTCTGTCTACTAGAGCTGCTGCAAAGCGTTTCTCCATTTAGTGGCAAGCTGAAAGCTGCTGTACTTTCCAGGAAGACTCATCGACGGGTTAGCCTGGGTGTCAGAGGAGAGGACCCCCCCAGCATGGGCCTCAGGGCCCCAGGGCCAAAAAGTTATGCTCTCAGAAAGAAACAGGAACCCGACACCACTCTACTGGTGCAGGAATAGCACATCTCCCTAATAAATCACAATCATCCAAATAATGTTTTATATTTTACAAACTGCTCATGGAAATAGAGTTAGTCGCTTTGGGGACGAATATCAGAAAAACATGGCAACCTCTATATTTTATAATAATCAATAAGCTGTTTGACAGGCAAGAATAAAAACTCAGTTGAAGAAGTAAATAAAGAAATTAATAATACATAATCTCAGTACCTTGATAAGAAGCGGAAATGCCAGTTTTCTCTCCTTTAAATGCTTTTCCGGTTTGTGTCTGGAGGCATTCCTGAGGAAAAAGCAAACCAGTTAGTTAAGCAACTGTTTCAGATAACCAAAGTAAATTCAATATCAAAGATAATGTGAGTAAAAAAGAAAATCTACTCTTCAAATGTTGATTTTATTTATTAAGAGGCAGAAGTCCCCTCTGTGAAAACGTGATCAACCCTCCTGTTAAATCATTAACTAGATGTGGTTAACAGCATTGTGTCGCTAGTTACAGCCAATCCTAATTACTACCTACCCTGCAGAATTAATGGATCACTTTAATTGAACCGGTCTGACAGCACTCTTCACGACAGGACAACCGTGCAAGATAATGGATGGATGTATGAATGAATAAATACATTTGTAATTATCAATTCAAGCTTAGATGAGATTACTAAAAACAAACAACTTGTCCGCTAATATCAACATTTCTATCTGAGCTCATTTCTGCCACCAACTTCTGACCAATCACAACCCGCCCACCAGAGCTCGTACCGATACAACGGCGTTAGCTTAGCTCCGCTGTAGCGCAGCTAAGCTACTAGCATGTTAGCGGTGTTCTCAGTCTTCATTTTACAAACCTTGAAAACGGTGAAGCAGATGCCGAACTCGGTCTTCCTGGGAAATTGGTAAATAAATAAATAAAAGTGACAATAAAAAAAAATGTTTGGCCTCAATGTGGAATCTGTCACTTTTTATCGTTTCCGCTTTATTGTGGTGCATTCCGCGCATGCGCAGGTTCCTGTCCCGGCTGCGTGACGACGTCAGCGGATTTCTCCAATATTCAAATAGCAAAAGTATTCACATTTTAGGTTTTTATTATTATTATTATTATTATTATTATTATTATTATTATTATTATTATTATTATTATTATTATTATTATTATTATTATTATTATTATTATTATTATTATTGGGGAGAGGTTGGGGGGGGGGCAATGTTGATTGACATAATATGATAGTACTCGTATGAATGAAGACATTTTGAGTCACACTCTATATTAGAAGGTGCAACCTAAACATTTCTTGCCAACTGCCAATAAAATTCAAGAAGTGGATTTCTTTACTTTTTTATATCAATTTTGGGACATTTTATGTTGATTCTAAATTGCAGCAAACAATTATCAGGATTCTTATGCGAATCGATGTTTTGGCACACCAATCATCAAGTCAGTGGCTCGTCCATGAGGTCCAGAACCCAGAACAACAAAATCACCACAGGGTCAATTTTTTAATAAATTAATTAAATAGATTTTTTAATAACTTATCTTTGATGAAAATCTATAAAGAAAAACTAGCATACGGTGAGTTTGAAAAAAATATGGTGAATAAGATTCAGTGAAGCAAACACAAAATATCTGATTCAAAACCTGTTGCATTAAAACTGCCCCTGCTTTTATTGACATGAATTAAGAAACAATATTAATATTTTAGAAACTGCAGACAAAAACTGCTCTCTGTGGTTGGTTCTGTAAAATGCATTATGGAATAAATAAACTGCAATAAAGAAATAACATCTAGAGTTTTTGAGTCATAACTGATCTTCAGTTGGATTTTAGTACAGTGACACCTTCTGGACTATTATTAATATAAACCAGGAGGGAGCATTTAGCGTATCATTTATCATGAAAAAGAAAATCGCATCATAAGAATTTTGATTTATAATCATGATATATTTGAGTTATTTGGTAACAAAGGAAACAAAACTGACAGTCTGATCAGAATTTGTTACAATTTCTGCATTGTTTATTCCAGAAAAGTATAAATAAATTTGAGTAAATTCAAAAATATTAAATGCAGCAGTTTAGTGATATAAATCACACTTTTTTGAGAAATCTCAAGAACCACAAAATATTGCTAGAAGTTTCTAGTTTTGCCAGCCTCTAACATGAACACAATTATTTCCGTTTTCAATTATTTTCATATCAGCATAAAGTTTTACAGTTTGCCCCCTGCGCCCCCCCTAATTAAAGACAAATCTTAAATAAGAGGTAAAAACTGCCTGACCTTTTCTCTGTTGTCTTGCGCGGTGTGTTCATGGTGATAACCCGCAGCTATGGTGAACCCGGACACCAGAACCGGCACACGGCGGGCAGCTGGACCCAAACCCAGCGGCGCAGAGAGCAGCCCGCTCTCATACTGATTCACCTTCACTCTGACGCAGCTTTCAGCCAGGTGCTCAGGTGCACGCAGGTGTGACAGAGAGTCCCACCCCCCACCGGGGTCTATGCTTCCCGCATGCTGCCGCAGCAGGAGAGCAGGTCCTGGCTTTCACAATCCTCCTATTATTCATTCAGTTTTCAAATTATTATAAATACAAACGCTAATGTGGCGAAAAAACATCTGAAGTCATGCGAGAAAGAAAAGGAGTGATACCTCTACAGCTCTATAACCATCTCTGCTCACAGCAAATCCAGGAAGTTTTCATTTCTTTAATTTTGCTCAGATTTTCTTTTCCCTGTAACTATAACATACAAAAAACAACTTGTAGTTTTTCCACAGATCCTTCCTCCCAGCACTCTTATCATCGCTCCCAACAATCTGAAAAAGTTTACAAACATGCTGGTATTTGCAGGTTTTACTCATTTTAAATAACATTCCTGCTGTGAACTTCCTGCTATCACAACTGATTGATGATATGATTTACATTTAGATCCCCTGTTAGGAGAAATTAAGTAATCAACAGGTGAAAAAACAGATTTCATTTTATCTTGAGGATGACAAAAGGGACGAGTTTGAGTCGTAAGGTTTATTAAAGTAAAACACAGCACCAGTCAGAGAGAAACATTCAATTAGTTCTCAGCTTATTCTTCTGTTTGGCAGTAAAAACCAGAGCACCATATGAACAGAGCATAAAGCTGCTTCAGTTCGAAAATAAAAGTAAATAAATGTTCAGATTTATTACTGAAAATTTCTTCCTCTCTGTCATCATTTCTGAGCAACACTGTCAGAAGTTTTATTACCTTACTAAATAATATCCACGTTTATGTCCTTGTTAGAACGTAAACAACTGATCAGATGTTTGTTAAAATATTACTGCAGCTTGTTTTGATCTAGCAACTAATACTTTCTTTTAAAACAAAACTATGGATATACGCCAAACTTTATTCATGCATGTTTATAATTCATATTTTATTATTTACTATACCCAAAAACCTTTAATAACTGATAAAAACCCCCAGCTGCTCTGTTCCGACTCATCTGGGATTTATTCTGCTAATTATTTTGACTCTGAGATCATTTTGGGGTTTGAAGCAGAAATGTCAGAGGGATTTATTCGCTCTCTGCAGTTTAACGATTTGCAGATTTACGAACTCTGAGCAGAAGGAGGACGAGCGCCACATGGTCCTGGTTTTCTCTCATGACCAGTTTGTTTGGATGGTTTGTGGGGAAAAAATGAGAAAACACCAAAAAAGTTTTTTATGAACAGCTTTGGTTGACATCGGGCCTCGTCTTTGTTTTCCTGAACACTTTCAGCATTTCTTTGGTTGGATAGCAGGACGCCGGGCGACGGCTTGATGAGGAGGCAGGAGGAGTGAAAAACCTCAGATCTGTCTCGGTTCAGGTTGGAGGAGATCAAACTGGAGCGGGTCAACATCTGAGGTCGTATTAAAGTCGATCTGACAACAAACATCCTGTTTTAACAACAGGAGGAGGTGACGACTGGAATAAACAGATTTTAATCTCAGAGCTGAAACAAGAGCTGCAAAAAGCAGAATCTAAGCAGGATGTTCATCTGCTGCTCAGGTTTTTTATGGAATTGTTTCATTTGATTAATCGAGTCACAAGCAGCAGAATTTTCATTTCACCTCTTAAACTTATTTTAAACAATATTAGAAATACTTTAAGAGCTGCAAGTAAGCAAATAATTAAATTCCTTTTTTAAATAAGAAAATCAATATTTTATTAGCTAAAACTTAATAACTGCATTCCGTCAGTAAATGTTTGATCATATGTAGCAAAGGATGCATCACTAAAAATCCTTCTAATATTTGTATCAAATCTGGTGAAGCTGAAACTGCCACTCGACGAATTCTGGGTGAAACAGATTTATAGACAAAGCAAGTTTTTTATCTTTAATGCAAAATGTTCATATTTTTGTACAGTTCTGCTCTGACTGTGTTGTTCTCTCAGAAAGAGTCTATTTACTCCAGTTTATCAGTTAATGTTTATTTCAATAATAAATTTATTGCAATAAATCTGATTAATCGCTTCAGTCGAAGATATTACAACTGATTTAGGTGGAGATTTTTAAAACTAAACCTCTGATCAGCTGATGAACAGGTCTTAGTGTTTTGTTCTCTCTGTTTTGTCTTTTTGCATTTTGAAGCTCTGCAACACGACGACAATAAACAAGCTAACAACTGTCATTTTATTTTCTGGTCCTAAGCTTTTTCATGCTGACTGTAAGAAAATAAAATCCAACATGTCTTCATCCGAGATGTTTGTGATTATGCTTCTCGTAGCCCACTGCGTTGTTGGAACTGGATCCTGTCAGGAAAACAACAGTCAGCTGCAGGTTGGCTTCATTTCTCGGCTTGAATTCATTCTAATTCTCTTAGTCGTCTCACCCAAGTAGTCCTTGTAGTCCTTAAAGTATTTGTGCCTCAAACCTCGTCCATCTGCAGGAAAACAGCAAAAACAAAACTTCATATTAAATGTCTTCTATTCATGACCTGTACTGGAGTAGAATTAGAAATATTGGTGTTCTCTCCTTCAAAACATGAATTTAAAATTTCTCCCAGCAGTTTCGGAAACTAATCATCAGCTCATCTTGTTGTTTGCTTTCCAGGTTGTTCCAGTTTGGCTGCATTTAAAAGAAGAAACAACAACATTCTGCTCCACAACACCAAGCATAATATGCTTTTTATCTGGTTTTATTTGTATGCTTTTACTTTGAAATGCTTCTTTTAAATTATGCTGTTGATTATCAATGAATAAGAAACAGGAGGTAAATAGAGCCAGGATTTAACACATTCATTTTGATTAATTAATTACATAGATTTTAACACATTAAAAACTTTAACACATTTTATTTTATTTTATTTTATAAAAAATTTTTTGGAACATTCTGGCCGGAACCTTTATATTCGCTCGTTTCTGGTACACCCGTAAATCTGATGACGCACAAGCAAACAACAGTGATAGACACGAACCTGCTTCTTTCGGCCCACCGCGGTTGGATTTCTGCTCCTAAATGATCTGACTGGACGCTGGAAAAGACTGTTCTTGAGTTCAAGTTGTGCTAAAATCAGTTAGCCTGTCAGTGAAGTTTCAAGCCTAAAATAGCATCTCAATGCTAAATATGTAGCATTTAATGCTAATGTCAGCATCCACAGTCCACATTTCTAAATAAGCTCCATGAGTGATCAGGTCTTGCTGAAACTCTGGTTTTTGAGTTGAAAATGTTGCTATTTTGTGGATATATCGTTATCTGTTAGTGTGGACTGCAGTTCGACCGTCCAGCCAGCAGGGGGCAGTAAAGTCGTACCGGAGTTTGCGCGCTGCTTGATGCACTGGCCCCGGTTTGGGACGCCAGCGGCGGGGTTCCCGGGGTTGATGATGTGGCACTCGTAGCCTGTGGGGCAGTGAAGAGGCTCGTCTCCGTCTTCCGTGGTGCTGCACGCTTCCGCTGGCGGACAGACGCAACCAACAAGCTTTTATTTGAGAATACACACAGTGATTTAAAAATGAGTCAGATCTGGGTGAATGAGACCCACAGATATATTCACTCAATGCAAAGACATTGTTAGTTAAATTATTAGCTGAAATATATGACGGCGTTTCAGGGTAGGTTGAAAAAAGGAGAAAATTTCAACCAAAAAAAATCTCAGAAATGTGACTGAAGCTGCACTGATTTTATCGCCCAGTTCTGCAGCTTTCGCTGCGGTTAGCGGTGTTCCTATTGGACCCACCTTGCAGAACCTCCTCCGGTCCGTCCAGCAGCCAGCCGTTTCCTCCCAGCCATCGAGGTTTGGGCTGAACCAGCCAGTCCAGAACTGCTCAAAACAAACAGCTGATTATCACCCGCCACTGTGAATCAGAACCGGCTGAAAGCTGTTGGATGCTGACCCGGTGGGGGCTGGACGGACTCCAGGCAGGCGTAGATGCAGCCGTTGTAGCAGCAGCGTTTGTGGCGCTCGCATTCGGAGTCGGAGCGGCAGCCGGGAACATCGCAGGCCCGGTCCGGCAGCATCTGGGGCGGCGGTGGGCACCGGTCGTTCTTCTGGTGCTGCGCGGACTGCGGGTGGCTCGGGTACTCGTAGTCCTGAAAGACAGACAGACGCTGGACTGTTTGTGTCTTTGATGATGACCCCTGACCCCAGGATTTGACCTCCCTAGGTCAGAGGAAGTAGCGGTTTCTGATGGGCGGCACCAGCTCTTGGACCTGGGGATGCACCGATTTTCTCTTCTGATACCGATATCTGAGGTTTAGTAATCGCTACCAATCTGATACAGAAAAACTGCTGAACTGACTCAAACCATCCATCCATCCATTTTCTGTTCACCCTTCGTCCCTAATGGGGTCAGGAGGGTTGCTGGTTCCTCTCCAGCTACGTTCCGGGCGAGAGGCGGGGTCACGGGGTCACCCTGGACAGGTTGCCAGTCTGTCTGACTCAAACCATTATTTTTTTAAATATAAATATACTGAAATACAAATTTATTTGATAACTCAGCACCAGTACAGCCCACTGAAAAACATCAACACCACAACGGTAGTACACTTTTCATAAATATTTGACTATTGGTTAAATTTAGAAATAAATTATTGTAATTGTATTTATTTTTGTATTTTATAGTCTTTTGTATTTGCATTGCATACTTTTAAAGAGGCTGTTTTATGCACCATTTTATAGCATAATTAAGTAACTATTTTACCTTCAGCTAAAAAAAATGCTATATATATCAAATATAATAAAAGAAATTTGAATTCAGAATTTACGACCTTGAAATTGGGCCCCTGTCTCTTTAAGAAACGCCTGCGCTTTCTGAAGCTCCGCCTCCAGGAAGTCATCCCAACATGGCTCCTCTTTAACCCTTTAACGTTTTTACCAGTGTTGCTCTGAGCAGCAGCTCCTATAACGAGCTCAGCAGCTGTTTGCTAATTGCTGCTGGCTAGTCTGAAGGAGCTGAATGGGGGAGGAGCTGCATATCGAAGGCGGGGCTAGGTCCATCCAGGTGTTTTTACACAGCTGAATGGTTGCCATGGAGATTAAAGGATTTCTCAAACATGCACAAAAAAATCAAGGCAGCAATCCAGGTTTGTTTGTGATCAGGGAAAAACAACCTGAAGGAAACCTTGAAAAAGTTAATTAAACATAAAAAAAAAACTTTTAGCTTCATAATATATGTTTGTGTCTGTGGTGTTCATACTTTTATTCTAGTTTCTTTCACATTTTTCAAAGTAAATATTAAAATAAATTTTGAGTTTGTCTGATTTAAAGGATGTGGTATGGCGCATGAAGCATGTCAGCACCCCCTGGTGGTGGGGCAGGGAGCAGTTGGGGGGCGGTGTGGTTGTTCACCCAGGGCATCAAACAGGCTAGGACTGCCCCTGATCTACAACCCAAACAACCATTCAGACCCTCAGACCATCTACTGCAACAAATTCAACAAAAAAAAAAAAAATTTCTAAAACCAACAATTTATTTCTATTTTTAAGTTTCAAAATAAAGATAAAACATAAAACCTTTGAGTATAGATGTCAAATACAAAAACAAAACTCCTTTATTGGCTATTTAAATCTAAAAAGCTCCTCAGTTCTCTGTGTTTAACAGACTTCTGGTCATTTTATCTTTAGACCACAAGAGGGCAGCAAAAGGCAGCGGAGAAATAAAGTAAACTGTTGTCTCCACGCCTGGACCAAAGGAAAGACTCACTTTGGCACATTTGGAGATTTGTGGCTGTAAATGTGAAATAAAGTTTAAACCAGACCAGTGACGAACCAGGAACACTTTCAACTTTTACACTTTTTGTTTTAGCAAGAGGAGAAAACATGGAACGGGGAAAAAATGGAAATTTGACCATGCTGCAGTTTTTTCTATGAATTTAAAGACACTTTATAAAAAAATACATGAAAAGTGAAGTCAGGATTTGCTGTAATAAAATTAATGTGTGTTACATCCAGGACAATAGACGATGAGTTGTACTGCAGCACCAAGCATGAGGCGTAGAGGGAGTCAAGCCTCTTACTGCTGAACATTCACCTCAGAAACTGTGGCTGCTTCAAAACAGAAGAAATGTTTCAGGTCAGCCTCCACTTATTATGGAGAGGAAATTAATAAATTACACATAATCAATCTGTCCAGACCTAGATCTTTTTGAGAATCTGTAGCAGAGCTTAAAAACTGATGTTTACAGATGTTGTCCATTCACCCAAACTGAACTGAAACAGGTGGAAACTTTAGCTGATAGAGAAACAATAAAAAAGGGCTGAATAGAAATGCACACCACACTTTTCAGACATAAAATCACAAAAACATAAACTGAAGGTTTTGGATGTAAGGTGATAAAATTGTTTAAAAATATGTGAACAATCATTAAAAATCATTTTCCTCCTTTGTTTTGACACTAAAAGTCCCTAAAAACTCTCTCAGAGAAATCCTTGTTTTCTATGTAATTATGTAATTAGTCTGTGGGCTGCAGACCATCGTTAAAGTGTGTCGTTTATTTGGCAGGATAACTAACTGCCAACCCAGAGAAACCGCAAAGAGAAATGAAAAGGTTTGGGCTGCCGGCGGCATCACGGACTCTAACGTGGGTCCAGCTCCGGTTCAGCCTGGCAGCTGAGAGCTCAGCGGGTCGGCGCCTCTTAGGAGGTTCCGGTTCCTCTGCACAGCCATGTGTGGCCGAGTCACAGCTAGTTTATCCTGGAGCCTCATCCCACTGCAAGCTGTAAGAAACGAAACTTACTGAGATCAGTAAGTTTCGTCATGAGGTGCGAAATGCTGAACGAAGTCGGACAACAGCTGAGATGGTTTGGGGGAGAAGTTTCTGAACCAGAAGCGTTTGGTTCTGAAGGAAAACTCCTCAGAGGTCTTCAACATGGGGGTCATGACCTTCTGCTGCGGGGTCGACAGAGTCCTGTTTATTTAGACGTTTTTAAAATGTAGTTTTGTCTTTAAATACACATAACAATAAATACAATAAATACTTATGAAATATATTTAAAATATGACTTTTTTCTAGCTGGGAATAAATACAGAATTGTAAGTATCTTTATTAAATATCTGGATTTTATTAGATATATTATTGTGATCAAATTATTTGGTTTTATTAATTTAACAACTTTCTAAATATGGAGGGAAAAACATGCCAGATAACAATAAATAAATAACTTATGACCTGCGGTTGCTTTTTCTCCAGTCTCTAAATCTTTATTTTGGTCTGAAATACCTCTAATAAATTTACCAAAGAACGTTAGCCAGTGTTAGCTAGGATCAACGTTAGCCCCGCCCACCAGCTAACCTTAGAATTAATTCCATATTTATTGAATTATTCTTGTATCACACTGTGACACTTTTAAACATGAAAAATTTCCTGAACCGGGTCTCCATCAGCGGCTGACACTGAGTGACCTCAGATTTCAGGAGAAGCTAACAGGAACATCTCTGGTGGAAATAAATATTTCATCAGACAGGAAGTGAAGAAACGGCGCTTCAAGAACCCAGAAGGAGTCGCAGTAAGATCCGGATCGCAGGAAGGCGTTCTGCTTCTTCTTCTACGCTAAAGACCAAATAATCAGTTTTTAACTATTAGACATTTAATCAGTTTTATTTAATATTTCATTTGCTTGCTGTAGCATCAATAAGCTACATTTGGCTAGCTACATCCTTGACTAACAATTAAAACATTAAAATAACTTCTAACCATCTGTTAGTATCCAATAATTAGCCTCCCACTGACAGTTTCCAGCCCTGGGAAACCACCGCGGTTTGATGAATGAGTGAGTTCTGTAAAATCTGCTTTAACTGCTTAATAACTTAACGACCTCTGACCTCTCTGCTTGTCTCACATCCGATCAGTTCTCCGTTTCTTCCTGAAGCTCAACTTTCCTTCCTGTTTATGGGAGTTTGTGTTTATTTGCCAACATGCAGCAGATCTAACATCTGGTTTCTGGAAACATCATCATGCAGCTACTAGTTCTTTAAACATGTTTGCTCTCCGTCCTCCAACCTAAACGTTTGTGTGAAGATTCCTGTCCCGTCTCTTCCTGTGGTTTCTGCCGCCGGATGCCAGATGGGCCACCATGCTTTAATCCGGAGCTTTATCACACAATCCGGCTCCCGTCTCTCTGATGTTTCAGTGTTTACTTTCCCTCCGTTCTGCCGGCTTGCCCTCTCATCGTCCCCCGCCAGCAGGACCGTTCAGTTATCATGTCCCTCATCATCTGCAGCTTCTTTTATCCTCTGTTAAAAGCAGCAGCAAGATGTTTGCTTTAACATTTGATCTCTGCAGGTCATTTTCTCTTTCCTCCGAGCCCGACTGGCTCCAGATCGTTTGTGATTCCAACCCGAGATCTCAGACAGTTAAGAGTCTCTGCTTCCTTTGTGGAAGAGCAGGAAACAGGAATCCTTCTGCATTCATTCATTCATTCGTTCATTCATTCATTCATCTCACAATACAACCTACGATAAATTAAACTGAAAAAGCAAAGGATGAAAAAGTCTTAGTACGGAGTCAATCAAATTAAACCAGAAGATGAAGATATTCCACCTGAAGCCATTTAGCTCCTGCACTAAAGAAGGAAAAATGCAGCTTTAAATTCCTGCTCCTGCGTTTGCATCCAGTTACAGAGAAAACCAGATTTCCAGACAGAGACAAGCGGAGAGCTGCAGATGAGCAGTAAAACCAAACAGAAAGGAGTCATGATAAACGGGTCAAAATACTGATAGATAAAAACCCAGTTTAAATAAAACAGTTGTTAAAAATGTGAACAGGCAGACAGTCCAGGGTTTGTTGTTATACAAGAATATTCTGGACAGACATGAAAAAAAGAACAAATAAGGCTGTTTTGTTTCAAATGGAGAAATGTGATCTTAGTGATCCAGAACTTTTAGAGGTTTTTATTATTTAGCTTTTGTTGTTTTATTATTTTAGAGAATTAGTGAGACGGAACCGTTAGCTCCTGCTAAGGTCTTCTTCTTCATCGTTAAAAGAACTAAAGTTTATTAGTGCTTTCGGTTTAGTTGTTGTTTAGTTACGTTTTAGTTGGCTTCACCCAATGCTGCCAAAACTACAGAACTGAATCTTGTTTTCTTTTGTCTCAAATTTCCAGAAGGACAAAATCCAAATTATCAGCCTGATTAATTTGCTAAAAGCAGAAAACAGTTCAACAGTCTACAGTCATCTCTTGTGCGTTTTTACTTCCAAACAGACAAACTGCAGTCTTTTAAATGTTCCCAGTTTATTACTGTACTGTAACCAATCATGCACCATTTCATGGACAAAAATCAGAAAGTTTAGAGAGTTCATGTGGAACGTCTCCAACTTCTGGATCCATCATAACTCAGTTCTCTGTCAAGCTGCAGGCCAGATGGTTTCCTGGAATATAAAAATCTGTGACGCCTGATTGAGAAAATATTTAGAAATATCAGGAACTTTTAAACATGCTTTGAAGCATCTGCAGGTTTTATCAGTCAGATCAGAGTGAGTCTGGATGCCTGGAAGGTCTCATTCAGGATTTATTTATTAGAATCAGGATGCTTTGTTGGAGCCAGCAGTTCTCTCTGCTCCGTGTTTTTAGCCCAAAGCTAAAGATTCACAGCTGGTCAGTCAAAGACAGGAGACACAACTTTCAGTCTGCCGGCCCTCTGTCTTCATACCAGGTGGCGTCAGAATGCTCAGCTTCACTTCGCATGAAGGGAAAAACCACGATGCTGGCAGCGGATCCCTCAGCCAGGTGGCGCTACGCCGGCAGGAGGTTTAACATCAGGCTGCAGGTTGGTCTGACGTTAAATTATAATAATTTAATACTATAATAATACTTTGCGTTTCTGCGTTCTTGAGACTAATGTCTCTTTAAATAATCCTGAAATGTGTGTTAGTGGTTTTCTTCTGTCTTCCTTTTTAAGATTTTTTACATTTATTAAAGTTAGAAACAGCCTCAACATATTCAGTTATTTGTAGCATTACGTTTTTTATTTTTTATTAGCTCATTCTTTTGTGTTTAGTGTCTTATTTTGTGTTTTGTTTTTCGTACATTTGGATTTTCTCTTAGTTTGCAGTTTTTTTTGTGATTTTTGCCTCTCATTACCATCTTGGTCATTTTCTTCACCTGCCCACAGAGTTTAAAAAATGTCACACACTCCAGACTGGTTTCATCCAGATCAACCCACAGGCCGTTTTAATCATGCCAAGCCCACAGGGGGCGCTGTAGCACAATCCTGCTACACAACAGGATTGTGTTGTGTGTCCTGTTGCAGACATCGTGATGGATTATGTCTGCCATCATGGCGCCGCAGGTTCATTTGTGGGGAGAGGAAATTTAGTTCCATACTGTATTACTGTATCCACTTTGGTCAGATTTTTTACAAAAAACCAGGACAGATTGCTGGTCGTGTTCCTGTCATCTGTTCGATATTAATGCAGACGCTCAGCTGTGATTGGCCGCCTGCATAAACGTCTCTGATCTGGAAAAACAACCAACATGAAATAAAGGAGAAGCAGGCAGTCGGAGCAGAGCATGCTGCTGGCAGGGCTTCATTTCATGGAGACTGTTTCTCCTTCCTGTCGGTCTGTCCGCCATCTTCCTGCTTCAGACTCTCTGAGGGTCACTGAAGGTCATCCGCTCAACATTTTGTCTCATTAGCAGCTCTGAGATGCTTTGTGAACAACCTGAACTTTTGGAGAAAAATCAAAGATTTTTCCAGAAATGTCGTCACTGGGAGAAACTTTTAGTCTCAGGATTCTCGGAGCTCCAGATTTTAGTTTGTTACTCTCACACTACTCAATTTATTTTTCCTGACTGAAATCATCTTCTCTTCACCGACTGGGTCAAACTAGAGACAAAAACATAACAGAAATACTGATTCACAAAACTCACATTTCTGCTTTTCTGCCTGACAATCTCAATAAAATAAATGCAACAAATGATTTTATTTTGTTTCCTAATAAATTTTCTGCTACAGTTTTTTTGTCTCTTTCTTTTCAGGGTCAGAGTTACTGACACTTTCCTCATTTAGTGATTATAACATAAAGAAAACGCCAGCGGCACTAAAGATTTAATGAGGACCGGTCCGTTCTGACAGCAGCAGGGCGGACGGAGATCTGAGAGCAGAAAACCAAGGATGGGAGCAGAAAGGAGAGCAAAGGGCCAAATTTTCAGTTTTCAAGGCCAGCGAGGGCAGAAAGTGAGAACATTGAGGAATAAAAAGTTGAAAAGAGGAGAAGAAAGACAGAGAGAGAGAAGGCAGCACGCTACAGTGAGCACTTATTAGAGATGATCAACCAGCCACACTGAGCCGAGCTAACACACACACACACACACACACACACACATACACACTGCTCTTCAGCAACTCGTACGCAAACTCAAAAACTTGCAGCTTTTTCCTTCCTGACACACTGAACTCATCAAAACTCAAATAGAAACTCACATTGTTCTTATTTCTAGTAAAGTATTTTTAGAAAAACAGAAATAAAATAACTCAGAAGTCACCTAATTAGTAAAATACAGATCTGATTATAAATGTAGTTTAAAGAGAGAAGCTGTTGAACAAAAACCTGCAGAAATCAGGAGGAAAAACAGAAAACATAGAAAAAGATTCTCTAAGACCACTGACTTTGAAATGTCTTCAGGCATTTCTGTTCAACTACATTTATAGTATAACTTGTACTTTTTCATCAATTTTAAGGAATTATTTAGTTAAATCAACCTCCTTTATGTTGATCAGAAAACCAACAGCATCATTGCCATGGTGAAACATGGTGGCAGCATCATGCTGTGTGCAGCATCGCGCTGCGGGCAGCATCATGCTGTGTGCAGCATCGCGCTGCGGGCAGCATCATGCTGTGTGCAGCATCATGCTGTGTGCAGCATCGCGCTGCGGGCAGCATCATGCTGTGTGCAGCATCGCGCTGCGGGCAGCATCATGCTGTGTGCAGCATCATGCTGTGTGCAGCATCGCGCTGCGGGCAGCATCGCGCTGTGTGCAGCATCGCGCTGTGTGCAGCATCGCGCTGCGGGCAGCATCATGCTGTGTGCAGCATCGCGCTGCGGGCAGCATCATGCTGTGTGCAGCATCATGCTGTGTGCAGCATCGCGCTGCGGGCAGCATCGCGCTGTGTGCAGCATCGCGCTGTGTGCAGCATCGCGCTGCGGGCAGCATCATGCTGTGTGCAGCATCAGCATCGCGCCGCAGGACACGGAAGATAGATGAATTTTGCAGAAAACCTGCAGAAGAGCTGAGACTGAAGAGGAAGTTCAGGTTCCAGCAAGAAAATCAGCCAAAATATGGTTCAGATCGAACTCTATTGCTGTGTTACAATGGCCTAGTCAAAGTCCAGACAACTGAAAATATGTGGCGAAGGTAATGAACAGATTTCTAAGGTTTGTAAGAAACAAACAGCAATATTTCCAATAAAAAAGAAATAATAAATGTAATTTTTTTATGAGTTTTTGTCCTGATTCACTCTGAGCTGAACCAGATCTCTGCAACTCTAAACCCTTTCTGTTGGTTTTTTGGTCAGCCTGACCTTTCACCTTTGCAGAAAAACGGTGAAGTGTGAAGTGAACAGAGGCAGCAGTGTCCGGCGGTGCGGTGACCTTTCACCTGCTGATCATGTGACGCTCATCAAGATGTTACTGTCCTACCTTCTGGGAGAGTCCTCTCTTCCTCCTGACATCACTTCCGGTGGACAGGACCAGCAGGGACAGCAGCAGCAGCTCCAACGCGCCCGGCATGCTCGCTCTTCAGACCGTCCTCCTCCTCTTCCTCTTCACGCATTTATCTCCTCTTCCTCCTCGTCCCCAATTTCCAGCCGAAGCGGCGGATCCCGGCCTCGCTCCCTGCAGCCGGTCCTGAAAGCAGCGACGAACCGCAGAGCGCAGATAGAGAGACGGAGACAGAGTCGGGGAAAGTCCAGACAGAGAGAGGAGGAAATGAAGCTGCAGCTGTCTGAGAGCCGCAGCGACCCGGGGAGGGGCAGCGACTGCGACCCGCCCCACCGCTGCTGCTTCTGGAGAAACATCATGACTTCAGCCTCATTTTTAACTTTTAACCATCAAAAAGCAGCTCTGACAAAACTACAACCTACAACAAAACGGCACATTAGAGCCAATGTAGACAGAAAAAATGGAGGACTACATTTTCACCAAAATAAATAAATAGATAAATAAATAAATAATAATATTTAAATTAATCTCAGAAATTGACTTAATAAAACTTGAAAAAATTTCTAAGGTTTAAAAATTGAAAAGGAACTCCAAATATTCCAACTTTTTTCTTTCCAGGATTTTTCTGAGGTTAATCACAGACATTTTCCAGAAACACACTTGGAGAAAAAGAAGTGTGTAAATCAGAGGCAACATTTTCTGAGTTTCAAAACTCCTAAAGTTTTATCAATGAAGTTTCTGAGATTTCAGAGATTTTCTAGAAAAACAGCAATGTGTCAGAAGGAATGTGTAAATCCTGGAAGAGCCAAAGATCTGCTGCTATTCTCTAAAAATGAAAAATAAGAGAAGTTTTAAAAAAATAAAGACTTTGTCTCCACCTGTGCTGATGTACCAGATTTGTGTCATAAAATATTTGCAGCTCTAATATAGAGGTAGTTATTTGTAGGACAACATGCATGTTGCCATGGTAACACATGCAGTTGTATAACGTGTTTGGATGGGGGGTTAGTGGCAGTGACCCGTGCTAAACGGAGGCATGTGCTGCATTTCAGAGGAAGGGGCCTCACTGGGTTTCCCTCCTCTAGTATCTCTGAAGCTGCTTCTTCTAAAAAACTAGGACAAGCCCCCACTCACCCACCCCACCCTCTCTTACCCCCCAGCTCAATTTTGTCCCCCCACCGCCTCCCTCTGCTCTCAGCAAACGGCTCTGAAAGGAGAGAAGGAATGTAAGCCTGCACAAATCTCGGTCATTATTAGCTTTCCAGGAGCCGGGCTCCTGTTGCTGGGAGGCCCCGGCTCCACCCCCACTAACCGAGTGGGGTTGGGGCTGGGACTGGGGGCGGAAAGAGGTGGGGTGGGGTAACTGAGGTTCATGACTGCAGCAGAAAACGTTGCTAACTTCCACCACCTTAAGCTCTGCTGCTGGTTGATTTATGGCTTTAAACTATTTTATCATGAGAAAATTCTTCATGTCAAACATGAAGTGAAGCTCAATGCTAACTCTGCTAACCCATCCATCCATCCATCCATCCATCCATCTTTACATCTATCCATCCTTACATCTATCCATCCCAGCCTGCTAACATCTCAGCAGGCTACATGCTAACATCTCAGCAGGCTACACGCTAACATTCCAGCAGGCTACATGCTAACATCCCATCCTGCTAACATCTTAGCCTGCTAACATCTCAGCAGGCTACATGCTAACATCTTAGCCTGCTATCACCTCAGCAGGCTACATGCTAACATCCCGGCCTGCTAACATTCCAGCAGGCTACATGCTAACATCCCAGCAGGCTACATGCTAACATCCCAGCCTGCTAACATTCCAGTGACGCCTGACGTTTTTGATCCGGGCTGGATTTCAGACAACCTGAGATCAGCAGTTTATGAAGAGGAAATGAGCCGACGGCAGAATCACATTCAGTCTGTTTTACAGTATCAGACATGAGTTTAATGGAAGCTGCCAACCAGGTTTGTGTGCCAAACAGAAAAGATAAAGAAACGCCTCAGAGATTAAAGCTGCAGATGGAAAATCTTTTCAGAAACTGAACATGAAAGCTGAGTTTTTTTCCTCTCTGGAGACGAAGACACACAGCAGCTTTTCCTCCAGGAACAAAACGTCTAGAGGCCTCAGCGGGTTCCAGATCAGTGGATCACAGAAAACATGGCCGCCGCACCACAAAGCAGACTGGGATTTATTTATCTGACATAACAAGAGAGGTTTATGTGTCCAAATGTTTAGCAGCTAATGCATCAATCTGTATGAGACGGTTTGAAGGTTGAAAACATTACAGCCTCATATCCTAATGGTTGATCCTGGAACCGGATATTTACACTGAAAAAACACAAAATCTTATTTTGTTTAGTTTCTAGTGCAAATATGTTTGAAATAAGAATTTTCAGCCATTGTTTACGTTTTTATCTGGCTTCTTCTGGTGTAGAACGTCTCCCATCAATGAGGAAGTCGGATGAAATCATTCAGACTGCTGTGAAAAAGTCGCTGTGTGAACGCAGCGTTGGTGTAAACTGCAACCTGTTACAGTGATTTTATGATTCTTTTGGAGAAATGGCTTCTTCCTCTCTGAGTGGAAGCAGGAACCAACCAATCGGTCCGACATGATGCTGCCGCTACTCTGGAACGCTAACACTCGAACCAAACAAGGATTTAACAGCTTCTGTGGTATCAGACTGGAAGTAAACCTCTCAAATCCAGCAGGGGTCAAAGGTCAGAGTTGGGTCAGAGAAAAGGAGAGATTGGTCGGAATGAACGCACTGCAAAAAACTAAATCTTACCAAGTATTTTTGGTTTAGCTTCTAGAGCAAATAACTTGAAATAACACAAAACTAACTTACAAGAAACTTTTCATCCAGATATTAGAGCTTGTTTTAAATAAATAAATCCTTAATATTGATGAAAAAAGAAACAGTTCCACTAGCAGATAGTTTCACTTATAACAAGACATTTTCCTGTGAAATAATCTACCAGTGAAACCAGTTATTTTTTCATCAATATTAAGGAATTATAGACTGAAAAAAAGCTCCTATATGTTGATGAAAAGTTTCTTGTAAGTTAGTTTTGTTTTTTCAAGTTGAATAAAACATTAGCAATATAAACCAAAAACTAAACTAAACTAAAACTGTTTTGTAAGATTTTGTGTTTTTGAAGAGTGGGAATGTAAAGAACTTAATGCAAACTATTTTAAATAATGTTTGTGGAAGTTTCTGAATTTATCTGCAGTTTAAAATGAGAACAGCGTCTCAGAATCCATTTTAATCCAGCAGCTGAGTCAATGCTCAGAGTTTATAATAAAACAATAAATATCTGCTTTTACAGCCCTATAAATTGACAGCTTTGGGTTTAAATTGAAACTCTGAAGCTGGTTGGTGTAATGATGACGTTCAGACACTTTGAACAGCTGATGACGTGTTTTGACTTGTTTGTACAAACTGGGAGAGAAAATACAAAATGAATGCAGAACAAACATGAGCTGTGGTGCATTTTTCACCCTAAGATCCAAACCCTGCTGCTTTTTCAGCTTTTTCAGAATTAAAGTCATTCTTCAGGAAGTCGTGTGTTGACGTTGAGCTGGCAGTCTCTCACTAACACAGGATCCTCGTCTGCACATTCTTTAACCTTTTAACCAAGTTTGGCTCAAGTTATTTATTTTAGCTCTGAAAAATCGCCCAGAACACAAACATTTTCAGAGCGAGTCTTTCAGCGGCCGGTTGTGTTTGGAGCAGCGGGGCTCGGCTGCGGAGGCGGTCCCATCGTTTGTTCTGCCAGACATTTGATGCAGAGTTCAGCGGTTCTCGTTCCCTGCAGTTTCTTCCTTCTTACTTCCTGGGTGGTTTTGGTTTATCCTTAAAAGACTGCAGGCCGTGGTGTAAATATTAACACAAGTTAACATTTACTAGTGCTTTCTCAGTAAATATTAACATTATTTGATTCAAGAAATGGCAAAAAAAAAAAATATGTTGAAAACCATAATTTTTGTAGGGACACAACTTCAACCATTTTCACGTTGAAAAGCTTAAATCCAAATGAAGTCACAAGTCGATGGCGGTAAAGTTTCTACTCTTGTGATTTCCTGAAGTCGGTCTGCGGTCGAGCTAGCTCAGCGTTAGCGTAATGTGCTGCCTCCTGTCTCTGCTACCTCTGGACTCAGGTAACCGTGACATTCCTCAGCTTGACCCCTGGGGGTCAGGAGAAACAGGAAACCCTTCCAGCTCTACTGTCATGAGTGTCTCATAACATATGGTCACAACATGGCGACAGCTTCAACATAGTTTTAATAAAAGGTCCCATGCTGCAGCTTCAAATACTCCAGAACAAACCATGATTAGTGTTACAACAGTTATTAATTCATCATATTTATGTGATGCATCTTAGAAAGTCGGTTCAGTTCATCTTCAGTTACTACTGATCAGCTAGTCACACAAAAAACACTTACACAATTTAAAAAGACGAGCTGCTGTTTAAGGCTTTTAATAATAAATATTTCTCACAGAATAGCATAAATTAAACAGAATTAAAGATTGTCACAGTTTTTGTATGTAGGTCAAACGCCAGCGCCATCTTGTGGCTAAAGACAGGCTAAGACGAACCGTAAACAGCGAAGGCTGATTGTTACACAGAAGTGGAGGAAGTTGTGATTTGAGCAAAGACTTGAGGAATTTATCTGCAGCTTTGGAGGAAGAAGTGAGATGCAGTGATGAAGTCCTACTGAAGGACTGCAACCCTATGTTTTCTTTAGTCTTATTGTTCAGGAAGCAACGATAGCATGATTGTTTGATATCAGAACTGAACATTTTGAAAGGCAGATTATTTGAGTGCTTAATTTTAAAAAAGGCAAAAACTCACCCAGAGTGGAAAACAGAGGAGCTGGAGGAACACCTGAGGGAAGGTACAGGAGATAAACACAGAGGGAATAAACAGGACCTTAACCAAAGTCTAAAGATGAACTCTAAAACATGGATCCAAACCACAACAGAGAACCGAACATAGAAGAATCTCAGCACAAAGGAAGCACCACCATTAACAACCCAAAATAATCCAAAACCAACAAAACCACTCATGGATCATTACAGAATCTGTGGAGGGAACCAGAGATTAGGGTGATGGCAGAGAGGTCTTCCAACCAGAAATCAACTCCTTGATTTGTTTAAATCAGCCTCAGACGCCATCAGTCACACCAGCGCTGTTCGGTCCGTTTTAACTCAACTCCAGACTGACTGCTGAGAAAAGTCCCGTTTGTTCAGGGAGGTGTGAATACATAATCCAACCAAAAAAGGTTTGAACGCCAAGCAGACTGGAGACCGCCCGAAAACAGAAAGTGCACTACAGCCCAGGGCATTCTGGGTAAATCCAACCAAAGTTAACATGCTAGCCTAGCGCTAGCAGCAGAAATGTCTCCTGGTCTTCAGCCAAAGACTAAAGAGAAATCCTCCAACACTAAAATCTGACGCCTCCATTTAGTTTCCATCTGGTGAAGAAGGAAGTTGCTCTCAGTGTCTTCAGAGGTTTTTGTGTGGTTTCCTTCAGTGGTTGTTGGTGCAGCGCCCCCACAGGCCAGGAGGGGAACAGGTTGGTTTGGCTCAGAACAGAGAGGAAGAGAACCACAGCAGCTGATGGAAGAGATGTTGAAGTTTGATCCCAATAGAACCGAGTCCACTGGACCAGCAGAAAGAAACATCCAGAATCTCTGAGGGTTCTGAATCATTTGGGTTAAACTGCTGAGATGAAAACTCAGATTCACTGAGGTAAAAACTCTCTGTACAAACAGGCAGCAACCTGGCATGATCACTCTGTCTGTGTGTGTGTGTGTCTGTCTGTCTGTCTGTGTGTGTGTGTCTCTGTGTGTGTGTGTGTGTGTGTGTGTCTCTGTCTCTATGTGTGTGTGTGTCTCTGTGTGTGTGTGTGTGTGTCTCTGTCTCTGTGTGTGTGTGGTTTTCCTGTAGAGTCTTGATGAAACATGGATCACGTTTTTGTTCCGGTCTGATAAATCAAAGCTTTGTGGGCTTTGATGTGGTTTTCTTTTGCACTGAGTACTTTGGCTTTATGATGAATCTCTCTCTCTCTGTCTGTCTGTGTGTGTGTGTGTGTGTGTGTGTGTGTGTTTGGGGGAAGGGCTACTGTCTGTGAAGCTCCTGCCACAGTTGGTGTTGGTGCGTTTATGCAGAGAGATGCGTTTATTTGTATTTCTGGGTCTTCTGATTGGTTCAGTGATGAAGTTTTGCTGACTGTGGCAAACATTCAGCTGCAGAGGAGGAACGTCTCCAAAGCTCGTAGGGTTTCAATGTGTGCTAATGCTACTACCGCCAAACATGAGCTTCCTGTCTGTCTTTTCTCACTTCTGATCAGTTATAACATTTTGGAGGACTGTATTGTTTTTTAGCCAACATTAACTAACTTTCGCCTGCTAGAGGTTTTTTACTGTTAAAGGGGAGTTTTTCTACATGCATGCTCAGTATGAGGCATTGATGTAAAGTCAGAACAAGCGTTTGTCTGCTCTCGCCCCCTGCTGGCCAGGAGGAGTAAACAGTGCTAGTCAACGACTCGATACTCTGCCGAGTTTCCTTAAAACATTTTAAACTAATTTGAATAATAAACTGAACATATTGCACTGATTGATAACTAGTAATCAACTGGAATTACTTTTTCTGTAAAGTGTTGTGATTTGGCACTATAGAAATAAACTAAATTGATTTCAATTATAAAGTATTGATCTTCAGACATGCAGATCTTTTCTAAGCATTTTTAAAATTTAGTCTGTTTCTTTACCAGGAGGAAATCATGGCCGTTTGCAGCTCAGTCCAGACTTTTTCCTGGTCAGAGTATCTACAAGATGTTAATCTTTTCATCAGATGAAGAAGTTAAACTTTTCCAGATGTTGAAAACAGGACAGCAGGATCCAATTTTCCTTTAATATCTATAAAGTTTTTCATCAAGATGGGGAATATTCCTAATCTGATGTGTTTTGTAGATTATTTCATCATCAGTCTCATCATTTGATATTCCAGTTGTTTTTAGACATGCTGTAATGTCAGAGGACTGCCGCTAGAGGGCGCCACAGGCGAGCTTTAAACTTTAGTAAACCGACCATCATGAAGCAACAAAGAACTGCTTTGAGAAACAGTGTATACTTTTAATGAAATTGACAGAAAACAAAACTCTTTTCTTTAATCAGCATAAAAAATATATTTCAGCTCCAGAAAAAAAGTTAAAGTTCTCCTTAGACTTGATCTTAAGGGGGAACTTGACTTGTTTAATAAGAACTACAAACAGATGAAAGTTGATGTTAGATCTTACATTTTAGAAACAGTATTGCTATAGATTATTTTATTGTGATAATTTGTTGCAATAACTTTATTTCTCTTTAAGTGGAGCCAGGGTTATTAGGAAACGTGTGAAGGTGCCGTTATGACCATGAAAACTTTCCAGTATTTGATTTCTTACTAAGAAGAAATGCTGAATTTATATGAATCCCAAACATTTACCGACTCACCCAGCGTTCATCTTCTATTCCCAACCACAGAGATGATCTTGCAGATTACGATTAGTTTGACCTAATTTACTGGCTCTGACCTCTGCTGACCGGCTGATTTTTGGATGCAGATTAGAGCCGAACATGAACCGCAGTCAGAGTTCTTCATGTCTGGCTCTTTCCCTCTAACAGAAACACTTTTTCTAGCTCCTTTTCTCTGTGAGTGCAGCATCGTTGGCTGTTTCCTGACTCCGCCGGTTCATCTGGTGCAGAATTAGGAGGAACAGGGCGGAGACGATGAGGGCCACTCCGGACATGAGGAAGCCCGTCCCGTAGTTCTCCATCTTGTCAATGAAGAAACCTGAACGGAAAGCAGAAAAGGGACAGAAATAAGAAGTTTATGAGAAATTATTTAAACCTGAAATGCAAATATACCTACTTTATATTGTTGCTAACCAACAGGAAAAAGGACACAGATGGAAGCTGTCCTACTTAATGAGGAGGACTTTGAAGCTGGTCTTCAAAGTCTGAGACGTGCACAGCCTCTGTGTCAGACAGAGTTAAAAATAGGAACTCATTGTCTATATTTGTAGTCTTTCAGAATCAGATTCTTCTGGAATCAGTTTTACCCCAAAAGAGACACAAATAAAATATCAAAGTGTGCACCACTTCTGAAAAAATTCAAAGCAAACAATAAAATAAGGAGAAAGTGATGAGAGACAGAAGCTTTTCTGCAGGAAGTCCAGCTGAAAGCAGCTGAGATGATTTGATTCAGATACTTTCTGCTCCGTAAGGCCGGAAAGCTGCAGGCGTAGAGTTTGTGCACAAGAAGTTGATCATAAGTAATTTTTTTCTTATTAATATACAGATGGTCAAAATAGCTAAAAGTTATGAAAAGTGACTCCATAAACACAAATGAGATACAATGATACTAAATATCATTAAATCTGCTCCAACAGAGCAATGAGATGTTCTCTTTGTTATTATAGGATGTGAACAACTTCATTTTATGTTTCCATCAGTTTTTTTCTGCTTCATATTTTCAAAAACCCAACTAAACTTTTACTTCTAATTAAAGGAATCGATAAGGTTATTTGGAGGGAAAGTCCATTTAGCAGCATGAGCGAACATTTAGAAAGTCAACAGCCATGAAATTAACACTGCAGCTTTTGATTATTTCAAACTGTGATCCTGTGAGACGTTTGACAGAATCGTGAAGTAAAAGTCGCTGCTGCGTGTCAGAGCTGCGACAGGATCGAGTTTTACTGGACGATGAAGCTAAAAGCTGGACGAAGCCTTTTATTTACTCCATCAAAACGTAAAGAAATACTGTGAAAGAGTAGTTTGACCAAAGAACTTTAAACATTGAACTGGAGATGATTCATGGTTCTTGTTTGTAAAGGTACACAGTAAAAAAAATAACAGCAGTAATTTAGGTTATTTGGCTTGTGACAAGAAAAAAGTTCCAATTTATTTTTAAAAGTTATATTTTCACCATGTTAATTCATTTATAAATGTCAGAATTAGCAAGCTAAATATGTAGTTAAACAAGTACATATTTAGCTCAAAACAAAATAGTTTGAAACTAAACATCCAAACATAGAGCTAAATATTTAGCATACTAACTAAATATTTAGGTCGGAGCAAAATATTTAGTTTGTAAACTAAATATTTGGCTTCAACTTAAAATTTAGCTTGATGACTAAGTATATAGTTTGGAGCTAAATCGTTAACTTGCTAACTAGGTAATATTTAGCTCGGATATAAAGGAGACAAGCTGGAGACAGGCATCAGAACCCGTCCCGACCCTCTAAGGGACAAGGGTGTACAGAAAATGGATGGATGGATAAAGGAGACAACCATCGGGGCTTACCAGCGATGGGCGGCCCCAGCAGGCCTCCGCTGCTGCGGATCAGCATGAAGAAGCCCAGCGCGCTGCCCAGCCGCTCCACGCCAACCACCTCCGGCAGCACCGTGATGTGGACGGCCACCGTGGCGCCGTACACCAGCCCGTGGGCGGCGCTGAACGCCACCAGCTCAGGGAAGGTGGAGGCCAGCGGGCACAGCAGCAACACGGTGCCGAGCAGAACCACGGTGGCGGTGAGCTGCTGGACCTGGTCAGAGAGAAAACAGAGGCGCATCAACTTACTGTCATGATGAACATACACGAATATTTTAATGTCAAGGAAAAATCTGCTAGAGAAGGAGTCACCGGAAGTGGAATATTTAGCTAGCTCAGAGCTAAATATTTAGCTCGCTAACTAAACATTTAGCTTGCTAATTAATTATTAAATATAGTCAATATTAACACATACAAACATTTTAATGTGAAGGTAAAATCTGCGACAGGAAGGGTTTATATTTTCACCATGTTATTCATAAATTCAGAGCTAGCAAGCTAAATATGTAGCTAGCATATTTAACTAAAATATAAATATTTAGGTAAGGTGCAAATTCACTTGACAATAAGTGGAAGTATACTACCGTAAATAATAGCTGGATCTTCTGAGAAAGCTACATATTTATAAATTAAATATATAACTTGCAAATTAAATATTTAGCTGGCTCAGGACTAACTAAATGCTTAGCTGGCTCTGAGCTAATTATTTAGTTTGCTAACTTAATTTTTAAGTTAAAATTAAATACTTGGTCTAGTTTCAGACTTGATATTTAGCTTGTATGCTAAGATTAGAGCTATAGATTTAGTTTGAAGATAAATATTTAGTATTTAAATATTTAATACGTTGTGTTATCAGAAAAAGAAGAAATAATTTAGAGTTTTGTTTTATTCTCAATGTTTTCCTATCAAAATCAATAATAGAACCACCCTTCACAATAAGAGCATACATTTGGGTGTGAAATATATACATTGTATCCACCACAATGTAATATTTACATTGTGACAGACTGGCAACCTGTCCAGGTGACCCACCTCTGGCCCGAAACGTTAGCTGGAGAGGCAGCAGCTCCTCCTGACCCCAATAAGGACAAGGGTGTTAGAAAATGGATGGATGGATATTTACATGTTACCAAAATATTTAGCTATGAGCTAAGTATTTAGCTACAAATTAAATATTTATCTTTATAACTAAGCATTTATTTTGGAGCTAAATATTTAGTGTAGTTTCTGTAGGTTTACATATAAGAAGTGATTTGAAAAAGTGTCCCCCCTCCCCAATCTGTTTCTGCTTGCGTACCGTCTGAATCAGCCTCAAGTTCGCCACCCAGCCGAAGAAGACTCTGCCGAAGAGGTCGAGCACCGCAGAGATGGACAGCAGGGCCGCTGCCTGGTACTCGCTCAAGCCCTGGCTGCGAGCGTACGGAACCAGGAAGAGCGACGGCGCGAAGAACCCGAGCGCCGCAAACACGCCGAACATGGAGTAGACCATGAAGCGGCCATTAGTGATGAGCGTGTAGTCGACATAGTGCTGGACTCTAGTCCTCAGTTGGGTCCTCCTTGGACCGGTTGAAGAGTTCCCGGTCTCACTGGACGTCTCATCAACACAAACTTTCACCGTCTCCTGATCGGACATTTCCAGGACGTTCAGCTCACTTTCCAATCGAAAGCCCACCTTGGTTTCCTCCAGGTCTCCTTTTTGGAGGCTCTCTTCTTCTTCTTTGACCTTCCTGATAAACCTAGCGTCTGTTGGGGCCCTCAAGGGCCGCAGCAGCA
Organism: Gambusia affinis; assembly: GCF_019740435.1. Classification (NCBI taxonomy): domain Eukaryota; kingdom Metazoa; phylum Chordata; class Actinopteri; order Cyprinodontiformes; family Poeciliidae; genus Gambusia; species Gambusia affinis. The sequence continues at coordinate 952,651 of NC_057875.1, read as the reverse complement.
CGCCACACACACACAAGTTGAGCTGCAGCCCCCCCAGGATGAGCAGCGCGCCCCTCCAGGAGAAGCTGTCGATCAGCAGCTGGAACAGCGGCGTGAGGCTGAATGTCAGGATGCATTCTCCAGCGCTTGCTAAGGCGTTGGCGACCGGGCGCCTCCTGTCGAAGTACAAGCCCAGCATGGTGACAGTGGGGGTCCAGGTCAGCGCACAGCCGAAACCTGCAGCAATCAAACGGATCAGGAGCCAAACCCAGCAGAGCAGGTCCTCATCTTTCTGTGTTTGCTTTACTCACCGTTTAGGAAACCCACAGTTATGTAGAGTTCAGTCAGACTGCGGGCCAAAGCGCCGAATACGACGGCGGCGCTGCAGATGAGGCCGCCCGAGATTACCACAGCGCGATGGCTGAAGCGTGCACTCAGAGCGGAGGAGACCGGGGCTGAAACACAGAAACACGCTAACATGAGGAAACGCTAACAGTTAGCCTACACTTCAACAGTAGGAAGAATGCAGTGAGACTTTCTGCTCAAAGAAAATTTATTGGGCTTTTCTTTTTAAAAAATCAGAAGAGAAAACTTTCAAGAGACCAAAATTAGACTTTATTTAACTCTGTGTTCAGAGACTCCTAAAGAACTCATTCACTCACAAACTTCTCATGTAATTTATCATCATAAACTACCACCACATGTAGTAGTGGGCAAACTTTAACTAATCTGGTAACATGCTAATAGTTAGCATGTTAGGACATGCTAACTCACTAATTTCTTTTAGCAAAAGGTAGTTTGCTGAAGTGTATAAACTAATACCTCTAAAAGTAAAAAAATGTGACTGTTTTTTGTTAGAAAATTCTGCAATTAATCTAAACATTTTAGATTTTTCCATCAATTTCTCTTAACTTTTCAAACTCAGAAATTTCCTTGTTTTTTGTTGGTTTTTTTAGAAAATTTCTGAGACAAACAAACATTTTTGAGTTTTTGGCAGAATTTAACTTTTCCTTTTCTATTGACAATGGGATAAAATGTTGTACTTTTCTCTATTTGCAGACCTTATTGGTGAAAACCTCAGTGATTTCCTGTGAGGTTCATTGCAGACAGGAAAACAAAGGAGGACTAAATTCTCACCAAGAAACTTAAAAAAACAAAAAAGAAGAAATTTCTGAGTTTGAAAAGGAGAAAATGTGTTAGAAAAAACAAGAACATTTTGGGATTCATTTCTGAGTTTCAAAAGACAAAAAATGTAGATTTTTGAAACTCAGAAACTTCCAAGTTTTTTTCTGGAAAACTGAGATTAATCTTAAAATGTCTGAGTTTTTTTTGGCAGAAATTTCCTTTTCCTCTTATTTTTCTACCTTAGCCCCAATACTCCGTCATTCTTTCCTCTATTTTCAGATGATGAAAACTTCAGTGGTTTCCTGGAGGAAAGCGAGGAGCTGGAGGAGCGTTACCTGCCATGTGAATGGTTGCCACGGTGATGGCGGTGATCCATGATGTTCCTGCTGCTGTGGTTTCAAAGTACTGCTGGATCTCAACAAAAAATACACCGAAGGACTTGATCACTCCGAAGGTCAGGCCGAAGACGAAGAAGCAGGAGAGCAGGATGAACCAGGCGTAGCCGCCGTCGGGCGCCATGGCGGCCGCTGCAGGCGCCGTGGCGTCCCACCTCTTCCCTCTCTTCTCCGGAGGATCCATTCTGACCAGCTGGGATTTCTGCAACACTTCAACACAGAAACACAAACAACCGGATGTTATTTCTTCATCTCTTGTGCAGCAGCCTCATATTTTAAGACGTTGAGTGGAACGTGTCCCCCTCATGCCCCTCGGCCCTTTCTGGTCCCTCTGGATGTCGCCATGTGTCAGAAGAAACTTTGAATCATCAGCGAGGAAGGCTGTTAGGGACATCTGACCGCCCCACTGACGGGCAGAAGAAAGCGGACACCTTCTCCATCGAGCCAGGCGGCAACACATGAGCGGCTGTCAGCGGGCCGGGGGGCGGGACCGGACCGGACCGGACCGGACCGCCTCCAGGCTGGTATTTATAAAAGCAGCATGACCCGCGAGGACTTTCAAACTTCATTCACCTCCCGTCTCACTCTGGATCTCTGAACTCCCCTCAGCGTTATTATGCAATCAGATTAAATGTGAATCAGTTCAGAGTTCTGCACAGAATCAGCTCAGAAAGAAAAGATTTGAAATAAAAACGAGTTCAGCCTCCACAGAGCCGTGATCCGAGTGTTTTCTGTCTGTTTGGAAACAAACCTAAACCCCACAGGAGCATGTTATCTCCAAAAGCTGGACGGGTTTCCCAGGCAACGGTAATCAAAATAACGGTGTTGTTGCAGGAGTGTTTGCAGAGCAGCAAGGAGCTGATTATGGGATGTTTGCTTCAAAAATATTTACCTGTTTAATGTAATAACAGACTCTGAAAACAAAAAGTTCTGCCACGAACCATCATCATCATGTTCCAACCAGGAACCTCAGAAAGGAAAACGATAGCAGCGCCAGGGAGACCTAGGAATGGGCCTAGTCAAAGTACAGACCTAAATCTGACAGAGAGTTTGAGCCAAGACTTGAATATTTATGTCCACATGTTGTCCATACAGGTTCTGCATGGAAGAATCCATAAAAAGTTGATTTCTAGACATGCAGCGCTAGGGGAGACGAACACAGAACTGGAGCTAAAGGCAGTTGTACAAACGTACACCGCACTTTTCAGATTTCTATTTATTAAAATAAAAAAATGTGGATCACTTACTTCAATTTCACAAATATGAGCAGCCTTCTACTGGTTTGTCAGATAAAATCTCAATAATTAATGTGTGAATATGGTGAAATTCAGCAGGTTTGAGTCATTTTTAAACTGAGTTTATATTTTACCTAAAGCTGAAGTTCAGATTCAATCTATCATTTTTAAAATGGATTTTCTTCTTTCCCCGGGTGTTTATCTTTTGAAGCAGATCTAAATTTTCCAGCAGGAACAATCTGAACTTTTCCACTGGCGGTTAATTTACAGACATGCTAAAAACGCGGATGTGTAAACAGGAAGTGGATTCTGCTGAAGCAGCAAAACGTAGCGAGAGGAAACGATCTTTTCAAACTAAAAGGTCTTTATTTACGTCAGGTGAATCATTAACCGCTGCAGAGGCTGTTAGATGCTTTAAATAGACGATTAAACTAAATAAATACCAGAATGAGAATTATTGACCAAATTAAAGGATCAAATCAGAGGTTCTGATTGGTCCAGATGTTCCTTCTGTTACCGGAACCAGATGTAGGGGAATCTGATCTGTACCAAGTGGTTCACAGGAAGATGAATCCTGTGCAACCAAGCTCGTTTATTCTGAGCCGCGCATGCGCAGAGCCAGGAAACTCGCTCTCCGTTAGACCCACAGCGGCACGAGAGCGCCCCCACTGGCAAGAAGATACATGCACACAACAAACAACAAAAACATGACGAAAGATAAGACCATTTCCGATTCAAAAGTAGGGGGTGTATTAATTTTTTTTTACTGTTTCTCAACATTTTGTGGGTTTCTCAACCCACTACACTTCCAGAACCTCCCAGTACCAGATGGATGGAAGACTTCTGGTTCTGGAGGTTCTACAAACAGAAACTCTGAATACTTTCTAGACTAGGATTAAAACTTTCCTTTTCTGATAAAGGTCAAACTTTCTCTCCAATTTGCATCATTTGTTGTTATTTAAACTGTTAGCTTCATGTTTTCTGCTGTTTTCTCTGAAGCTACTCCTGGCCTGTCGTTCTGTTTGCTGCCTTCAGCTCATCGTTCTTCCTCTCCTGCTGTCAACATTTTATTTTTTCAACATAGAAACTTCTGGTTCGGTTCTCCTGTTTCTGTCTGTTCTCACTTCTCTGACCTCCAGGCAGACGACCACTGGTACTGGCCTGTGTTCTGGTTCTACTGGAGGGTTCTTCCCGCTAAATGGGAGTTTTTCCTCTCCACTGTCGCCCTGTGCTTGCTATGAGGAATTGCTGTAAAGTCGACGACAGCTCAAGCAGTTGTCTGGTCCAGGAGGAGTGAATGCTGCGTTTCCATTAATCACATCATGCAGCATTTTTTTAAAAAAAACAACTAATTTAAAAAATAAATGTTTTGGCACTAAAGCAGATTTATTTCACAAAAATGGGAACCCTCACCATCAGCGACCGACGTTTCCACTGGCACAAACCATGAAGAAGAAGAAGACAGGAATAGTTAAAGGATGCATCTTTTCTAATGACTTATCACATGAACAGACTTATTTGCATCCGATTTTAATGTCATTTTGGATTTAATGGAAACATTGTAATTACAAAATTGTTTATTTTTTTTTACATCATCAGAATATAGACAAAGTTTAGTCTCGATGCTCTGCTGGGTTTCTTTAGATAGAAACTTTTGAAACTAATTTAAATAATAAACTAAACTTAATGCACTGACTGGAATGACTTTTTATTTTGCAAAGTGCCTCAAGACGACGTTTGTTGTGAATTTGCTCTACAGAAATAAACCGAATTGAAAATGGAGAGGTGCATATCCAGGCTTATATAAGAGAGAAGAACTAAGATTAGACTTTGACTGCACAGGAGTTTCTTCATTAAGAATTTAAACTGCTGATTGGAGAGATTTATACTCTGTATCTGCATATTACCTGGGTACCTGCGGTGTTGAGTCACTTGGCAGCCATCTTGCTCCTGCAGCAGTCGGCTCTCCAGGTTCGGTGTTGGGCCGCCTGGCTCCGCTAACAGAGACGTCTCTCACCCAGACGAAGCTGCAACATGTCAGCCGACAGAAACAACTCGGTTAAATGAAATGCTGATGTAACATGTGAGCCAAGTCTGACCTTTGAACCCCATTTTTTCCAGGATTTCCGGGTCTGTTCACATGCAGGAGTAGGTCAAAGTCCCATCAGACGCTGGGTAAACTTGTGTGATTGAGTCAGTGTGTGATTCACGGTCTACATCAAGAGAAAGAGGTTTTATCAACTATTAAAAGTTTAAACCTCATCATTAAGGTCAACATTTACACTGCAAAAACACTAAATCTAACCAAGTATGTTTGGTCTAGTTTATGTTGCAAATATTTGAATACACTTCAAATAAGACAAATTTAACTTAAAAGTCTATTTTCAGCTAGATATAGAGATTGTTTAAGGTCTGTAATCCTTTAGTATTGATAAGGTACTAAAAATGTTTTATTGTAAGTGAAAAAAATCTGCCAATGAAACCAATACTCATCAATATTAAGGAATTATTGACCTAATTTGAAAAGTTATTTGGAAGCTGATTTTGTCTTTTTTCAAGAGTATTGATATTTGTACTAAAACCAACAAAAAACACTTTTGTGTTTTTACAGTGTAGAGATCCATTTCTCCCCCAGTTCAGGTAAATAAAACAGATTTAGTCAGTTTATCTGACCTTTTTACTTCTCCTTTCACATCAAAAGGCTGAAAATAGATTAATAAACACAAAAACAAAAATTATAACTTCAGAATGTTTTAGGTAGGTTTCCTAAAACACACAACATAGTTCCAGTTAGTTTTAGTTTTTCACCATTTTTATTTATTTTGGTTGACTGACATGTTTTCATTCAGAGCCTGAAACTCATGAACATGTTTTCTGATCTGAACTATTGATCCAGATTTTCATGGAAACTGAAGGGTTGACGGCCTTCCGCTCATGTTGACATTATTTATGAGACTAACTGGGACCTGGAGCGTCCTGCTGTCGGAGCGTCACGGTTCACTGACGAAACCAACAACAGATCTGTGTTTTCTTCCAGGATTGGTGAGTTTATGAAGAGTTCAAAGGTTTTGGGCAAAGTTTGGATGTAAACCCGAGTCAGCAGCTTCAGGGCCGCATGTTGTTCGTTATGCTCTGCTGATCATTTTAAATATTACAGATAATTACTCAATGCTGTGGTTTTATCCATCCACAGCCCTCAGAAACTTCTGGAAACTACCTTTCCATGCTGCTGTGGACGTTGCCACCCAAACTTTTCACTCTGACCACAGGAAGCGGTCCAGTTCTGCAGCTCAGAACCGGGCCAGACGGACCGAGCCGTAAGGCAGGCTGTAGATCCAATCTGCACCACTTCCATGTGTGGAACTAAATGATATCAGATCGTTTTTAAAACGTCTGCAGGCGGAAGGTTCATGTCGCATTTTATCCAACTTTTACAGCACTGATGTTCTGACAGCCATTATTGCTGTTGAACTTGATTAACTGCATGAAAGAACGTCCAAAAGAAAAACTGGATTTCAGCAGAAAATCAGAAGTGAGCATCAATCCTCATGTCTCTCTCTTTGTTAGGAAGATATTTAAATAACAGACCATAAAACGGCGTTATGGAGGTTTTAACAGTGACTTTATGTCTCCGTATTCTTCAGTCTGGCGGCTCAGATTCGCCATTAGATCTCAGAGAAACTCAGACAGAAATATGAGGAAAACCAGATGAAATAATCAGTCCTCCTTCTCTACATTGTTCAGAACAACATGGACCTGCCGGGACGTTTCCATGCTGCATTAAATCATTTAGACTGCAGAAGAAGAAACCTTGCTTTTGATGCAGGTGCAGTACAGAAACATTTTGACAGATTTATGGGAAATGGTGATGGGTAGAGAAACAAACGAATAATATAGAATAGTAACAAATTTAAGCATCAGAGGCGACTTTCAACCGCAGGCCTCAACGCTCACTTCAGACTTTCAGTTAAATTTATTTATTTTTTCTGTTTCTTCACATTTACAAACATACATGACTTATAAATAATCTCCTGTGTGAAATCTAAAACTTTCTGACGTTGCCTTGGAGACGGTATTTTAATGTATGCGCACGTGGAAAACAGCACAACAAAGAGAAAACTATCAACAGAAGACACATTTAACTTCCCCGCCTTTGTAAAGGAAAACATTTGGACTCATTTTGTTGCTTCGGTTCATGTTTGTCTGATTTACAGTTGCAGCAACACGTCACATGCTGACATGTTGCAGGATGTAATCAGCTCAAAGCAACAAACCCAAACGGGCCGACCCGATCAGCCTCCAGCAACCTGATAATTACTGTGAACACTAACAAGCAGGGGAGGGTGTGTGTGTGTGTGTGTGCGTGTGTGTGTGTGTGTGTGTGTGTGTGTGTGTGTGCGCGTTGGTATATGTGATTTAGCAGGACATTTCGTCAGAATACACACCACACTAGAAGGACATTTTGAATTAGCAGGACAGGAGCGGTGTCCTGCTAAAACAGAGAAAAATCTAAAAACGTAGAAAGGTTTCTATTGGTCTATTAACCCCAAAAATGCAAAAAAAACGAGATGTCCGCTTAATACACATAAACCTGATTTTGTGTATAATCTGTGTATCACCACAGTGCCCCCTATGGCAGGTTTGTGTAATAGCAGGACCTCATGAATATTCACACAAGGTCTTAATCTGATTGGTTGTTTACTGGAAGGTCCTGCTAATTATTACAGTGTCCTTCTAATTCACGTCTTGCAATTTACACTGGGGATGAGTTGGCAATATGATTATTCTGTGCTATAAGATACAGAAATGAATATATATTTTGGTCAAATATTGTTTATTTAAAATATTATGACTAATAAATGTGTGACATAAGTGCATGGATTAAAAGAAATATAAACCATAAGAGAGCCATTTTTTCACCAAACTATTTATACACTCCACTGCTAACATTTTGTTGATTCTGGCTTGCTCTGCATCCATAGAACCAGAACCAAGCATTTTGAAGCAGAATTTAGCTTCAATGCACCACAAATCTTGAATAAAGCTTGAAAACAGCTGAAACAATGAATTCCTTTAAATCAAGGCAAAAACACAACTATTTACAATTGTTTCTGAATCTTAATCAAAGGTACATGTATCATTATATTTGATGTATATGATTTTAATTTTGATTTTACTTTGAATTTAATTTCTTTGTTTTTCTTTCTTAAGGTGAATGCACACCATGTTCTAAATTATTATGCAAATTGGATTTAACTGTTATAAAGATTACATTTTTTGTTGTGCTATTAAATTTATAGATGGTATTGTGTGTCAGGGCTCTTTTAATCACTATAATTAATTTCGGATTAGTTTGTCTGGTGAGCTTAATTAAAGGAAATCTACTTAAGAAGGATGTTCCACATTATTAAGCAGGCCACAGCTTTCAAGCAATATGGGAAAGAGAAAGGATCTCTTTGCTGACCAAAATCATCAGATAGTGTAGTGCTATATGACAAGATATGAAAACATCAAATATTTTAACTGAAACTGAAGCATTATTGTACTGTGAAGAGATTTGTGGCTGATTTAGAACAAAGATGGGTTTGTATAGATAAAGGCAGAATGAGGAAGGTTTCTATTAGACAAATTCATCAAATTAAGAGAGCAGCTGTTAAAATGCCCTTACATAGCAGCAAGCAGTTACTTGAAGCTGGAACCACAAGGTGAAGGGTCCTCCAGAGGCTTGCAGTGCATGAACTTACTATTTGGTAGCTCCTAACCAGAGCTCACAAGCAGAACCAGTCGCAGTGGGCCCAACTGCAATGAAGATTTGATTTTCAAACAGATTAGTTCACTGATGACTGATGTGCAACCCTGGATAGTCCAGATGTTCGCAGTAGTAGATTGATGATGGATGGCCACCAAATTCCAAAACAGCTGTGACATCAACAAGGAGGTAGTGGAGGCTGAAATCATGTGGAGAGAGCTGGTCAGCCCCTTCAGAGTCCCTGAAGGCTTGAAAATGACCTCAGCAAAGTATATGGACTTTCTGACTGATCACTTTCTTTCATGGTTCAGAAAGAAGAGCCATACCTTCCATACCAAAATCATCTCCATGCATGACAATGCATCATCTTATGCTGCAAGGCCACTGTGTATAGGCATGAAAGGGGAAAAACTCATGGTGAGGTCACCATCCTCCTCTGATCTCTGACCTCAACCCTACTGAGAACCTTTGGAGTTTCCTCAAACAGAAGATCCAAGGGTGGGATGCAGTTGATATCAAAACAGCAACTCTGGGAAGGTATTCTGACATCCTGCAATGAAATTCAAGCAGAAACTATCCACAAGCTCACAAGTTCAATGAATGCAAGAATTGTGATGGTGATATCAAAGAAGGGTCCTATGTGAACACGTAACTCAGTCTATTAAGAGGTTTTTGATTGAATTAGGTTTTGATTTTAGTACTTGTGATGCTGCACATTCAAATATTGATTAGTTCAGAGAACTGTTTGCAGTTCTTTATAATCCATAAAATGTTTAGAAAATCTGCTGTGCATATTAATTTGGAACAGTGCATTTTGAGTTTCTTTTTGAAAAAATACTGTTCTCCTTGGGAGCTTTGTTCAGTAAAATTTTATTTATACTGTAGTAGTTCTTGACTTGACAATCATACTGACCATCATTTCCATTGACCATTTAATAAAATCTGAGAAGATATCAATTACATAATAATTTGGAACACAGTGTATGTTACTTGTATGACTTCTTAGTTCTGTGTTTCTTTGATGTAAAGCACTTTCAACTGCCTTCCAGCTGAAATGTGCTATACAAATAAACTTGACTTGACAGCAGTTTTCAGATCTTGCCAAAGATTCTCTGTTGAATTTATGTCTAGACTTTGACCTTGCCACTCTAACATGAATGTTTTTTAAACCATTCCATTGTAGATCTGGCTTAATGTTTAGGGTCATTGTCTTGCTGGAAAGTGAACCTCCGCCCCAGCCTCAAGTCGTTTGCAGACTCCGGCAGGTTTTCTTCCAAGATTGACCTGTATTTGGCTCAATCCATCTTACAATCAAGAATGAAGAAAAGAAATGTTTGTCAGTGGGGAAGGTGTGTTCAGAGTGATGTGCAGTGTCCATTCTCCACCACAAGTAATGCTTTGCATTTTTGCCAAAAAGTTCAATTTTGGTCTCGTCTTATTGTTTTTGCTGTATCCCAACATGGCTTCTGGCAAATTGCAAATGGGACTTTTTTATGTTTAGGTGGATGGCCTTGTCTTGGTAGGTTCACAGCTGTGCCATTCTCTTTCCATTTCCAGATGATTCATGGAACTTGTTTATAACCTAAGCCTGCTTTAAGCTTCTCTACAACTTTGTCCCTGAGTTGTCTGGTGTGTCCCTTGGACTTTGTGATGCTGTTTGCTTCCCAATATTCTCTTAACTAACCTTTGAGGCAGTCTTAGAGGAGTTGAACTTATACTGAGATTAGATTACACACAGGTGGACTATTTAGTCATTAGCAGTCATCAGGCAACTTCTGAAGGCAATTGGTCGCACTTAGGGAAAGGGGGCTGAAGATTTTGTACACTGCACTTTTCAGCTTTTATTTGCAGAAAATGTTTTGAATCATGTATAGTTTTGTTTCTACTCCACAACTATATGCCACTTTGTGTTTGTCTTTCCCATAAAATTCTGTAAAAATATGTTTGCGGTTGTAATGTCAGAAAATATGGAAAAGTTCAAGGGCTATGGATACTTTTGCAAACTACTGTACCTACAATAAGTAAGGCAAGTCCAATGAGAGAAACAAGGTCCAGCAATCAACAGCTATGCATTGACAGTTATCAAATACCATGCTGGAATGATAAGATGGAAAAGGGAGGAAACTCAGTCCACTGATATAAGAATTCAAATGCTACTGATGATGAATGGAAAATTGTGCCTCTCAAGGTTGTAGCACATTGGAGTAGCCCTGTTCTTTCATTGAGAATTTAACTTTTTAAACTTTCATTCCTGCCTTTCTGGGGGAAATATAGCTTTTGTTTGGACAAAAGTTCCTTCTTGTTTGATACTGTGTATTTGGACTGATTTTTGTAAATATTTTTATACTTTGCTATTTTGTTATGATGCATAATCATAACAACAGGGTGTTTTACAATAGCGAGCAAACAATACTACCAATGGACAAAAGGCTTAGACTGAAACACAGCACAGAGGTGGTATTTATGGTGGCACACAAGCAGGTGCCTAGTACCGTAGCAATAGAGGCCAATCCACATAAGTGGATGACTTATTTTGGGCTGTCTAGCCCACAATAATAAATTTAGCTCTACATGGGATTGGGTGTCCATATGTTAGGTCATTATTTTATGACTTAGTGGTAGTGGAAGATTATTACATATTACAGGCTAGACCCAAGATGTTCAGTGTTTATTGTTGTGGTGTAAGTTTACAAAAGTTGGCAACTGTAGAGATTTACCATGGTGCTAAACATGGTGATTTAAAAGGAATAAATATTTTTCTGAGAAGAATTATGTCCACATATCATGTAAAAAGATAAATCTTTGTTTTTGGAATCATTAGGGCCCAATCAGCCCCAATATTAAAGATGAATTAATAATGCATGCCATGCAAAAGGTTAAAAAGAGTGTGGAAGGTGTGGGCAACAGTAGTGCCTGTGGTCACTGAAACCCTTGGGGTAATGACCCCTAAACTGGAAGAGTGGCTCAAACAATACATCATCAGACCTCTTGATACAGAGAAGCACACCTTTGGGAACTGTTAATATACTGTGAAGACCACTCACACTCCAAGGCCTGTGGTAGAGGACCCAAGCTTTTTTAAAATTTAATTTCCTTTTTAGGATCAATAAAGTATTTTGAATTTGAAAGAAGGGATAACCACTCATGGAGTAATACAGAATTACAAATATAAATATAAAAGCATTAATTTAAAAATATATAAAGTGCCAAAAATATTATGATTACTTATGTTACTGTTAGCACAAAACTTTAGATTGATATTTTGTCATTATCTCAATGTCACTACTCTGCATACATGCAGATTGTCTAGGTAGTCTAATTTGTCTGTAGGCAGGTACATAAGACAACTTTTTTCTGCTGGTGTTGTCTGCCATTAGACAACAGTTTTGTTTTTATGATTTAAAGTGTTTTGAACACTTTATATCATAAAGTGATCTAGTGTATATATATATATATATATATATATATATATATATATATATATATATATATATATATATATATATATATGTGTTGAAATGTGCTATAGAAGTAAACTTAAATAATTGATTGAACAGAAATGATTAAAAGAAGTGACCTTCCTGATAAAAGATTAAACATTGCGGTGAGAGATACCATCTTACTGTTGTTTCCTAATTAAAGAAAGATGTATGATAAACTATTTAACTTTGAAATATTGAATGAAAGTTACAAAATATAACTCAAATAAATCTGTTTTCTTGTTTCTGAAAAAAAATCTGACCTTGTGTGCTTCAGAAACAAAATGGATTTCTCCTTTTGTTGTACCCCTCCTACTCTATCAACATGGTACAGTCCATCAAGGCCAGGTGCAAGCCATTAGTATTAATTGAACTTCTTTTGCGTGGAAGAAGAGGTAAGACTCATACAGAATCTCTTAAGACATTTAAGTACATATTGATTTGTAATTCTGAAGAATGTTGTAGGTTACTTGATGTTTGGATGCACCAAAGCATCTGATTTGCTTCAGTTTAGCTAGTTATCACCAACCATCTTAGTCAGTGTACCAGAGTTTAAAGGGAAGGTGGCTCACTCCAGAATTAGACAAAACTGTATTTGGACATTTTCTGTGCATCAGTGAGTGATATTCTTTCACAGGCACAAATTATCCTTTGTAATAATCATTACTATTAAGATAATGTTTTAATATTTGAAGGTTTTGAGAACCTGTCAATAGAAAGTCAATTATGTAATACTGTGTACTTCAGTACAGGTTTTTCGCATACAATAAAATCAAATCATATTGTGTACAGCAGAGGTGTCAAACTCAAGGTCTTGAGGGCTTGTATACAATAACTTTTAGATGTGTCTGTGATGCCACATGGCTGGATCAAATGAGGTGGTCATCAGCAGGTCATCAACTTGACTGCCCTTAGAAGCTAATTCAGTCATATAATTCAGGTGTTTTGGACCAGAGGAACATCTAAAAGTTGCAGTACACTGCCCCTCGATGCCTGGAGTTTGACACTCCTGATTGAAAGCATCATGTTGTTACTCAACAACAAATTACTCTGATCTTTGCAGGAGATGTCAGCAACAAGGTCTCAGAGAGCAAAAAGAAATCCCAAACATGATGCCAGCTATTATTCTCCTTGGGTGAAGATAAAGAGGGATTTGATGTAAAATACATCAATTCATTTAAAGGTGAGTTGTGACTTTTTTACGTACAGGATTCCAGAGTTTATTAAAGGATTGTTTTTGTTTACTTTTGTCTTGCTTTTTGACTTTTAAACTATTTTTATACTGCACACTAGCATAGATCATATATATATATGTATAAAGGAGGACTGTGTTTTGAAATTCCAAGTATAAAAGAATGAGTGACATTTAGAAGCACCACTCAGCTGACAAACAAATGTTCAAGTAACACAGAAAGACCTCAAATTAGATCAATTAACTGATTTTGAAAAAATTTTAATAATCTCATTTGCTACTATTTGAAAGATATGCATTGTTTAAAGTTTATTCAACCTTACTCATTATGTTTACCTGCAGGTCGGGGTGTGTTCAGCTGCCAGTGCTTTCAAAAAGGAGATTTCCTTATTGAGTGCAGAGGGGAAGTCATAAGTAGGAAGGAACAAGAAAACCGATTGAAAATTTACCATGATGCACTCCAGGCTTTTATGTTTGATTTCAAGTTCAATGGACAACAGCTTTGGTATGTGACTGTTTTAATGTTGTTTTTTATTTTATATTTAATCAAAGTGATGTAAACATTTTCAGCTTCATCAGTAAAAGTAGTTTTAGTTGGAGGAGGAATATTCTTCTGACATGCAAACACCAAATATGCAAAATCATTTCCGTTGCATGGTATAATTATTCTTATAGCATACTTAATATTTTAGTGTTGATGCTGCCAGAGAACATGGATCATTGGGGAGGCTGGTAAATGATGAAGAGATGAACACAAACAACAAAATGAAAGTTACAAGGGTGGATGGAAGACGTCATCTCTGTTTGTTTGCACTCAAAGATATTGGTCCAGGGGAAGAAATGACTTATAATTGTAGTGATTCTGACTGGCTATGGAGAAGAAGGGTACGAGTAAGTGTGAAAATACTATCACAAGTCATTCTACTAGCATTGAAAATATTTTTGAAGGAAATGTCAAGTTGTAGTACAGAGTTTCATTATAGTTGAAAACAAGAAGTGATTAGCAGAGTGCCTAAAAACCAGATTTTGGAGAAAGACTTAACCAGACCACCATTTCAACTTGTTCAGCGCTATCCAAAATGCTAGAAACTGTCATATGTAAATTAGTATATTTTGACCTTATATTAATGAACATTTTATAGCAGGAGACATATTTTGCAGTGTCAATACATAAAATGTCTGTTTAACAATCAGCTGGACAGGTTCATTAAATAGGTGGATTTTATTTTTCTATGGACTCATTCAGTATACATCTCTTCATTTCAGATTTCCAAAGATGAATTGTGTCAGGCTGGTGATGTGGAAACATGCGGATCCTGTTCAACCAACCCTCCACAGGTAATTTTGGTGTCCAACGACCAACATATTATCTAAAACTAAGTCATTGAAATGATATTAAGTACTGTTCAAACACACAGGTATTGTCTAGTACTTGATATGTAAAGCTGCATTAAAAGGGAGGACAGAGGTTTGAAATTACAAGTACAAAAGAATGAAAGTTACATGTAAAAACGCCCATACACAAAGGTCCTGTGTAATACTCATCATGTAAGGTGCCAGAATAAGGAGGACATAGTTTTGAAAGAATGAAAGTGACATGTAGAAATGCCTATACACGCAGGTCCTGTGTAATACTCAAAATGTAAGGTCCCTGAATAAGGAGGACTGTTTTCTACATTGGGAACAAACTCGCATTCAATGAGTGTTCTTTACATTTCAGATTTCCAAAGATGAATTGTGTCAGGCTGGTGATGTGGAAACATGCAGATCCTGTTCAACCAACCCTCCAGAGGTAATTTTGGTGTCCAACAACCAACATATTTTCTAAAACTAAGTCATTGAAATGTTATTAAGTACTGTTCAAACACACAGGTATTGTCTAGAACTTGATATGTAAAGCTGCATTAAAAGGGAGGACAGAGGTTTGAAATTACTAGTACAAAAGAATGAAAGTTACATGTAAAACGCCCATACACAAAGGTCCTGTGTAATACTCATCATGTAAGGTGCCAGAATAAGGAGGACATAGCTTTAAAATTACAAATACAGGCGAATGAAAGTGACATGTAGAACGCCTATACACACAGGTCCTGTGTAGTACTAAAATGTAAGGTCCCTGAATAAGGAGGACTGTTTTCTACATTGGGAACAAACTCACATTCAATGAGTGTTCTTTACATTTCAGATTTCCAAAGATGAATTGTGTCAGGCTGGTGATGTGGAAACATGCAGATCCTGTTCAACCAACCCTCCAGAGGTAATTTTGGTGTCCAACAACCAACATATTTTCTAAAACTAAGTCATTGAAATGTTATTAAGTACTGTTCAAACACACAGGTATTGTCTAGAACTTCATATGTAAAGCTGCATTAAAAGGGAGGACAGAGGTTTGACATTACAAGTACAAAAGAATGAAAGTTACATGTAAAAACGCCCATACACAAAGGTCCTGTGTAATACTCATCATGTAAGGTGCCAGAATAAGGAGGACGTAGCTTTAAAATTACAAATACAGACGAATGAAAGTGACATGTAGAAAAGCCTATACACACAGGTCCTGTGTAGTAATAAAAATGTAAGGTCCCTGAATAAGGAGGACTGTTTTCTACATTGGGAACAAACTCACATTCAATGAGTGTTCTTTACATTTCAGATTTCCAAAGATGAATTGTGTCAGGCTGGTGATGTGAAACATGCGGATCCTGTTCAACCAACCCCCCAGAGGTAATTTTGGTGTCCAACAACCAACATATTTTCTAAAACTAAGTCATTGAAATGTTATTAAGTACTGTTCAAACACACAGGTATTGTCTAGAACTTGATATGTAAAGCTGCATTAAAAGGGAGGACAGAGGTTTGAAATTACAAGTACAAAAGAATGAAAGTTACATGTAAAAACGCCCATACACAAAGGTCCTGTGTAATACTCATCATGTAAGGTGCCAGAATAAGGAGGACGTAGCTTTAAAATTACAAATACAGACGAATGAAAGTGACATGTAGAAACGCCTATACACACAGGTCCTGTGTAGTACTAAAAATGTAAGGTCCCTGAATAAGGAGGACTGTTTTCTACATTGGGAACAAACTCACATTCAATGAGTGTTCTTTACATTTCAGATTTCCAAAGATGAATTGTGTCAGGCTGGTGATGTGGAAACATGCGGATCCTGTTCAACCAACCCTCCAGAGGTAATTTTGGTGTCCAACAACCAACATATTTTCTAAAACTAAGTCATTGAAATGTTATTAAGTACTGTTCAAACACACAGGTATTGTCTAGAACTTGATATGTAAAGCTGCATTAAAAGGGAGGACAGAGGTTTGAAATTACAAGTACAAAAGAATGAAAGTTACATGTAAAAACGCCCATACACAAAGGTCCTGTGTAATACTCATCATGTAAGGTGCCAGAATAAGGAGGACATAGCTTTAAAATTACAAATACAGACGAATGAAAGTGACATGTAGAAACGCCTATACACACAGGTCCTGTGTAGTACTAAAAATGTAAGGTCCCTGAATAAGGAGGACTGTTTTCTACATTGGGAACAAACTCACATTCAATGAGTGTTCTTTACATTTCAGATTTCCAAAGATGAATTGTGTCAGGCTGGTGATGTGGAAACATGCAGATCCTGTTCAACCAACCATCCAGAGGTAATTTTGGTGTCCAACAACCAACATATTTTCTAAAACTAAGTCATTGAAATGTTATTAAGTACTGTTCAAACACACAGGTATTGTCTAGAACTTCATATGTAAAGCTGCATTAAAAGGGAGGACAGAGGTTTGACATTACAAGTACAAAAGAATGAAAGTTACATGTAAAAACGCCCATACACAAAGGTCCTGTGTAATACTCATCATGTAAGGTGCCAGAATAAGGAGGACGTAGCTTTAAAATTACAAATACAGACGAATGAAAGTGACATGTAGAAAAGCCTATACACACAGGTCCTGTGTAGTAATAAAAATGTAAGGTCCCTGAATAAGGAGGACTGTTTTCTACATTGGGAACAAACTCACATTCAATGAGTGTTCTTTACATTTCAGATTTCCAAAGATGAATTGTGTCAGGCTGGTGATGTGGAAACATGCGGATCCTGTTCAACCAACCCTCCAGAGGTAATTTTGGTGTCCAACAACCAACATATTTTCTAAAACTAAGTCATTGAAATGTTATTAAGTACTGTTCAAACACACAGGTATTGTCTAGAACTTGATATGTAAAGCTGCATTAAAAGGGAGGACAGAGGTTTGAAATTACAAGTACAAAAGAATGAAAGTTACATGTAAAAACGCCCATACACAAAGGTCCTGTGTAATACTCATCATGTAAGGTGCCAGAATAAGGAGGACGTAGCTTTAAAATTACAAATACAGACGAATGAAAGTGACATGTAGAAACGCCTATACACACAGGTCCTGTGTAGTACTAAAAATGTAAGGTCCCTGAATAAGGAGGACTGTTTTCTACATTGGGAACAAACTCACATTCAATGAGTGTTCTTTACATTTCAGATTTCCAAAGATGAATTGTGTCAGGCTGGTGATGTGGAAACATGCGGATCCTGTTCAACCAACCCTCCAGAGGTAATTTTGGTGTCCAACAACCAACATATTTTCTAAAACTAAGTCATTGAAATGTTATTAAGTACTGTTCAAACACACAGGTATTGTCTAGAACTTGATATGTAAAGCTGCATTAAAAGGGAGGACAGAGGTTTGAAATTACAAGTACAAAAGAATGAAAGTTACATGTAAAAACGCCCATACACAAAGGTCCTGTGTAATACTCATCATGTAAGGTGCCAGAATAAGGAGGACATAGTTTTGAAAGAATGAAAGTGACATGTAGAAACGCCTATACACGCAGGTCCTGTGTAATACTCAAAATGTAAGGTCCCTGAATAAGGAGGACTGTTTTCTACATTGGGAACAAACTTCAATGAGTGTTCTTTACATTTCAGATTTCCAAAGATGAATTGTGTCAGGCTGGTGATGTGGAAACATGCAGATCCTGTTCAACCAACCCTCCAGAGGTAATTTTGGTGTCCAACAACCAACATATTTTCTAAAACTAAGTCATTGAAATGTTATTAAGTACTGTTCAAACACACAGGTATTGTCTAGAACTTGATATGTAAAGCTGCATTAAAAGGGAGGACAGAGGTTTGAAATTACAAGTACAAAAGAATGAAAGTTACATGTAGAAACGCCCATACACAAAGGTCCTGTGTAATACTCATCATGTAAGGTGCCAGAATAAGGAGGACATAGTTTTGAAAGAATGAAAGTGACATGTAGAAACGCCTATACACGCAGGTCCTGTGTAATACTCAAAATGTAAGGTCCCTGAATAAGGAGGACTGTTTTCTACATTGGGAACAAACTCGCATTCAATGAGTGTTCTTTACATTTCCAAAGGAACCGTATCAGGCTGGTGACGTGGATGCATGGGGATCCTTTTTAACCAACCCTCCTGAGGTACTATTGGTCTCCAAAGACCAACTTATTTTCTAAATGAAGTCATTAAAATGGTATTAACTACTGTTCAAACAAACAGGTCTTGTGTAATATTCATCATGTAAGATGCAGGTATATAGAGGACTGAGTTTTGAAGTTACAAAAAATTGAAAGTTACATGTAGAAGTGCACAGACACACAGGTCTTGTGTAATATTCAACATGTAATGTGCAGGAATATGGAGAACTGTTTTCTACATTGGGAAGAGACTCACCTTAAGCAAGTGTTCTTTACTTTTCAGTTGATTAACCCCATATTTTTTATATGTTCTTTTCAGCACAAAGTAAACACAGATGGTAAGGGGAAAGAGCTCAACAGAAAACTAAAACAGAAGGACATAGAGCCCGCAGAAAAGGAACACAAATAAAAATTCTGGTAAATCACCACACCTACACAAGTCTTGAAACACCAAGCTAGTTAAGCTCAAAAGCACAACTGAAGCATGGTCAAAAGTAATGATCTACACCACTGAAAGGCAATAGGGTGACCATCCAATATGTCATCTGGCTTAAATTACCACACACATACCATTTAACTGTGCCTTGTATTAAAATGATAAACTTTCACACAGCCAATGTTCAGATGCTAGAAAATCTAATTTGGTGATCAGTAATGGGACTGTTTATACTACTTTCTCTATCCCAATCTTAATCTGAAATACATTCACATATTTATATTTTTTTCAAAATATCAAAGCACCACAAAACTAATAAGCAAAGTAATCAGAGTATATCTTTAAATTTGGTTAATTTTAAGATATTAACCAAATTTAACATCTTAAATTTGATTAATCTCTGGTTTTAGGAAACCAGAGATCTCAATAAACGGCCCTTTGCTGATGCTGCACCTGTACAGAACCTGTATTTTGGTGGAGTCAGTGAGATGGTTCAGAGTGGGATCTCCTTCACTGGAAAAAAGACTAGGCACCAGCATTAGAAGGAGGAACAAGTCTTTTGGCTTTGGATGGTTCTTCACCAGCTGCTGAGGCCTGTTTGTCAAACAAATGCAATTTTAAATTATGAAAAAAAAAAAAATTTTTCTAGAATTCCCTCAAATAATTAATCATACATACCAAGCAACCATACCAAGTGTTAACCTGTTTGGCATTTGCAGAAATTAATTTTCATCGATGCAACCTACATGCTCATTTCTGTAGCTTCTCCCACTAATGTATGTTCTTTATGAATGCTTATTTGAAAACAGGCATTACATAATTTATAACCAAGAAAAATTAACAATTGGAGTTGGTTTTCACTAATGAATTATTTCTTTTTTCTAGCATCTATGGAAAGTGCTAGGAGAGCAAAAAAGCATCCATGATCTCCCTGGAGATTGCTGCGGTCATGAGGCACTTTGGCGAACACATCAAGAAAGGACAACTGGCCACTATAATAGAATGCCAGCATTATCTTTTTGATTTAACAATAGACCCGTAATTCATTTAACTTTGCCATTCACAGATTTTCCTTTATGTTCACAAACAGAATTGTTGCTCTAGTTCTTAGTGAAGGTGCTGTAAATAAAGTCCACTTTCTGTGTAGCCATATTCCATATTTCCATGTTTGGACTTAATACATATATATTTCATGTTTGTGTATGCTGTGGTCCTGATAAATAAAATTGGCCCTGACAATTACTGTTGGTATCATGGGCGGAGCCAAGCACCTCATTATCGTCTGTCCTTCTAATACAGCATTGCATCAGGTTCTTGTATTTTGAGTTCTGATGTGTGTATTGAAGTTTTCAAGTGAGATCTATGTTGTGTAGCTCAAACAAGATTTTTGACAACTTACTACGTCTTTCTAGCACAAGTGGAAAGGGGTGACTGTTTAGTGTTGCAAAAAACTGGTTTGAAAAAATTGTCCCTCTAAACCACCAAAACCCGTATGCGTGTGCGTGCGTGTGTGTGTGTGTGTGTGTGTGTGTGTGTGTGTGTGTGTGTGTGTGTGTGTGTGTGTGTGTGCGTGTGTGTGTGTGTGTGTGTGTGCGTGTGTGTGTGCGTGAGACACCATCAGTCTCCTGATTGTGTGATGATTCAAGGTCATCATTTAGAGAACAATGAGGCGGTAATTAGAGCTGGCTGGACGTCGTCTCTGATTGGTGGCGGCGCGAAGCGGCTGCTGAATTATCATATTTTACAGATCATCTTCGTTTTGTCTTCTGTTCTTGGGATTCTTTATTTCTGTCTTAGTAAGTTTATTGAATCATTTGTAAACTGATTCATGTTTTGTGATATTTTCAGAGAGCAGCTGAAACACCAGCCTTTCACCATTATCTATATCAGTCGGTTTAAAGTTTTGAATACAAGAATTGCTTCTGAGCTCAACAGCAGAACTGGAGGTGAAACATTGGTTCCCTGTGATCTTATAATAAAACACCAGAAGAATAATAATATGGAAGCAGAACAGATCCTTCTCAGATGGAAGGTTCTGGAGAGCGACCCGGCTGAACCCATTATTATCTCTGCTGTAGGAGGAAAATAACACTAGGTCCGCCTCGACCCGACGTCCTCTCCCTCCGGTACCGCAGAACAATAAAAGTCTTTCTGCTAACAATCACCACCGTTGGGGGCAACAGGGAGGAAGGTGAAGGACGACGTGTTGGAGCTAAAAAACATAAATAATAATAATAATAACACCAGAACCGCTGTGAGCATCTGAACTCTTCAGGGATCAGAATAAAGTCGTTCTGCAATATTCTGCAAAAACAAAAACGAGCCACTATATAGGCTACATTAACTTTTATCTACATTTTTATTTTATTTTATTGTATGACAGACCAACACACAGAGTAAAAGCAAAATTATATTTTCTTTTATTCTTTTCAAGTGAAAACTGAAATTTTTCCATCTTTACTCTGACACTCTTTAATAAAACTGAACCGACAGATTATCTCAGATGTACCTCATCTGTTTAATTTAATCCCAGTTCTAATCCAGATGTTCTGGTTCTGCTCTCTGAAATCAGAGAAACCCAGCAGAATCTGAACAAATACATAATTACACATCAATCTTCACCAGGGTCCAATTATTCTGCTCCAGTAAAATATTTGGTCCACAACAAGTTTCACGTCTCCAGTCCAACATAATCTTTAAAATTCCCTTCAGACGTTTCTAAATGTCTGAGAAACCTTTCATCATAAAGATCACAGGAAATTTAAGGGGCTAATTTTCTAAAACTAATTTTGATCCATTTCTGTAAGTTTCTCTGGTTCTTCATTCACTGAGCGTTATTTTTATTTCTATCCTCTTGCTCGAGCTTGTTAGCGGTCATCGTTAATAACGGACGCCTCGCTTCGCTCATGTTGAGATGAACTTTCTGTTTTCTCTCCTCAGATAACTGGAGCTGCTGGAGAGAAACCATCGTGACTAACGGAGCTGATCTGAATCCAAACGCATCATGCATCCTGTTACAGAGCTAAAAATTCTCCTGGCTTCAGATGTTTTCAGATAAAGAGACTCCAGCCGCCTCTTTTATCTAATCCATGCAGCCTCAGATTATAGCGATCTGCCTTCAGTTCTTGTACATTTCTACCAAACTTACACGTCTTCCCCTGAACTCTAACTCTGTTTTCCTTTGTTCTCCTCTTAATTGGTGCTGCAGGAGAATCACAACATCTGGACTGCAGCGTCGAGCTCCCCTTTTATTTCCCTTCCTTAAATTGGCTGTTCCTGCTTTTCTGTGAGACTCATTGAACTGAGTAAATTCTTCATTTCGGTTTAAGCCGCCTGCTCTCCATCTAAATGGTCTCTGTAGGGATTTCTGTTCTGACAGTCTGTCTGAGTGGTTTAATTGGATCCTCATCTAATCAGGAATCTGGCGGTGTGCGTCCAGCAGAGGCGAGCAAACGCTGATCGTATCTCACAACAAGGAGAGGAAACAAAGGACGTTTAGGACAAAACGAGTTTGGCTGCACACATTTCCCAATGAAACCATAAAACTGGAGACGAGGGGAAATCGTTTTCACCTGTAAAATTGGATTTACTGCTTTGGAAAGCCACATGCAGGAGTTTAAACATTTAAATTTCACCAATTATCACCATAATAATTTATCATCTGATTATTAGATATTTACTTAGCGAGCTAGCTAAATATTTAGTCTCAGGCTAATTATTGCTAATTTTTGACTGAAATGTAAACTGAAATGGAGTAGCATCAGATTTTAGCGGTTGGAGGCAAAAAAACACGAGCCATTTCTCCCGCTAGCACTAGGCTAGTCCATTAGCTTTGTTTGTATTTACCCAGAAGGCCCTGCTCTGTAGTCCACTTCCTGCTTTTGGAGCGGTCTTCGGTCCGCTTGGCGTTCACATGCATTCAGACTGAACCGGAGTTCATTTCTACCGAACCCAGACCGAGGTTTGGAGGCGGCGCAGAGTTCGCCCTGTTGGTTCGATTAGCATTCAGACCTCCACAAACTGCAGTTTGATTCGAATGGATAGAACAGGATTTGTTGTATATTAGAAATGTTAAGAACTAACAAAACAGTCCATCTGTTTGTGTTCTACAACCAGATCATTTTGTACATATTTTAAATTTAACTCAGTGATTGAATTTGAGTTTATCCTAATTATTCTCATTAGAATAAACTTCAGCATCATTAGCAACCATACTTTGGGTTTGCTTCCTGCTGACCAGATTTGCTTGTTTCGGTCTAATTGATGCTGCTTCACTAATGCCTCCCCAGGTGATGCCTCCCAGTGTGTAGAGCCATATTCCCAGTATAAATTCAGCACTGAAGTTGCATTTTGCTGAGGATTAGTGTTTCATCTGAATATTAACTGGAACAGCAGCAGAAGAAAAGCTTGAGGAGGAATGAAGCAGCTGAATGAAGCAGTTTCCCGATTCCCTCCAGGGGTCACGGGGTCAGGGCTGAAGGACCCTTAACGTCGAGTGCTGGACTCACTGTGAATCCTTCGGATCAGACTGAGCTGCTGCTGATGAACCGCCACCAGGAAGACGGGATGAAAGAGGAGCTGGCTGTGAATTTTAAACGTAAAGCTGCTTCTCGTTCCTCCTGGGACATCAGATTGTTGCAGACTGGCAGCACTTCAAAGAGTAATTGCAGACAAACACAGATTACTCAACACACTTCCACAATATGCTTACAGCTCTAAAATCTGGGTGAAGATTCACATTTCTGATGTTTCCTCATAATTGTGACCTTGTGTTGAAATCAGCGTGGACAAAGGCTAGCAGGGAGGAGAATAAAGCGGCGTTGATGCTCATTAGGCTGGAAAAGATGACACAGCTTTCCCTGATTAGTATGCCACAGAGAGACACACTGCGCAGGAGCTGGAGCTGCTCCTTCTGAGGCCGCGCAAAACCAAACTTCACTTTGTTCCTAAATGTTCAGAAATCAGCAGACCTTTCTGTCTCCCTCTCTTTTATATTTATCCTCTGTCAAAGTGGCATTAATTAGGAACATTTTAACAGCTGGGTTATAATAACTTTGTTTTTTATTATAGTTTAATTGTATTTCCTTGTAACTTTTTCTCAGTTAGTTTTAGTTTTTAGTTTGTTTGGTAGTTTTATTTAGGCAAATATTGTTTGGTTTTTCATACTAAAGGCTAATTTTTAGGTGCAGAATTTAAAAAACTCAAAGTATCACATTGTGATTGGGTAATATATAGTCAACAGGAGAAATCATTTTTGGAAAATGGGTTCAGTTTTTGTTGGCATTTTCTCCAAACTTTTACCTTCACCGTTTTGCAGTAAGTGAAAGAAACTGAAACTGTTTGTGAGAGAAAAAAAATCAACTTTATATCAGTTCAAAAGGCTAATAAATAGAAAACATAGAAAACAAATAAAACATGAAAACGAAGGATATTATATTTATAACTTCACTATGTTTCATTAGCTTTATAAACGCACAATTTGGTTTCAGTTACTTATATTATTTATTTCAGCTGAAAATATTTTCTCAGGTTCAGTTTTAGTAAACTATAATAATCCTGATGATCACATACCGTGCTGCTAAATGCTGCCTCTTCTCTCAAGTCTGAACAGTTCATGTCCAGCATATGTGGGGTCTGCAGAAATGTTAGCTCCCCTTTCATTTCGATAGATTTTTTTTCCTTCCTTTCTAGGGGGTCTTCTCTAATGTTCCTTATATGACAGTAAGCTGACAGGAAAGGGGGATGGAGAGGAGGGAAGACATGCGACAAATGTCACAGGGTCCAGGAATCGAACCTGCGACGGCCGTGTCGAGAACTCAAGGCCTCCAAGCGTGGGTCGCGCTATCCCCTACGCCACCACTGCTAGCCCCATAGATAGATTTTTTAGGACACTCAAAGAAGTTTTATGGAGAGAAAATCAGCCTTGATGATCTTCCACAAGAACCACTTTTTTCATAAAGCACTTTAAAAACAGCAAGAAATCAACAAGCATCCAAAATAGAAAGGACAAAAGACAAAGAAGATCAATGAGATGCTAAAACTTAAGGAAGAGTAAAGGTCATGACTTGTGGCAGTTGAGTGGAGAGGCAGACGCAGCAGGTTATGGAGAGTAAATGGAGAGTATGGATCTCTCCTCCGTTGCTTTAACTTCCACTAACAACTCGACACATGAAAGTTGACATTTTTCAGCTTTTGTCAGGATCCCCCGTCATCCACTATATTTAGTATTAAATTTGATTTGCCTTCAGTGAGAACAGAAGTGGGAGAGGACACGGCCCTGGGGGACGCCGGCGCTTTTAGCCAATCAGTGCAGCTGCAGATCAACTCAGCAGCTGTTTGCTCAGCTCTTCACTGCAGGAACTCTCTGAAAGCGACAAACATGTGCAAGTTTATCTCCTTAATCAGAGGGCCTCCCTACACCCACATTACAGGAACTACATATTTCTGCTGTGACCTCTGACCTCTAGCCTCGATGAGCAGGAAATCCTCCCACCTAAACATCACCATCATAGATGCGAGGGCGTGCAGCAGCAGCACTAAGCTGAAAACGTTCTTAAACTCTGGATCGATCCGTTTTAACTGCTGCAACAAACAGGAAGCTGAAATGTGTGCAGCCATGTTTGACTCGCTGATAAATGACTCGACTTCACAGCTTCAGCTCAGCGCCCATTTAAATTATACAAAAAGTTTGAAAAGAAAATAAATACCAACTTGTAGAAATCTGTGTTGAAGTGCCAGAAGGATGTCGGCGGTATTCTGGTCAGGAAGTGAAGACGCCGTTTCAGCCGAGTCGCATCAGACCTGCTGGAGAAACTCCAATCCCAGTGAGATCAGCAGAAACATTTATCTGAATAATATGAACTATAATATGAACTAGTACTGTTATTGTAGGTTTAATTAAAACTGAAACATACGTGATTTTACATCAAATAAAATCTTTCATAGTTTAAAAATTATAGTTTCTAATTTCTTTTCCATTTAATGAAGTCACCAAATAACTTTAATAACAAGCAGAACTTTAACAGCAGGAGCTTAAAATGTACTTTTCTCAGGCAGTTCGTTAGAAAAATGTATCAAAGAATGTGGAGATTTTCTAAATTAAATAGAGAAATATTATAATAATTAAATACTCAAATAAATATTTGTTTCCATCAAATAAAAACTGAAAATAATAACAAATAAAACGACTCACCCAACAGAGGAAATTCTCTTTTGAATATGAGAAAATTAAATAAAGAGCCTGAAAGATAATCTAAGAGAAAAAGTAAAAATAAAAGTTACTAAAATACGTAAAGTTGGTTTACAAAATAAATGTCACAAAATAAAATATTATGAAATTTATTTTAAAAAATCCTGAAATAAATAAATGCTAATAGTAATTTATAAATACACCATTAAATGAATAAATGTCTCCATGAAATAAAATAAATGTATTTTAAAATCTTAATTGGGAGTTTATTTTGTTAGTTATGTTAACTTATTTTTCACTAAAGGTTTTATTTTCTTTCATGGAGACATTTATTCCATAAATGTATTAATTATTTAATAACAGTATCTATTTACTTTTTAAAAACGAAAGGCTAAAAAATGACCGTTACCATCAATAAAAAGAAAACTTACAGCAGTTTCACAGAGCCTGCTTGTTACTGCCCCCTGTTGGTGCGACAGTAGAACTACATTAAACAACAGAACAATTATTAAAGTTCTAACTTCTATAAAAATATATATAAATATGTTTTTTACATATGTGCTAAAACTGTGACCAGAAAATGCAAAACACCCCGTAAAAACCAGCCAATCAGAACCAAGAGGAGGGTCGTAACGTTGTCAATCATCCTCATGTACGCACTGCTAAATATGCTAATGGTGGAACAACCAGAACAGGAAAACCATTTATCTGTGGCTATGCTAACTAGCCTTAGCAGTTAGGATTGGCTGACGGGGAAAAGCTAGCAGCGCCACATGAGATGGTGACTGACAGCGCTAAGTCCCGCCTCCTGGATCTGATTGGTTGGCTGGGAGAAAACAGAGGAGCTCCGTTTTTCACAGGTTATCTGTCTCATACATCACAACATGGTGACAGCTTCAACAAATATATAGAAACATTTTTATCCAGAAAATGATTTATTTTCCCTTTCGATCTGAGCGCCTCAGTGAACTCTTCAGTTTAACTGTCCAGCATGAAGACCGACTCTTAGTCTGTAATCCGTCACATTTGATTATGAAAAGCTGAATTACGTCACTGTGCCTTATGCTAGCTGCTGCACCACTGCTCCCAGTAATCCCATCAGAGCTGAGCCAATGAAACCCAACACCGCAGTGTTTGGACCCAAGTCACTTAGATGTCAAAACAAACGCATGAAGCCGAGTTTCAGGCTAAAACCTGAGCATGTGAGGGTTATAATCCCAGCTTTAATCTAGATTACAGCCACATCTGGCATGTCTTCCTACTCTGCACAGCTCAGGAGAAAAACAGAATCATCTGATCGGCCTGAAGGCAGCGGTGGGTCGAGCCGGACCCCCTGCTGGGCTGCAGGGCACAGAAATCTTCCCATAAACCCTGGAGACGGCGTGAGCGGACTCGCTGCGTGAGAACCAGACGGTGGTGTAACTGAACTCCAGGCGTGCCAGCTGCTTCACTTTCTTCTTTTCCAGCTGAAGGAATGTGACTGAGCGTCGGCGGCGAGCCAAAAGATTAAACCTCCGAACTCCGAGAAACCAAAACAACCAGAAAACAGATTTCTCTCAGATTACAAGGAGAGATTTTATTTGGAGCATCGCAAAGTACATTTCATGGTTCTTGGCGCTCACACATTCTCCTCGTCTAAAACAAAAACTCCCTGTTGCATCTCCATCCTTTTAATCCCTAATTACTAAATTACAGTAGAGATCATCCTGCAGAAAAAAGCTCAGGAAAAATACTTACGGCTTACAGATGGCTTTGAGTTTCCTTCTTAGTTACACTTCAATGTTTCAGATCATCACATTTTAACACAAGACAGAAAAAAACGGTTTGATATGAGAAAAGCAATCAGAACTAATCTGCTCCTTTTTCACTCATAAATTAACTAAGAATAACCAAATTTAATGGCTTCATTTCACCAACAGTCAGACAGAGAAAATAGTTAAGGACTCCATTAAAACATTCAATCAGGTTAAAGGCAGTTTGTAATTAATTAATCAGCAAAAAATAAGCAACATTTTCCATTTAAAAACCATTTCCAGCATCCAATCAGCATCCAGAGAAGCGGCTTCGTCATCCATCACTGTTAGCGATGTAGCCTGTGCCCCAGATATACGGGCGTACCAGAAACACACAAACACTAAGGTTCCAATCAGAACGTCAGTAAGAAAAAAAGGTGAATCATTTACTAATATATTTTTAATAAGTTAAAATTTTTGAATTAATTAGTTGAAATGAATGACAACAAGAAGTAAGTTAAATAATCTCAAACATCAAGAAATCATCAACAACCACCCAGAAAAACATCTAAAGCTTTAAACAAACATCTAAATAAAGACAGACATGGAAAACATGGGACAGTTCCACGACCAGAACCGCTGCTGACCCAAACAACCCAGAGGCCCAGAAACATCCGGATGATCCTCAAATATTCTCTGGACGTTTCAGAGGAAAGTGTTTCTGGAAGTTGTGTCCCATAAAGCCGCCGATACCGACGGGCCTCCTGGGATCCGAACCGTTCACTTCAAACGATCCGTTTTTAAAACCATTTTATCCCTAATAAATGTCGTTTATATCGATTGTTAAAAACGCAGCATGTTCTTACAGAAACAAATTAGCTAATAAATAAAAATAAAACCTCAAAACAAAACCATCAGATATCATGTAGGTTTTTACAGAGGTTGTGCATCAGTAACATTTTAGTGATATTTGTAACATGGAAACAAAATGTAACTAAAAGTGCTTAAAAACAAACTCATAAAAAACAAAGAGCCGTTCTCACAAGTCGCATCGTTTCGGACGAAGAGGCGATAAAAATATTCAGGTTGTTCGTTAACGTCCCGTCGCGAACGAACAGCATTTAAAGACAAACCGACGCTCACCTGCAGCCGAGGAAACGTTTTTCTGGCTTCCTCAGGTTATCTTCAACATAAAATGTTTTGATGATCTGAAACATTTAACTGTGACGAAAAAGCAAAACAAACCTTTAAAAGAGTAAGTATCTTTTCACAGCAGTTTGGGCGCCGTTTGTAAAGTTACACAATAAAATTAACAGCCATATTTTGATTTAGTCTGTCATAAAATAATGGTTGTTCATTTTTCAAAGTTATATTTTCATCATGTTATTCATTCATTTATAAATATATAATTCCTAGTTAACATTTAATTCATAAGCTAAACGGTGAATCATATCTTTAGTTTGGATCTTTGACATTTATACATTTTTCTGTACATAAACCAAACTACTGCTGGTAACTTTTTACAGTGTAACTGTCCAAACTGAACCCAGAAGTTTCCATCAGTTATTTATTAGATCTATCAGATAAAGACAGAACAATAGATATACGATACATTTGGGTTATAATGTTTTTATCATTTCTGTTCAGAACATGGCTTGAAGCTTCTCATGTATAAACTAAGAGCTGAAATTCTTTGCATTCATGACAGGAAGGTCGAGCATGAAACAGTTTTAGTTCATACTTTATTGAACAGAAATGAAAACTCGGATAATGTTGCAGTCAGTTCACAGTGGAAGGAGAAGCGACTTTGGGTTTAATATTGCAGGTTTATGGAAGCAGCGTGTTCAATATTATATTTATTAAATATTGCTGCAAAGGCCTTCAGGTCTCACAGGAACCATCCAGTTTAAAGGGTCGTTTCCAGGCTCTCTTCACGTTTCCAGGATCAAAAACCAGAAATACAAAAAGAGAAAAAGGAAAAGCTTTTATTTGTATCCAAAATAATGCGAATGCCAGAACTGGGCAGTTAGGCTTTTGGGGTATTAGTCCCTTGGTAGCTGCTGCGTTTTAAAGCTGCAGTTGTAACATTTATTAAAAATATGTTCTTCACATATTTGTTAAAACTGTCAGATTATATAAAGTAGATAATCTGTGAAGAAAAAAAAGAAAAATGTGGTTCTGCCGAGTCAGAAACAACCAATCAAAGACCGGGGGCGGGTCTTAGTGCTGTCAATCATCCTCATGCTCACAACCTCGGCCTTTCACTCTGCTATGCTACAATGTAACCATAAAGGCTAAGGCTTAGTTTTTGCTGAAAAGTTTTCAGCCGTATGACCATGACCATGACCAACAGCCAGATGTTACTACTGGCAGAAACGCCAAAGAAGACAACAGGAAGTGCTTTTCTTTGCCGTTTGTTTTTGTGCAGCTGGCTCCACCAGAGCATCACAGCATCAGTTCATGAAAAGTCCGGTCGTTCCAACGTGCTGAATCCATAATTCTCCTGTAAAATGGCCGACTACAATTTTCCCAAAACGCAGCATAAGTAGCCGCTCTCAAGTAGGCGGGGCTTGTTGCTGAGTAAAACACCGACATCTCCTCTGATTGGCTGATAGATGATGAGCGCTAGCAGCTGAATTATGAATATATCTCATGTGTTTACATCCGTCGCTGCCATTAACAACTTATCGCATGACCAAGCTTATTCCTGGATGATTTGAATCTAATTTCTTATTTAAAGCTGCAGTGCATAATTTTTATAAAGAAATGTTTTTTAATTTGTTAAAGCTATCTCCATGTCGTGACAGTTTATTGGCTTCTTCCCGGACCTGCTACTGCCAGAGATTAACCAAAAACAACCAATCAGAGCCAGGAGGAGGGGCTTAGTGCTACCAATCAATGCTAAATGTGCTAATGGCGAAACAACTTACAGTTACAGCACCATCACTATCAATGGCAAAGCTAACTAGCAGTAGCATTCATGCCAGAATCTGCTAATATGAGACTGTGATTGACAGCAGTAAGACCCGCCTCCTGGCTCTGATTGG
This sequence comes from Gambusia affinis, assembly GCF_019740435.1. Taxonomy (NCBI): domain Eukaryota; kingdom Metazoa; phylum Chordata; class Actinopteri; order Cyprinodontiformes; family Poeciliidae; genus Gambusia; species Gambusia affinis. Next base: position 921,605 of record NC_057875.1, on the reverse strand, counting down.
TTGTTTCTAGTAGGTAGAAAACAGAGGAGCTTCATTATTTCACAGATTATCAGTCTGATATTGTCACAACATGGTGGCAGTTTCAACAAATAAAATGATATTTTATGTAAAAGTTACAAACTGCAGCTTCAATGAAAACACAGAAATAGTGAAAATTTGTTTTTTCGACATGAGCAAAAAATCTGCTCATATTTGGAATAGAAACGTAACTACTGTCACAACATGGAGAGAGTTTTATCAAATATATATATATATATATATATATATATATATATATATATATATATATATATATATATATATATATATATATATATATATATATATATATATATATATATATATATGTAATTATTTCTTTATTAAAGTTGCAAACTGCAGCTTTAAGGTTTTGTGAAGAACCTTCAGAAAGCCGCCGGTGGAAGACTGTGGTTGTTGGCTTCCTGCAGCAGCGCCTCCATGCAGAGCTCCTTGGTTTGGTCCGGAGGCCCAGCAGGGGGCGACCTCGCGTCCTCTCCCTGTGGCTCAGCAGCGCCCCCGGTGGCGGCGGCGGCCGCTGCAGCCGCCACCTCCTCCTTGAAGAGCCGGTCGTGCTCCATCTTCAGCTCCTGGTAGGAGCGAGAGAACATGTGGAAGATGGAGGTGGCGGGAAACGCCATGATGAGAATCCCGCTCAGGATGCTGCTCAGCGCCACCACCTGGCCGGGAATGGAGCGCGGCACCATGTCGCCGTACCCCACCGTCGTCATGGAGATGATGGCCCACCAGTAGGAGGCGGGGATGCTGCTGAAGTCGTGCGGGCCGGTGAGCTCGCTCTCGGCCAGGTGGACCAGCGGGGAGAAGAGCGTGACGGCGACGCAGAGGAAGAGCAGCAGCAGGCCGAACTCCCGCGTGCTGCGGCGAACCGTCAGCCCCAGAACCTGCAGGCCGAGCGAGTGGCGCGCCAGCCGCATCACGTACAGGATCCGCAGCGCCCGCAGGATCCGCAGCACCAGACCCAGCTTGTCCAGGTAGCCCTTACCTGAGGAGCCGTTTGGAGAGGTAGCAGGGAAAACTGATATTATTTAGTTACTAAGTTCATTAGAGAGAAAAAACAAAATCATATTTTCCCCATTTAATTCAAACTTTTATAAATGTCAGTGACAACACTAAATATTTAAAAAGCTAAATATTTAATTTAGAAACAAAATATGTTTCATTCCAAACTCAAATATGCAGCATATTATTCTTACATTTATAAATGTCTGAGTTCCAAACTGAATATTTAATTTGGAGCTATATATATTTTGTTCCTAAATAAATGATTAAATCTGAGCTAAATGTTTAGATTGAAATATTTAGATTGAATAAGTATCAGATTTATATTACATTAATTTGAACATATTTAGTTTGTAAACTAAATATTTCAATCTAAATATTTAGTTCCCAGGATAAATAAACATTTCGCTTCTTCATTAAATATTTAGTTAGGAAACTACATATTAGTTGGCAAACTAAATATTTAGCTTCTTAATTAAATATTTAATTTGAAAGTTAATATTTAGTTTGTAAATTCAATATTTAGGTTATTAATTGAACTTTTATAATTGAACTTATATAAATGAACCAATTATGACGGTCGGTTTCCTCCTGGGGAGTTTTCCTGACGGCGGCCCGTCTCACCTCCCCCGGGCCGGTCCGTCTCCCGGTTCTGGTCCTCCTCGCTCACCACCAGGGAAACGTAGTAGGGCAGGATGGCCATGGCGTCGATGATGTTGAGCGGCCCGCGCAGGAAGTCCAGCTTGCTGCGGGCCTGGACGAAGCGCAGGACGAACTCCAGGGAGAACCAGGCCACACACACCGTCTCGATGATGAACATGTTGTAGCATTTGGAGGAACATTCGCCCTGAGGATCCAGAGATGGAAGAGGAGCGGAGCCAGGAAGACGGATGGAGGGGGCACAGGAAGACAAAAGTCCTGAGGTCAGATAATCATCCATTAATAAATCATGAGTTACTAGAGCTCTGCTGCTGCACTGAGAGGCATCACACCCACACAAACCGTCACTTATCTAATAGAGAAAACTTCAGAGATGAATGCAGCTGCAGCAAAAACAGTCAGGTTCCCTCTGACTGCTGACATGGAACAGCAACAAAATAATAAAATCCATCACTTATGAAAGATTTTAGGCTTTGAAGCATCAAACTAGTTTCTAGTTTAGCATTTATTGTTTCACTTCGTCACAATGCTTCACTGCTGCAGCCTGATTTCACCAGTTTGGCCAAAACTAAGAAACTAAAGACAAATGGACTGAAGTTCCAGAGCGTAAATATTTAGGTTTTATAATTGTTTCTATTTGTGCTGTTTTCATTCTTAGTAAAGTTTATTTTTAGACATTGGACCTGTTAACAACTCTTTGCATTAGTATTTTGTGCAGCTTTGGCTTATTGCTCTTTCCCTGAGTCTGTGTGCACCAGTTAACGACTTCTGGAGCCACATTCACCCATTAAAACACACATTCAGGCAACAATGTTGCTCAGGGGCCACTCAGGGCCACTGAGGTCCAGTCCATGAAGAACCGGGTCAGAGATGCAGAACCGCCCTCAAAATGATCAGAGATCTGATCTTTGGTGTCTTTTAACTGCAAGTCTGTTCTCTAAATGAAATATAAATAACAATCTGCACAGTTTTTCCTGAGATCCTCCTCTCATCCCTCCATTTCCTGCCTTTTGTCATTGCATTCAGCCTGCATTTGTCTTTTTCTCCTACATCTCTCTCCATCCCTCTCTCCTCCGTTTATTTCCACCTCTCCATCGCTCATTCTGTTTGCTCTGCAGTCGCCCGCTGTCCTCCATCACTCTGAAAAACAGACGTCTCTTCACACCTCCTGCTCTCGTCCTCTGTGCCGTTTCCTGGTCTCAATGTGACGCTGCGGTTGCTGCAGCTCTGCAGACCAACACATGGCTGCAGGATGTTAATCAGTTTGCATTCTTAAACGACATCAGGTTACATTACAAAGACGTTGTTTAACACTCCACCTTGTTTTATGCTCTTGTTCTGGCATCTGGTCTGGATGTAAGTAGACATTCACTGCCACTTTATTAGGTACAGCCAGCCTGCTGTTTGCTTAAGCAAATCTTCTCACTGCAGCAGAAACGGACCGATTCCGACCTTTTCACCAAATTAAAGTCCGATCTGTTCCTCTTCAGATGTGAAACTGAATCATATCTGACAGTTTCCAAAGCGCCGCCGTCTGAACGTCACATTTTATCCAACAAGAGTCAAAACTCAACAGCAGAATCTGATGGTGAATCTGAACTACGGCTGAAAATGATGATAATGAAGTGATGGAAGCAGTCAGTGAACGCATCACATCACAACCGACCACTGCTGGTCCGACTCCACGGCCAAACAGAACCGGAAAATATTAAACATTTTTATTAACTTAAACAGCTCTGCAGGGGGATGTTAGTAAACTCTCACCTGCAGTTGAGTTTTTAAAATGGTCAAAAACTCAATTTTCACCAATTTACAGAAAAGTTTCAGTAATCTCACAATTATGGATTATCATAAAAAAACTGGATTTTATGCTGAAAACTGGAGCAACTGAACAGAGCAGAACAGCTCCACATCATGCCGCCCCCATACGGATTAGCGCCCTGGAAGGAGAGCCTTATTAGCGCCCCACTGATGTACGCCTCAGGAAATTGTTTACACAGATCCTTTTTCTATGAATGACAACAAAACAAAAACAGCGTCTGAATTATTAAAACTGGTGTCAGGAGAACAGAAAACATTTCCAGCTGTGGAAATGTTTTACAGATTTATAATTAATCTGTAAATTGTTGTTGTAGATTCATGTAGTTGAATTCTGATTCATTTGCTGTGTTAAGGTGGATTTATTGCTTTACTGTCGGTTCTGCTGCCCAGAGTGAAAAACGGACCGGATCCAAACAGATTTCTCCAGAGGAACCAACCGGGGAATATTTAGTTTAGAAACGGCGACAGATTCGATGGTTTAAAGGTTCCAGAGAGTTTCTGCTTCCATAAATCAAACCGAACTGTTAACCTTTACTCCTCTGCTCCTCAATCTTCCCTGGATTGTTTTCCTCAGACCTCTGCCAGGCCGTCCCATTAATCTGAGACGGTTTCATTTATTCCCCTCCTTGCTGCTGACGTTAGGCCCCATCAGGGCTGCCTGACCTCTGCCTGACCTCTGCAGAGGCGGCCATTTTGTTACGGCTGCAGCTCGTCACCTCTGACAGCTGTGTTGAGTCCAGTTTGAAAATAAAAGCAACCACAGAAATGATAACCAGACCCTGAGCTTAACGGCTGTGGACGAGTCCCTCAGGAAGTGACATCACATTTCATCCAGGCAGCTTCCTCTGTGTGTCAAGGTCAAATCAATCAAAAAGACCAGAACATGATGAAAATGATGCATTTCTTGACATCAACTGTGGGATTTTAGTCATAAATATTGTTTATACATACTGAGGATAGATTAAGAGAAAAATATTTTTTTAAGTTACAAGAATAAAGTCACAACATTAGCATAAAAGTTTTAAAATTATGAGGGAAAAAGTGATTTTAATGGGAAAGGAGTTTGGAAAGAGTTAAGATGTGAGGTGACAGTTCAGCCCTTCTGGTTCTTTCTTTGAAATAATCTTTTAACATTTTAAAGTCCTGCAGAAATATTTATTTATTGCAAAAGCTTAACTTTACAAAATGTTCAACATTCCTCGTTTTTATTTTTTGTTATTTTTGGTGTTTATTATGGATCTGGTGGTGTGATGTCACAATTTTATTGTCTTCTTATGAGCACCTAGAAAATATTTCAGAACTACAATTTATAAAAACTCAGAAAGACAGAACCCTAAATAACATATTTAGACATTTTAACAGCAAAACAGTCTCCGGTTTTATTTTCAGCTGTCGAGTTTTTCTCTCCTTATTTAAATCCAAACATGCAATAATAACTGAAAGGCTCTTCAGACTCATTGTGATGAATTGATTATTGAGATGATCAATAATCGATTGCTAACTGGAGAATGAAGAGTCAGAAAAAGGTCATTTGACTGCAGCTGCATCCTTAAGACTCTAATAAACAAATTCTGTTTATTAGCAATAAAATGTTTCATTTAAAAAGTTAATTAATTATTTGCATCTTTTAATGTATTTCTAACATAAAAAGGTTTAAATTGAGTTTTTGTAATCTGATAAATCGTCACAATAATCAATTTCTAAAGTGTTAGTTAGTTTCCTCTCTGGCAGCAGTGAACCAGTTCTGGATCCACCAGTTTGACCAGGAACTGGTTTTGTGTGAACTGGACGTTTTGTTCATGGATCCTCTGACCGGTTAGCGTTAGCACAGCTTTAGCGTTAGCGTTAGCGCAGCGGTTCCAGTCTGAAGCTGGCCTGTGTTTGTTTTACTGTTTCCAGATTAATTTCCTCTCAGCTCCGTCACAGCTTTCCTTCAACCTCGCCGTCTCGTTCTTTTGTCTGCTGTGATGATTCAGCAGCCCGGCTGGAAACGAGAACAACAGAAATGATGACATTTCGCTTCTGAGTGAGTTTGTCTTTGCAGCAGACCTTGAACAATCCTCTCAGCTTTGAGCAGGTTTTTCCTGCGCTGCACTTCAGATTAAAGAAAAGACAAACGGGACCAGAGGACGGCTGGGGGAAACAGGAAGCTGTGTTTCTGTGTGTCGAGCCACTCATGCGTTATTAAAGAGCGAGAATCAAGTGACAACTTCATCTGTCACGTCGCTGCTCTCCAGTTACCAGATTTCTGCAGGCAAACATAATAACAGAAAGCGCTGCAGGTGTCAAGGTGAGATAAAGAACAGCAGCTCAGAAACACACTGAGCATTAAGACAACGCAGCTTCATCTGGGACTGGCAGCTGGTTCAGCAGAAACGCCTCAGCAGAGGAGAAACGAGATGAATTGAGATGAATTGAGATGAATTGAGATGAACTGGAGGGTCAGAGGTTTGCAGGTTTGCAGGTTTGCAGACAGGAAGCAGCAACAGGAGGAGGAAAGCCTGCAGTGACATCTGAGGTGTGGGGATTCCTTCTCATGTCTCCATTATTCATGCAGCAGGATGCAAAGCGTGGGCCGGCATCAGTAGCACTGTTGCCTAGCAACAAGAAGGTCATAGGTTTGAACCCCAGGCTGATCTCTGGGTTTTCTCTGCCAGGACTGGACCACATGGCTGAAAAATGTATCGTAATATAAACGATCAGCCGATATCGATGATTATTGATTAGTTTTTTGTTTTAAATATCTGAAATTCTGAAACTGTTGGCGCGACATTTCCTGTTCCAGATCCTGGTTTATTTTTAAACAGTTATGAGACATTGTGGCAAAACCTGAAACTACTGCAAGCTACTCAATGGGTTGTTGCTAGGCAACCAAAGAATGAGTGAGTTGCTAGGCAACCAAAGAGTGAGCCAGTTAGTTGATGCTACCCAGGTAGTTTAGGCCTTTCCTCTGCCTACATCCCCCAGAATGCTGTGCAGCTCTGGATCTGTTTAGTGGAATTATTGAATATTCTTTTGATAATGATCTAATTTCAATAACAATAAATATTAGACACAGGAAGGGATGAAGATCTGAACTGCTGGTTCTGAGGAAGAAGATTCATGCCCCAGTAAAATGTCACTTAATGCCTCCAAAATATTACTAATGTAACATGTTTTATTTATAAAGTCACTTCTTTAGTTAAAGCAGTTTGAACCAAAATCTTTTCATTTAGTTTCTGAAATCCACGAGTTGAACTTTCACTGCTCATAAAAAGTTAGTTTAAGGAAGCACATTTTACTTTAAAGTAACATTTTACAGCCATAACTTTAGTTGTATTTCTGGAAAATGTATCTAAGTATCTGTACTCCTGATTATATTAGAACCAACTGCACCAATCAATAATCAATATTTTGGAACTAGTGATTAGATGCAGCTGAGTTTTAAAAATACTGAAACCTCTAAATGAACACAAGGTCGTAGTAGCATGAAACCAGAAATTATATAAAAATTTCTAGATAATTTCTGAGATTAAACTAAAAATAATTTTGTTATTTTGGTGGAAATTTACTCAAACATTGTTGTATAAGTGCGACTGCAGTCAGTGTTCTGTGTGAACAATCTCCCACCCCGAAGTTTCTTCTGGCGCATGTTGGATAAAATGCAACTTTATGGTTCAGACGCTTTGAAGGCTACGTTCACACCGCAGGCAAGTCCCTCCTATTCACAAAAATCCCAACATATAGATTATTTTATAGTAAGACATTAGGTAAAAAATATCATTTTAAAGCATGATGAAAACCACACAATTAAAATGTGATGGGACTCTAAAGTTTTTAAAAACCAGTGCATTTTTGCCGGAATGCGTTGCCAGGATGAGCAGCTCATTTCTGCTCCTCCTTCAATAATCCCGCTTGGCAGATGAAGGCAGCAGATAACAGGCGTGGAATCTGCTTGGCACTGCAGCAGATGAACGCCCACAGAAACACTAAACCATCTGAATGCTAATTAGCGGCTGGGAAGCATTCTGCTTTATGACACCTAATTTAATATATAGGAGTGTTTGTGAATCCGTTTGTAGTCCAGCTGCTGCAGGATGAACTGTTGGAGCAGGGAGAAGATTTTATACCAAAACTGTTTAAATTTATTATTCCTCTTGACTTTCTGTGGCAGACCGTTTTAACATAAAATCTGTTTCATCTGACTACATTAATTACATTTCAGAAATCTAAAATTGAGCTTTGACTAGACACTAACACAAAACATACTAAAAAACATCTAATTTATTTTGAGTTTTCTTAAAATGAATTTTGATGCGTCAGAATTACTCAAACTAACTAATATCTATTAGTTAGTTTTAGTTCCAAGATATCTGCAGTTTATTTTGCACTAGTGAAATCTGATACATCTTCCATCTGAAAACACATTCCAGATATCTTTAATTAGCATTATGATTAGACAGAAGAAAAGTTCATATCTCAGATTTACTTTATTTAATTGTTGAAATCTAAAATATGTTTCAGATAATAATTTATTGTATCAAATTGAAACTAAAACTTAATGGTAAATCTGATGTCATTTATAGTCGGTTAATTAAGAAATATCTAATAAATTTGTCGAGCTAATTAATTTTCCAGACATCTGGAATGGAGATGTGGTAAAGCTGATATTATGTCAAATCAGCTTGCCATACCCCTTCAGCGTTTTCTCCTCAAAACCCAAAAGGCCTTTTAGAGCTAACTCAGCCGCATCACATCTAAATGTGAGCATAAGTGTTGCTGAAATGGGAAATATATACCCAGATATTCATGAGTTGGTTTATTACTCTCCATATTTCACCATCTGCTGCTTTTCTGCTGCTTTCCTCTCATTTCCTCCTTTACATTCTTACTTCTCTGGAATAAAATCCCTTCTACTGTGAGCCTCAGCTGAAGCAAATATCCTAACATTTAAATAAACTTTTACTGCATTATGTTTGATTAATTAGAGCAGCGTCATAATGCAGATACAGAAACTTTCAACTAGAACAGGATTTTATTTGCAGCTCCTTTCCTAAAAGCCTGAGAGCGGATCTATGATGAATGATTCTGTTTGTCTCCAGGATTCAGCCGCTCATTAGAGGACATGATGAACACAAACCAATAATCTGAGGTCTCACTGTGACGCCTTTACTCTCTTTGTTACAGCCTGAGAGTCAGGTGTGGATGTGAGTCACACAGAGCAACGCTAACGCTAACACAACGCTAATGCTAACACAACGCTAATGCTAACACAACACTAACACTAACACAATGCTAACTCAACTCTAATGCTAGCACAACGCTAACGCTAACACAACACTAACACAATGCTAACACAACGCTAACGCTAACACAACGTTAACACAACACTAATGCTAACACAACGCTAACTCTAACGCTAACACAACACAACACTAACACAACAATAACACAATGCTAACGCTAACACAACGCTAACTCTAACACTAACTCTAACGCTAACACAACACTAACACAATGCTAACACAACGCTAATGCTAACACAACGCTAACTCTAACACTAACACAACACAACACTAACACAACAATAACACAATGCTAACGCTAACACAACACTAACACAATGCTAATGCTAACTTTAACGCTAACACAACACTAACACAATGCTAACGCAATGCTAACACTAACTCTAACGCTAACACAACACTAACACAATGCTAATGCTAACACAATGCTAATGCTAACTCTAACGCTAACACAACACTAACACAATGCTAATGCTAACACAATGCTAACATTAACCTAACACTAACACAATGCTAACACTAACACAATGCTAATGCTAACACAATGCTAACGCCACACACTCCTTCAGGTCGGACTGCTCTGCTGCTCTGAGCTGCAGCCGGACGCTCATTCATGCTGCCAAGTCCAGGCAGCAGAGAGATTGGGTAGCAAATCACATCTCCCCCTCAGAGACGGTCATTTTTAAAAATTGCCTTGTTGATAATGGAATCCTCCAGAAGCAGGACATAAACAGAAACTCTGCCCAGATTTTATCAGACCAGCGAATTCCCCTTCAAGCAGCCGTCATGGTGAGTCATCGATATTCTCCATTAGTTCAGTAACTTTATAAGATCCTGCAGCGAGCCTCCATCATAACCAGGCTGACCTCTGACCCCATTAAACAGTGATTAACCTGGAAGGAGCCAAACTCCTCGTTACAAACCGTGTGATCATAATGAATGAATGAACTTTGCTGTTATGCATAATTTAAATGAGTTATTCACTGTAATTTGATTGAGGCGATAACTCAGTCCTGATGAAGACAATAAGAATGAAGAGAGAGAGACTTTATCTGAGTAACACCGGCAATGTCAATCTATGAAGATTATCTAGAAAAAATCTGTATTTTAATCCAGCAGGATGCTTTCACATTAATATAGAGAAATACAACATAAGCAACATTTAGTAGTAACTAAAATACTGAAGCTACTTTAAGTTGATCAATGTTTGGAACTGATATTAACTTATTAGCTTCATGTTTTCATGAAGTAAAAATATACAAGATGCCATTTATAAAGTAAAAGTTAAAAATGAACAGCAATAATTTGGGTCAAAGAAAAAAAGGTTAATTTTTCAGTCATATTTTCTCCATTTTATTTATTATTTAGAAAATGTTTCAAACTACGTGGCTATTTAATTAGCAAGCTAAATATCCAGTTCATAAACTAAATATGAATATGAATAAATATTTAGCCATCCAGCAAAAACTAAATATTTTATTAGCACGCCTGCTAACTAAATATTTATTTTGGATCTAAATATTAATTTTTGCTTACAAAACATTTTGTTTGCTAAACATTTAGCCAGCCAGCTAAAGCTAAATATTTAGCTTTAAATAGTTGCTAATATTTAGAGTTTATTTAGTTGAATAAATAATCCTCCCGTTTCCTGTGGTTACAGCTGGTTTGCTGCTGGTTTTTATTTTCTATAATTGCAGCCTTATTTGTTTTGCATTATTATGTGTAGTTTGTATTTTTCATGCGTCTGCAGCGAGTTTCGCTGTTTTCTGTGCGTTTGCATCGGAAGTAACTCTGAGGATGAAAACGTTTCTGTGGAGGTAAATCCTGGAGATTTACTTCTCCTCTTCCTCTCATTTCACTTCATTCAAGATGTTCTTCCTTCCCGTTCCCCTGGGAAGGCGGTAAATATCACAACCATCTGTTTGTTACCGTGTCCGACCTGGACATGAACAACAATACGGATGATTTTCCTGGAGAGATAAGACAGAGGCTCCGTCTCTCCTCTCACGCTGCTGTCTGATCTCAGGCCCAGGCGAGCTGCACGGTTCAATAACATCGTTCAGATCTCCCCTCCACGAGTCGATGAGAAAACTCCCAGCCTCCTGCAGCCTTCCACCGTCTCTTCTGTCCACATGCTGGTTATTTATTTATGGCATTGTAGACATAAAACTCACAATTTAATCCCCCTCAAGGCTTCAAACTCAATTAGAAAGAAGGGAGCAAATCTACTGATGCAGCTCTGAAACCGAGTCAGAATATGAAAGAGACGAATCTCTGAGGCTGAGAACCGAGACGCCCCCGGAACCGAGACGCCCCGGAACCGAGACGCCCCGGAACAGAGACGCCCCGGAACAGAGACGCCCAGGGACAGAGACGCCCCGGGAACCGAGACTCTCTGGGAACAGAGACTCACTGGGAACAGAGACGCCCCGGAACAGAGACTCTCTGGGAACCGAGACTCACTGGGAACCGATACTCACTGGGAACCGAGACTCACTGGGAACCGAGACTCACTGGGAACCGAGACTCACTGGGAACAGAGACGCCCCGGAACAGAGACTCTCTGGGAACAGAGACTCACTGGGAACCGAGACTCACTGGGAACCGAGACTCACTGGGAACCGAGACTCACTGGGAACCGAGACGCCCCGGAACAGAGACTCTCTGGGAACAGAGACTCACTGGGAACCGAGACTCACTGGGAACCGAGACGCCCCAGAACAGAGACTCACTGGGAACCGAGACTCTCTGGGAACAGAGACTCACTGGGAACAGAGACTCCCCGGAACAGAGACTCACTGGGAACCGAGACTCACTGGGAACCGAGACTCACTGGGAACCGAGACTCACTGGGAACAGAGACGCCCCGGAACAGAGACTCTCTGGGAACAGAGACTCACTGGGAACCGAGACTCACTGGGAACCGAGACTCACTGGGAACCGAGACGCCCCAGAACAGAGACTCACTGGGAACCGAGACTCTCTGGGAACAGAGACTCACTGGGAACAGAGACTCACTGGGAACAGAGACTCACTGGGAACAGAGACGCCCCGGGAACCTTTGATCGTCCATCAAGGAATGAAAAACATTTCTATACTATAAAAATCCTAAATTCACCAGCTGCTCCTGCATCTCAGGAGGGATTCTAACCCGACCTTCCCAGCAGAACCTCTCTGACCCGACCTTCCCAGCAGAACCTCTCTCATGGTTTGGGTTCCTCGGCTGCTGGAGGTAAACTGGTTTTGCCTCCAGCAGAAGAACAGCCACAGAAATAATGAGACCGTTTCTCCCCACAGCCGGCGCTGCAACCCAGATCAGATGTTCTGCCCTCAGTAAACCCACTTTGTGTCACTCCAGATGTGGAACCAAATCCCATCCGACTGTTTCAGAGGCTGCGGTCTGAACGCTCATGTTGCATTTCATCGAGTCGTGTTTCAATTCAGCAGCAGAAGAATCCAGACTGTAAATCTAAACAATATCTGAAAACCATAATAATGAAGCGATAAAAACAACTTGAATTATTTTGAGCTCTGTAAGCAAAGCAGCTCCTGTTTATGCAAATTCATTCACAAGTTCCTGAAAACTTCTGCTAACAAACCAACCGTCCCAAATACAGAAACTCTTTAATAGACGTGACACATCGACCGACCAAAGTTCTGCCCATTAATCCTCAGTTTTATTCATAATTCATACAAAAAGCATCGCTCCGTCCTGCATGTTTACGCTGATTCAAAGCTTTTATTAATGACTCAGGAAGTTCTGGCCGTTTCCTGTCGGAGTCTTAAGACTCGTCACGTTTTCTGGTCCGCCTGGCTGAGTGCTTCATCGCATCGCTCTCTCTCGCTGTCCTGCAGCTCGGATCAATACCAGCATCATGACTTCTCAAGCAGACGCTGCGTTTATGAACTGTTACTAAAGCTTTGCTGCTTCCAGGCTGGAAAAAGGAAAATTCAGCTTCATAATGACAGAAATGACAACATTTGGAACCAAAGGCTCTGAAATGTTGATTTCATTACAGTGAAAATAAAAGCATGAAATACTTTATTGGAACAGATTCCAGTGAATCTATTTTCAGCCATTATCCTGTACTTGTGATAATTTTCATATCAGATCCTCTGAGGACACCTGCAGTGAGATTTCTTCTTATGTAACGGCAGAACAAAGGAGAACCGAGGCACAAAAACAGAAAACTTTCTCTTTTTTACAGGAAGAGATAAATGTGATGCTAAAAGAGACAGGAGGCAACGAGCTGCATCATTTAGCATCTGGAAAGCAAACAAAACCAGGATCAGGATTTAAAGCTGCAGAAAGTTAAAACCATTGTTCAGATTTAAAAACCAAACATTTTGATCTGAACGTTTGTGAGAAAACCAGAGCAGCCAAGAATAACGCCGAACTGAGGTCCCTCAAAAAACTCATTTTAAATTCAACTCTTGCTTTGTTAATTCAGACACATTTACATATTCAGAGATCCAGTATGTGAATATTTAAAGAAAACATTGACAGTCACTAAAATGTAAAGTTGCTGTAAAGTTCAGCCACATCCAGATGAAAACCAAACTTTGATGAACCATCAGGACGAGTTTGGGTTCCTCTGCATCTGTTCCTGAACAGGATCACAGATCTGCAAGATCAGTAACATGTTTCCATCGGAGAGGCTAAAAACATGGAGGACTTTCTAAATATGGGACAGAATGAAAATATAAGCAGCATAAAGGAGTCTACAGCCAGAATCTGAATCTGGGCAATATTCACTGGTTACAGTGACAGAACTGTGTGTGTGTCTGTCTGTGTGTGTGCGTGTGTGGGTGTGTATGTGTGTGTGGGTGTGTATGTGTGTGTGTGTGCGTGTGTGTGTGTGTGTGGGTGTGGGTGTGCAAGTGTGGTGATGCATGTTTTTGTGAATATCCTCCTTTTAAAGGTCCAATAAGTTTTGTAATGCAGAGACCAGACAGGCTCCTCATTACGTCCTGCTGCTGTTGGTCGACTCGCATCGCCAGACGCACATCTTCTTGTTTACGCTGCAATGCATCCTGGGTAGATGACGAATGCTAAGTGCTAAGGTGCTAACTTCATTCCAGCCAGAACAGTCATTTTTGCACATTAAGTAACATCCAGAAGTTTCAATTCAGCAAATGAAGATAAAATGGAGGAAGAGGAAGATGAAGAGTCGACCAAAGAGCTGCTGCTGGAGCTCCAGTTTCTAACTCAGCTGTTTACGGTTAAGGTGACAGCTGAGGCACCGTAACCGTATTTTAGTATTTTAGTATTTTTGTATTTTTGTGTTTTAGTGTTTTTGTATTTTAGTGTTTTTGTATTTTAGTGTTTTAGTGTTTTAGTATTTTAGTGTTTTTGTATTTTAGTGTTTTAGTGTTTTTGTATTTTAGTGTTTTTGTATTTTAGTGTTTTAGTATTTTAGTATTTTAGTGTTTTTGTATTTTAGTGTTTTAGTGTTTTTGTATTTTTGTGTTTTAGTGTTTTTGTATTTTAGTGTTTTAGTATTTTAGTATTTTAGTGTTTTTGTATTTTAGTGTTTTAGTGTTTTTGTATTTTTGTGTTTTAGTGTTTTTGTATTTTAGTGTTTTAGTGTTTTAGTGTTTTTGTATTTTTGTATTTTAGTATTTTAGTATTTCAGTATTTTTGTGTTTTTCTGACGTAAAGCACTTTGAACTGCCATGTTGCTGAAATGTGCTGCACTAATAAACTTGATGGATCGATCGATTGACCCCAGCTCCCTCCTCAGTGAAACATTTCCCCCCAGTTGGATCATGCGGAGTTTGTTGGATGTTATAACCATAAAACTGTTTTGTTTAAAATAAGGCCTAAAACATGAGCTCATCTTTAAACTTTAAACCTTTCCTCCAAAACTCACAAAATGCAAAAATAAAGACGTGAAGACGGTGGAGCACCAAGCGGACCTCCGCGGCTCAGGACTCACCCTGTCCTCCTCCTCTCTGAGGTCGGGCATGGTGCCGATGCACAGGCTGACCACGGTGACGGCGACCATGATGACGGACAGGCAGGCGAAGATCTTCCCCGGCAGGCCGGACTGGGGATTCTCCACCGTGTCCCTCAGCCAGTTCATCACCTTCCTGTACCTGGTTTCCTCCACCGGCAGGCTCTGCATGGCGTTTCTCTGCCGTCGCTCCTCCTCCCGCCTCTCCTTCTCGTGAACCTCCTCGATGCGGGTGTACATCTTCCTCTTGCAGCAGCGCTCCATGTACGCCATCTCCACCCCCCAGTAGTTCAGCTCGTCGTGAAGGGAAAGGACGCACATCTCTCGCAGGAGTCGCAGTTTTCCCGCCGCCAGGAAGTTGAGGATGACCTTGAAGGCGGACGGAGAGCGGTCGAAGAAGAACTCCTTCCTGGTTTCGTCGTAGTCGTCGCACACGCTGGCGATGTCCTCGAGCGACCGGCAGCCGCAGAGCCGGCCGAGTCTGGTGAGGGGGAACTGCTGCAGGGTGGTCCAGGGGAAGGTGTAGCGGTTTCCCCCCACGTTGATCACAGCCAGCAGGGCGTGGTCCACCGACACCAGGTCCTCCGGCCTGCGGATCAACTGCGCCCTGTGGTAGTAGACGCCCTGGAGAGAGAGCCAATCATGAGCCTCCATGTTGAAAACACTGAGTTCCGACCCGACCCGCTGAAATCTGCTCCTGCTGCAGGCAGTCGGGTTGGAGCTGGTTACTTTACTCAATTACATTTACTTGAGTAACTTGTAGGAGTATTTTTACTGCATGCAGTTTTTACTTTACTGGATAAATGTTGTTAGGACGTTTTTCTGCTGCAACTTGAATAAAATCTCTGGATTTTTTTACCCTCTGGATGGAAAACAAACAGGTTTTACTCTGAAATTCACCAGACTCAGACTCAGACTTGCAGCTTTTCTTGAAGTTTTGGAAGTTTTTTATTGAAAGAAACTGATTTGGAAAAATAATTTGTTTGCCTGATTTTGTTATTTTTTGCTACTTAAGCAAATTTTCGTCATTTTAGTCCAAAAACTACCAACATTTCCATTTAACTTTGTATTTTGGTTTGTCTGATGATGTAATTTTTTATATTAAATTATGAACAATTTGATCAATTATTGATAAACGCCACTTGCTCAATAAAGTTTGTTTTAAAAAAAGTGAATTCAAGAGAGGAAGTGGAAATGCTGCATAAACAGATTTCAAAATAAGAGCATGAAAATAAACATCTAACCACTTGAATTTTTATGAGTCGGTAACCAAAACTTCAAAACGAACATTGAACTTTTTCAACTGAAAGTTTGCAAAACAGCCGAGTAAATTATTGATTGAGAATTTAAAAGGAGAAATTAATTCAGGGGAAGTTAAACTTTTTTACAGTTAGCAAAACCTGTCAGCAGCAGAAATGTTCCTGCCTTCTACATCAGCCTCTGTAACTCTGGGACAGTTGTGGGTTAAAATCCCAGCAGGTCAGACGCTGCCTGCAGTGTCTCTTCCTCTGTTGCTCAGTTTGAATTCGGGCCGGTCCAATCAGCTTTGAGCTGCTGCCGTGTGATTGGCTGATCGCTGTGCCCAGTGTGTGGTTGTGTTTCTCTGTGTCAGCTGTGACTCGGACGTCGGCCCACCTTGATGGTCTCAGTCTCTGGAATCTCGGTGAAGATGCGGTCCAGGCTGCTGTCGTCGCTGACCGACAGGTTGCTGAAGTCGTGGTTGGTGTTGCTGATGATGGGCATGGCGGCATCAGGAAGGTGGCTCGCTCACAACAGGACGAGTCTGAGGCCAACGCCTCTCTGAAGAACTTCTGTTTATCTCGTGACTTTAGTTAAAGTTCAGAACTGGATCTGGGTTCCTCCGGTTTCCTCCTCAGGAGCTCATTGGTTATTGATTGGAGCTGATGGCTGCCAGCCAGGCGGATCAGGGAAACATGGCGGCACCATGCAGGCGCTGGAGGACGAACGAGCAGAAACACAAACGGTCACATCCAGCTAACGGTTATTAATAGTTTATTACATCTAATTCACTTCAACACCAATCAGCGTCCAGAGACAGGCTGATCAGACGGCTGGTAAATGAACAAACATTAGTGCAGTTCACACTCAGAGTGAATTAGTGGCAGCTTTCCTGCAGACAGACACTGAATCACAGATCAGAAACTCTTCTGCTGCCAAGAGAAACGCTCTGAAACTTATTGGCACAGCTCGCCGTTTCAGCTGCCCAGACTCCCTGGCTGTAAAAAAGCTCTAAACTGTTATTGGTCACAAAGTATGAGTGTTATCTGACCAAGGCTCTATAATTACATATCTACTGTAGCAAGGCTGCACTTTAACCTGAACAATTGTTTTTATCCCCATATTTTACAGATAACTTCAATATTGCCAGAGTTGCTCTCTGCAACTGTTGCACATCAACCAGAAATCCCCTTCAACAAATAAATCTCTTCAAGAACTTTAAATACATTGAAAACTTTTTCTCTGACCTCTTTAATATTTCATTCTCTGCTGTCTGACCAGTTGGTCAAGAGGAAAGTTTAGTGACCGACTACAGCAGACACAACAGAATGAAGTTGGGAACCAGAAGTCAGACTGTGCAACAATTTGGCCTGAACTTCTCTGCAGACTGCTGCCTGGTTTTAAAAATTCATGCACTTGTTCCTTCGCTGAAAGCAACACTCATCTGCCACTGTGACTCCTGACTCACAGCACTGATGGAGACAACATCGTGTCCTCTTCCAGCTCAGTCCCCAGACAAACTGTCTGAGCTACTCAGAGTCCTGCAGGTTCCTCCTGTCCATGCAAGTCAAACATTCACATCACAGCAAAATAAAAAGCTTCAGATCAGCATTCGGATTACAAACTGAAGGAAAAAAGGACAAACCTGCAGAATAAACGAGATTTTCAGTTACATCAACATAAATCTGCTGAGTTCAGATCCAATAAATCACCTGGTTTCCTCCTCAGAACAGAATATTAATTGATTCTCTGTGTGAAGTTTCCTACCAGAAACTTAAATAAGGAAGACGATTATCAGCTATTTTTAGGCTCCTTTGGGTCAGAATTAAAGATTAAATATCATTTTTACAAGAAAATAAAAAACAAATGCTAAATAATTATATGGAAGATGAAGAATATAGATAAATAGTTAAATAATAGGATTTAGATGAATGTAGCGTAAAATGGTGTTTTCTCAGAGATGCAGAATGTTAATTCACAAGGGTAAATATCATTAAACTATTAATATAATAAACACTGTAGCATTTGCTCAAATATATCTAAAATAAAGGCATTTTGAAGAACAATGAACATCATAAAGAGATGAGAATAAAAGAAAATCAGCAACTTTGATTATTCTGATGTTGCAAAACATTGTGTGTGGGTGTGTGTGTGTGTGTGTGTGTGTGTGTGTGTGTGTGCGCGTGTGTGTGTGTGTGTGTGTGTGTGTGTGTGTGCGTGTGTGTGTGTTCATTTATTTTGAACATATATAATGTGTATCAAAGCAACAGTATCAGTGGTGCTGCAGTAAAAGGACAGTTTGAGCTCTGAGCTGCAGCTCAGGGTTGATGGATGATGGGTTGTAACTTCAGCAGGTCACTGAAAGTCAGACTTGCTGCAGGAATGACAGTAATGAAGCATCTGGTTGTTTGCTGCAGCAGCTGCAGCAGCGGTGCAGGGAGAACCTGCAAACTGCACAGGAAGCCCAGAATCCGCTGGAACCTGCAGCTGGAAGGCGGCAAAAATAACGAACCACTTTAGTTTGAAAAGGTCAGAAATGACGGAAACCAGCTGCGAACACAAATCACTTCCAGGACTTTTTATGATTGACTGGTTCAGAGAAAATAAGGAGAGATTCCTTTAGAAACCAAACGACAACATTTAACTCTCTCAACATTTAAATGAACCAAATATCCCCCTTAAAGTGTTGCCCCCCAATAAAACAGTGAGTCTGACTTTATCTGGGTTTTTCCGGAGTGTTGTGAATATTTAATGTGAAGGTGAAGCAACAGAAATCCTCTCTGCGGACAGCGGAATGTAACTTATGGAGCAGCTTACCGTTTTGAGTCCCGCACTCCGCTCCAGATGGCCCGATGTGATCCGAGGGAATCCCCCCTCAGTCTGCGTGATCCCACCGCAACATCTTCAGCCGCCTCATCCCGGGGGGAGCATCCCCGGCGTCCGCAGCCTCCAGCCGGCGGAAGGCGGGCAGCGGTCCGGAGCAGCGGTGTGGGAAGCAGGTAAAGGTTCGGTGAAAGTGTCCCGTTCCAGCCCAGCCGGCGGTACTGCGGGAGCAGGAGGAAGAGGAGGAGGAGGAAGAGGCGCAGGGAGGGGGCTGTGCGCAGCACGGCTGCCCCGGGCAGCTTCACCAAGTTCAAGTTTGCGTAAAGGTGACCGGAAGCGTCACGGCAGCACACAGCGTAGATCCAGTGGACGGGTCCAGCGGAACCAGCCGAACCAGCGGGACTGGCTCCGGAGTCCGCGGGATAAATCCGCTTCTGGGTGGATTGTGTGAAATTCAAGGACACCGGAGATGAAGGTTCGGTGGTTTTACCCTCAGCGCGTTGCGCGCAACAGGGGGCGCAGTTTCCTCCCAAAATCTGACCAGCAACAATAAATAGGTGGACAAACATGAAGAGGCAACAGAAAACCATCCATCCTTCATCCATCCATTCAACATCCATCCTTCATCCATCCATCCATCCATCCATCCTTCATCCATCCATCCGTCATCCATCCATCCATCCATCCATCCTTCATCCATCCATCCGTCATCCATCCATCCTTCATCCATCCATCCATTCAACATCCATCCTTCACCCATCCTTCATCCATCCTTCATCCATCCATCCGTCATCCATCCATCCTTCATCCATCCATCCATCCATCCTTCATCCATCCATCCATCCATCCATCCTTCATCCATCCATCCTTCATCCATCCTTCATCCATCCATCCTTCATCCATCCATCCATCCATCCATCCTTCATCCATCCATCCGTCATCCATCCATCCTTCATCCATCCATCCTTCATCCATCCATCCATTCAACATCCATCCTTCATCCATCCTTCATCCATCCTTCATCCATCCATCCGTCATCCATCCATCCTTCATCCATCCATCCATCCATCCATCCTTCATCCATCCATCCATCCATCCTTCATCCATCCATCCTTCATCCATCCTTCATCCATCCATCCATCATCCATCCATCCATCCATCCATCCTTCATCCATCCATCTGTCATCCATCCATCCATCATCCATCCTTCATCCATCCATCTGTCATCCATCCATCCATTCATTCAACATCCATCCTTCACCCATCCTTCATCCATCCTTCATCCATCCATCCGTCATCCATCCATCCTTCATCCATCCATCCATCCATCCATCCTTCATCCATCCATCCATCCATCCTTCATCCATCCATCCTTCATCCATCCTTCATCCATCCATCCATCATCCATCCTTCATCCATCCATCCTTCATCCATCCATCCATCCATCCTTCATCCATCCTTCATCCATCCATCTGTCATCCATCCATCCATTCATTCAACATCCATCCTTCATCCTTCATCCATCCATCCTTTCAACATCCATCCATCCGTCTCTTTAACTCTCGTTTCCAGTGCGGTTCTGGTTCCCATCAACAACAGAAAACTAAAAACTGTAAAAAGTTTCTGTAATGCAGATCTTTCTTTAATTCATTTCAATTAATAGATATGTAACATATTATGCAATTATCTTCAAAGAGTGGATGGTGGGTAGAAAGGAGCTCCAGTAGCAGTCAGTCTTCCAACGTATCGGAATAAGCCTCTGACTGAAAACTGTTACTGTATGTCAGTCTCATGCTAACATGCTAACAGCTCAATATCCACACAGCAGAGTCGATATTCCACAGTAACATGATGACATCATCAGCTGCTAGCAGCGCTGCTAATCCGCCTCCTTCGCTTTAGTTGCTGCTGCTTTTTAAATCTCTGACTGTACGATCAGAAAGCTGAGCAGAGAGCAGCTCCTGGTGGTAAACAAGACGCAGCTTCTGAAAAAGAAATTAATTTCTGTCTGTATAAAGCTTTGACTGTAACCTGGGTGGTTCAGAACTACAGGTCAGAAATCCGACCGATGTTCTCCATCCGTCTTCTTCTCCCGTCTTTCCTGGTAAATCAGTTTTGGGATTTTCACATAAATCATATTTAACATTAATCAGCCGCACTCAGGGATTCCTCTTCTGTAAAACAGGAACAGCTCCAGACCTACTGAGAGAGAAACATCTTGGTTCAGATGCAGGAGGGGCGACGCTGCGTTTCTGACTGCACAGCTGCATCACAGCACATCTCGGTGTCACAGGCTGACTTTGAAAAGCCCCGGACCAAACACGGCCGGACGCCATAACTCAGCCGACCCCCCAGAGATCCGGGCTGCAGATTTCTCTGGGTTTGTCCTTGAGAAGCAGCTCATTAGGGAGAAACAGCGAGCAAACAGTTTGTCCCGGCCTGGACGGCTGCAGGCGGAGCAGGCGGGGCGTTACAGAGGAGACGGAAACCCAGCCGCCACATGGGGGGTCTCTCCACATGAGAGTGTTTTCTAATAAAATATCCATTCTGCTCGTTGAATCCATCATTACTCATTAACCCAGAGTGAAAGTCCGCCGCAGCGTTTCCACTCAGAGCTGAACAAACATGGAGCCAGAGATTCACCGATACGATATCAATACCTGTATCAGGTCTCGTATTGAAAAAAGACCTATAGGGCAGATCTATTCAGTCTAATTCTATATTAGACTATTAATTACTCTTATTTTTATAATCAAGTAATCAATTATTCTGCTAATATCTGTTATTAGTTGAGTGATTGAATAAAAAAGTTGATTAAACTAAAATAATTTCTGCTAAAACTGACCAAATGTTCCTATCTGTGCATCTTTAATAATTATTTTATTGTAGCTTAGAAAATTAAACTGTAACAAAAATAATCATTTTTTAAGTCAACCTGGACAAAAACCACAAAAATCTAAATCTGATAATAAAGCAGCAGGTGTAACTGGGTTTATATTGTTAGTTATATATTTCCACAAAATGTTTTCTTTAATTTATTCATCCTCTTATATTTGTCTATTCTTGTGTTCCTCTGCTGTGAGGGGTTTGGTCCTCCAGCTCCGCCCTTCTTTCTTCTTCTTTTGCTCCTGGTCCTCCAGGACCATTATAAATATTAAGTTATTAATTTCCTCTTTTTGTTACTGGTTCCACTGGGAGGGGGCAAGTTTTATAATCCGTTGTAATCCTTTCATTTATATTGTTCGAATGTTTATTTTTCCTTCTGTATTAATGATAGGTGATTGGATATTTTCAGTTGAGTTGCTATTACGCCTTTATAACATCTGATGCATGTTAATACTGTTATTTTGTATAGATCGGGTTGGAGAACTGGAGCACATGCTAATGCTAATGCTAATGTCTCCCGATTGACGTGTTAAATAAACGGAGAGCCTCCAAACCCTGAGTCAGAGTTTTGTGGTTTGTCTGATCAGCACATAACGCACACAAAGCAGAAGTCCACCGGTCACACAGGCTTCAGTTTCTCTTTTCATGTTCAGTAAATTTGACTGATTAATTTTCACTTTACAGATTGGTCGCCTGCAAAGCGCTGAAAACCCGGACATGCCCACTTTGTTATGCTAACAGCAGACAGATGCAGCAGCAAACACAGATATCTGCAGGCCGGCCCGGCGGATTAACGGTTTAATCCCTCACAGGCAGGAGGAGTAGAGACGGGATGAGAGCAGCCGGGGCCCGGGGCCCGGGGCCCGGGGCCCGCTGTGCGACAGAAAAAATACTTACTCAGCTGTTTGAAAACTCATCATTTGCTGCAGCGTCTCTCCAGTTGGTTCTGTGTAAAGCAGTTTTCTCTTTCTATAATCCCTCTTTCTGCAACTGATTCTCTCCTGAAAACTGAACCTTTCCTCCAGCAGACAGGAGTCCAGGAAGAGACGAAGCCCTTTAGGAAGAACGGAAACAGAGTCAGATGGTAAATAAAGGAAATAAAGGGAGGAGGAAGATCTGGACTTTTCTTCAGTCCCAGCCGTTGCT